>NC_069499.1:1178103639-1178421139 GCF_027579735.1 Bombina bombina | reverse complement strand
CCCTCCTCCTTGTAAGGCTGTGACAGGATGTAAAGGACAAGCACAAATGTAATGTAAAAAAATAGATGAATAATACATATTGCAATGATTTTCTATTTTCAATGATTTCTATTAAATAGAAGCCAACGATTAGTGCTTTTTTTATTACAACAATGACATAGACTGTTTACCATCCCTTTAATATCTCTAGCTACTATTGTCACATTTTCCCTTTATTAGCCATTACCCAGCAACTCCACTCTTGTTGCCCTAAAGCCATTACTGACCATCTCTCTATCCATTACCTAAATACTTTCTCTCCCCCTTCTATATTCCATCCTTATCCCATATTATTTGTATTATCTAGTCATTTCATGGTTTTCTGTACTTTATTTGCCTTCATTTTTATGTTATACGCTTTTGTCTTTATCTGTCTTCTAAGACGTATTCTTTTTATCTGCCCTGAATTTAAATTTCATTCCTCTCCACTTTTCTCTTTTTTTTTTAGCCCCAGGCTTCCACCCCAAGCTCCTAAACTGAGAGGCACAGATAGGGGGATATGATTGGAAATTTTCCACTCCAAACCGTATGTATTAAGTGATTGCTTATATGGAAGTATAAATAAAAATAAGCACTTTTGTTTTAATTTGATGTAATTCTTTTTATTCCTCCTAGTTCTATATCTACACATAAAAAGCACCGCATAAAATTTTAGCTACAAACCTTTACGTACATTTATTAATATTAAAGGGACAGTAAAGTCAAAATTAAACGTTCATGATTCAGACAGAGCATGCTATTTTAAACAACTTTCCAATTTACTTATATTATCAATTTTGCTTAGTTCTCATAGTATCCTTTGTTAAAGCAATATCCTAAGTGAGCTCAGAAGCATGCACGTGTCTTGGCATCAGGCAAGTGCTTGCAAAACTGCCTAAAACAATGTTATACATAGTTACAAATTCTGCTGTCATAGAGTGTCTGTAGCATTATATGGCATCAGTGTTTGTAACTATGTATAGCATTGCTATAAACATTGTTGCAAATACTGACGCTAGATGGCTAAAGACATTTGCACCCTCCTGAGCTCACCTATGGTTACTCTTTAACAAAGGATACCAAGAGAAGTAAGTAAAATTAGTAATAGAAGTAAATTGGAAAGTTGTTTAAAATGCCATGCTCTGTCCAATCCATACAAGTTCAATTTTGACTTTACTGTCCTTTTAATATTTCCTTGCTGATGTAGAAAGGAATTCCCAGAAATCTTTGGGTGAACCTCCCCTCTTCAGTAAAGTGTGCAAACAATGTATTTGTGGCAAATAGTAATGTTAAAAGGACTTAATCCTTAATTTAACACAACACACAGCCATTGTTTGCTCACTTTGGGCAAGATTACAAGTCACTCATTATGAGTTTTTCCACTCACGAAGTGGTCTTTTCGCAATCAATTTCTCAAAAAAGAAAAAGAAAAATTGCAATTGTGACCGTTCGCCTTTTACGCAACAATCCTTTCCGCGCTCGAAGAGCTGTAGTTAACAGTTTTGCTCAACATAAAAGTTTCACGATAAACTTGAAAAATACATCACAAAGTACAGCATAACAGAAACGGTTTCCCTGGTGAAAGTCAATGACTTTGCAAAAATTGTATAGTTAAAGTCTCTGGTGTATAAACTGGGAGCCAAATAGAACAAGAGATATTTCTATAGAGAAGCGCCCAAAGAATGTGCCTATGGCCCCTATTTAAGAAAGTCTGGCGGACCTGATCCGACAGTGCAAATCAGGTCCACCAGACCTCGCTGAATACGGCGAGCAATACGCTCGCCGTATTCAGCATTGGACCCTGCAGACTCGCGGCCAATGGGCCGCCAGCAGGGGGTGTCAATGAATCAACCCGATCGTACTCGATCGGGTTGATTTCCGGCGATGTCTGTCCGCCTGCTCAGAGCAGGCGGACAGGTTATGGAGCAGCGGCCTCTGTGACTGCTGCATCATAACTGCTGTCTCTGGCGACAGAAACACGGGGCATCAAGCTCCATTCGGAGCTTGATAGATAGGCCCCACATGTACATCAGGAGAGAGCCAACAGCTGCGGAGAACAGAGTACCATATAAATCTTATTCCAATCCAAGCTGAAAGACAACGCTCTGAAAGTCTCTAAACCACAGACCATACTTCACTGGAAACAAACGGATGCATGAACCACAGCTTTGGTGTGGAATTACTCAATTTGCAGTATCTCCTTTCCTAGCGGTTTCCTCCGGTGCCGATGTCCCTGTTCAGAGCGTGGCGTGTGACGTCAGCGATCACTTGACGATTGCAAAGGGGCTATGCGTAGCCTGTACTCCAATCAACTCCCAAAATCAAAGACGCTGGGTATCGATTCCATCCAGCATGCAGCACATCTAGGGCAATTCTCTTGCAAGTTGCGTGCTCAAATACACCAGGTGAGGTATTGGAATCCTAAAGGGGACTCCTTGTAGTCCCGTAATTATAAAATCAAAAGTAGAGGACGGATTCCATCATCTTGTATAAAACATAGAAATCTTTATTGAAACATATTAAAAAAGTTCCATAACCACCAGCACAAGGAAAAACAGGGAACAGCTGGTCTGACTAGTTTCGGCGTCTTGACGTAATCTTAGACCTGCTATTACAAAGTACAGTTACACTCATATTAACACTATCTAATAAAAATTATTTATTATAGAATAAAAAAGCAAAAGAAGGGATTTTACATGGACATACAAACAGATACATTGAGAAACATACATTTATATGTATAAAACTATGTTTAACTATGGAGGTAATGAAAAGATTTTACATTACAATCTTATAAACATTAAACAATATCTCAGGGGGATTTTCAAAGCGATATTTGCATATAGATCTAGACATATATATATTCATATATATCTCGCTAAATATAGATATATATGTCCAAAAATCATCACATATATAGGGAAATATTTATTTAAAAATAAACAGAACATATTCCGTTACGAAAACATTTTCACAATATGAAATATTCGAATTTACATGTACACTTTTCAAGGAGAATAAGTCAAGGGCTTTGTGCGACATATTAGGGTTTTTGTGTTTTTTTTTTCTATTTGTCTTCTCCATTTACTTCTATGGGGAATGCGTAAATGAGCACATGATTCAGCTGTTTAGATTATGCAGCTTAATGCGCGCTCAAAATAAGTTATTTTGCAACTTGTAATAGGTGCGCAACCTCAAAAGCGAAAGAGGCATAACGCGCGCTGTGTTTTCGCAACTGATTTGCTGAGCAACTTGTAATCTTGCCCTTTATCTGTACGTAAATGTCCTTAGAAGAAGATATGACAAGCAACAAATATGGTGATAATGGAATTATTATAGAATTATAATGTTTATATTGCAAATACATTGCCTACTGTGATAATAAAATAGTACCAGTTCTGTGTTTGCTTTAACAACTGTACAAAAAAAATGTTTGTTTTCACACCAAGGACAATTTCCATAACTTCAAGTCTGCAACTACATCAATAACATCTAGATACAGATAACAATGGTATCCACAAAAAAACAAACAACAAAAAACTGTTTGATGGAACCTCCTGGAGAAGTCATCAAAGGAAGTAATCAGTCATTTTCTACTCCTGGACTAACCAGATCTGCAATCTAAATCCTTCTTGGCTAGACTAGAACCAGAAGGATGGGTTTAGTTTTCTGCTTGTCTGTTTATTCCATATAATCTTTTGGATCACACAAGAAAGCAAAGACATATGTCTGAAACTCTTAGAAATGAACATCTAGTGCAAATCTTTACAGATTCTTGCTTCTTGTAATCATAAGAACTATGTTCAGACATTGGAAATGTTTTCCAAAAGATCAATGTCCCCACTCAGGACACAGAATGTGAGCAGCAATTAACTAACTAAAAGACTATAATGCAAGATCATGGATGCAGGTTATGAAATACTATTTATAGAGTTAGAAAACATCTGTAATCAAGTGCTCTATTACATTTCACAAATTTAGCACCTTAAGTGATGGTAAACAATCGATTATTGCCTTTAGTGTTTTACTATAATCGTATTGTTTAAAGCACAACCGCCAAAAAGGAAAGTATTAAAATTAACTCTATTACCTTTAAATATGTATATAAAGTCAGCACGGATGATAATTTTTTTCTAATTTACTCCACCCACAGAGATATTTTCCCTTTCAACAAGTGACGTATATAGCAATACAACCCATCATTGCATGCTCCAGAAGGACACTAATGCGCATGCTCATAGTGATCTATGAACAAAACTCAGATTCCATGGTTACATACGTCACTCATTCTTTTCCTCGGAGCCTGTACACATGCGCACCTGTATCATTAACGTGCACAAAGACTGAAGAGGAGATCAGAAGTAAACTAAGATTGCGCAACTACACGTATGTGCATTGATACCACACATAGACTAAAGCGTAAAGTATTCTGATTGGATACGTGAAGAAAAAAAAACGTATAGCGGTAATAGTTTGCATTACACGATTGACAGACAGCGATATTATACTAATGCAAATGAAGTATTGCAGGTAAGATAGCGGGAAATAAAAGCGCTAATACATTTATTTGGATGATTTCGGTCAATTCGTAAAAAACGTGATTATAGTGAGTTTACCATCACTTTAAGTAAGCGACAATTCTTCTTTCTATAATTGTAAAAAAAAGTAAAGAAACATTACTATCAAAATGTTCTCAGTCGGTAGAACTTTATTATAAGGGGGAAGTAATGCATATTCTTTAAAATCTTTAACTTATTTTGCCTAGGTTTTGCTAAAATTCAAATTCCTTATATCATGGTCCTCACCAAGCCAGGTATATCTGTAAAACAAGTTATTTTGCCACATTGCTTACTATGTATGTGTCTATGGGCCTTAAAGAGACATAAAACCCCACGTTTTTCTTTCATAATTCAGATAGAGCATACAATTTAAAAAAAAAAAAAAAATCAATTTACTTCTATCAATTTTCTTTGTTTTTTAGGTATCCTTGAAAAGCAGGATGGGAAGCTCAGGAGCGTGCATGTGTCTGCAGCCCTCTATGGCAGCAGTTTTACAAGACTACAAGAGCACTAGATGGCAGCACATTTTCCTGACATGTAGTGCTCAAGATTTGTGCATGCCACCCATCTAGATATGTCTTCAACAAAGAATAACATGAGGACGAAGATAATTTGATAGAAGTAAATTGGAAGCTTTTTTAAAAAAAATTGTATGCTGTCTCTGAATCATGAAAAAATAATTGGGTTTAATGTTCCACTAATATTTCATGTCTGTACAATAAAAATTATACATTTTACAGACAGGATATGTGAAATGGGAATTCAATTTGTTTGTTTGTTTGTTTTGTTAGAGAAAATCAGGCAATATTCTAAAGACTGCATTTTGCTTGTTCCCGTTAAAGGAACAGTCTACACCCAGTATATTTTTTGTTAAGCTACTGTTAAATGCCATTTAAACATTGTTTAGTGTGTCCCCCATCTCTCTGCTTCTATGAAGTGCAGGGAAATTTTAAATAATTATTGCTCGTTTGCAGTTAAAAATGGAAGTTAAGCTCCGCCGACCGCTTGGTGTATAGTTGTATATGTCTAGTTGTGGCCATTATAAATATTGGGTCTAGACTGTCCCTTTAACTGTGCAGTATCTACTGGAAATGTTTTTGACTATATCTATTAAAACATATTCACTACAGGAAAATTGCTCTGTATGTATATTGGAAGCTGAGTAATTACAGCAGCAGTTCATCTGGCGGGCTTCGCTACTTCCACTCTTGCGAGCCGCATCAAATTAAGTCCCCAAAAAACTAACAGGTTGTGAGATTGGAACTGTGGACTATGGACACTCATCTATGTATTTTTACCAGTAAGTGTGCTCTTTTTTCCTAAAAAGAATTTGATTGAGGGGGCGGAGCTTCGCTGTGCTGGGACATGGCAGCAGAGTGAAAGAGCTCCGTTGCTGTCAGCCCATCTGAGCGCATAAAATAGCAGGAATTGGGGACAAAACTTAAAGTGGGAGCGGCTGAGGTGGTCTGGGGCACACCCGGTCACTTTCAAGGAGACCAGCGACAGAGAGCCTTGCACCTTGGTCGAGAAAGTTAGAGGTGCGGAGAGAGAAGAGGTCGCCATCTTGCGACTTCCAAAACTAGCAAACTCGAGCCGAAGTGCAAAGGCAAACACATCGAGCCATTGGTAAATAACCTAAAGAGCCCGCAGAATTTCAGCTCGCTCTATTACGCTGACTGAACGAAGATACAGAAAACACCTAACAACTAAGTTAGGGCGGGCGCCGAAGAGACCGGATCAGAAGCGATCAGCACTTAAGGTACAGGGGAACTTAAATTCAGGGGAACCCCATAACAGATACACAGTTAAGGCCCAAGGTGAGGCAACACAAATCAGGACTTTGACTTATAAAAGGTCTGATCAACAGACTACGGCTCCATAGGCAAAACGGAAGCTGCCCACGTGGGGAGATATTCATATTAAATAAAGAGCAATCACTTAATTGTAAGGCCTGAAAGAAGTGAGGGAGCAGATCACGCACAGAGGCATTGAACATCACAGTGTCATATTAAACATCACATACAAGGCCCACTTCACAAGAGGACACTCATAATTGATCCAAGACTAGGCCCCCGAATAACACACGTGGCAGCCACTATATGAATGCAAACAGCAAGTTTCCCTACAACCACGTGGAGAGGACAAACGTGTACACTCCCCGCAATAAGCAAGTACCACTCCGGATTAAAGAGATGAGACTTTAAGATAGGGCTGGATGTGTTGCAGCTACATATTAATTGCCTAGGAGCAGAACAGTTATACAATAGCAGGTTCATAGGCCTGCTGATAACTGCTAACCGCCAGTACAGCATACTTGATAAACATAATTGAAGCAGGCTGCTACAGCTTCGTGCTGAATTGCAAATAAAGACATGACCTCCAAAAAAGGAAATAAGCCAGAAAAACAACTTAAAACTCCTGCCCTGACACCATCAGTTTCCACCTTTTTTCATTCACAAGAGGGACATATGCCAGAACAACAGCAGACACAGGAGGTTAACCCTACGGACACCCCCTCAGCACAGGCAGCTACCCAAAGGGACTCCCTGATCTCTATCCAGTCCCAGATAGCATGTCTACCCTCCAAGACAGATATCAAGTCACTAAAGACTTTTATTAAAGGAGAAATTAGAGATCTCAAAAAAGATCTGAACGAAATGGGCCCCAGAATCGAATACCTTGAAGATGGCCAAGATAACTTAAACAACCTTGTCAGCACAAACATCCAGCAATTATCGATACAAGATTCTATTATTCAAACCCTGCAGGATAAGATAGAAGATCTGGATAATAGAGGGAGGAGGAACAATTTAAGAATCAGGGGTATCCCAGAGGAGGTACCTCAAGAACATCTAAAATCCTATGTCAAGGAATTGTTCCAGCACTTGCTACCTAGATCCAACCCACTAGCAAACGAAGACATAGAGAGGATTCATAGAGCTTTAAGACCTCCTTCCAAACCACCAGCCCCTCCTAGGGATGTTATCCTACGGCTGCTGAAATTCACCTTCAGAGAAGACATATGGCAGGCAGCAAGAAATAGACAATCCATCTCCTTCCACAACCATACCTTGCAGATCTATCAGGACTTATGCCCTCAAACCATACAAAGACGAAGAGAGGTGCGATTCATAACCACAAAACTCCAGGAACAGAATATCAGATACAGGTGGGGCTTCCCGTTCAGCCTCAACATTAACCACAACGGCTCCCAAATAACCTACAGAAGCTACAACGACCTAGACTCACTGTCCAAGAAACTTAATATAACTTTTGAGATGCCTAAGGATAAAGTATTGGACATCCCAGCTCCTCAAGAGGACCGTCGAGGTGAAAGACCTAAAGAACAGCGCCCCAACTGGTCTAAGGTTCCAGCAAAAAGACTCAAAACGGGCTCAGTGCCCCCGGCACAGGACACCTGAGTCTCTCAGAGGAAAAGTCCCTGTGTGGCCTGCTGACTGAGCGAAGAATGTGGTATGACTTTTTCAAATGGGATGCCACCTAAGTTTGTTTAAATGTTTTATTTAGATGATCCTTGGAATATGAATATAGCAGGCCATAAATGAGGTATTGTAAGTCTACCTCAGGTTTACTCTATATTAATGTTATGTTTCATGGTTCTCTGTTTAGTTAGCAAATTATCCTTACAACAACAGATCCACCATACCACAGAAACACATAATTGGTATGACTTTTCCAAATGTGACGCCACCTAAGTTTGTTTAATGTTTTATTTAGATGATCCTTGGAATATGAATATATCAGGTCATAAATGAGGTATTGTAAGTTCACCTCAGGTTTACTCTATATAAATGTTATGTTCCATGGTTCTCTGTTTAGTTAGCAAATTATCCTTACAACAACAGATCCATCATACCCCAGAAACACATAATGGGACATAGTTTAGACACCGCTACCAGAACTCTCGAGGCACTGGTCCACCTTTATAAGCATTGACGCCAAAAATACAAAGGCCTACTGCCCCACGCCTCATGGCTCTCACTTAACTCCAATAATCTTATCTGTTTCTTATATTCTCTCGCATTCTCATATTGTGTTTTCTATATAACTCCCCAATCTTGCTTAAAATTTGTAATTTTACAAGATAAACTCAGATGGACTACTGACACCATTCGTCCCCCTAGTAAATGGTGTCTACGAGGCCAAACGTACACACAATGTTCATTTGTTTTTGTACAGATCAACCAATGAGTGTTTATGATGTTAAAGCTTATAGTTCTACAGTTACGAATACATGTACCCTACAGGTTGAATTAATATCTGTAAATTGCTGTTCTCTTTATGTAGGTCCTACAACTCTAAGAAAAGGTTCTATCTCCTCTAGTGATACCTGGGCACGGCTTATGGTAACTGCTAAGCACCAACTTGCTGCAAGGTATGTCTCGCTCTGGGTCTCTCAAAAAATAACATATGCTAAACAATTACAATATACACATAATGACAGATGACTCTCTTAGGATTAAAATTGTCTCCCACAATGTAAAGGGCTTGAACTCCCCACAAAAGAGATCTATGGCAATGAGGGAATATAAGAGACTCCGATGTGACATTTTAGAAGAGGTAGGGAGCCCACAACGTCTTTTAATAAATTTGGAAAGATTTATTTAGCATCTAACTCCACCAAACATAACGGAGTGGGTATTCTTATAAGGAGAAATGTTCCTTTTTGTCCCATGCACATACATAAAGATAAAGAGGGAAGGTCCATAATATTAACTGGCAGACTCTATAATAAAGTAATAACAATAGCTAACATATATGCTCCTAACAACACTGCAACACAATTCTTTTACACAATTAAAAACTCCGTCCTAGATAATACAAAGGGAAGTCTGATATTATGAGGAGACTTTAACCTAGCAATGGATCCCGATATAGACTGCTCAAGGGGAATGTCCTCAGTACCGCAGAAAATGTTAAAATCAATCAAAGCTAACCTAGCTGACCTAGCAATACATGACACTTGGAGACTCTTTCACCCCTCGACAAGAGACTATACTTTTTACTCACACCCACACAGAGTTTATACAAGAATAGACTACATTTTTGTAGATGTTTCTAGTCTAGAATTAGACCAATATACGGACATCTCACCAATAACATGGTCAGACCACGCTATGGTCAGCTGCACTCTCAAATGGCCCACAACACAAAGACACAACAAAACTTGGAAACTGGACGAGACCCTCCTGACAGACCCGATCATATGCACACAGATAGCTACCTCATTAGTAGATTATTTTAATGTGAACTGCACCCAAGACGTAGATGCACAGTGCATATGGGAGGCACATAAATGTGTGATTAGAGGGGAGATCATAGCCCTGAAAGCTGCAAGAAATAAACAAAGGACCCACTTATTAAATTCACTGCTGGAGGAGCTAAACAAACTACAAGATATACATAAAAGATTCCCTGACAGCCAGTCCCTTTTAGATAATTTACAACACAAAAGAGACCAACTTAACTTATTTTTAGGACATGAGACCAAGCGCGCAGCGCTATTTCTAAAAAAAACATACTACGAAGGAAATAATAAACAAGGCAAACTGCTAGCGAGACTATTACGGCAACGCACAAACAAGCGCCATATTCTATCAATAAAAGACCATAACGGGAAAACATGGTACTCATCCAGGGATATTGCAGATAAATTTAGAGCATCTTATGAAGGGTTATATAACTTAGAGAAAAGTCAACCTACCGCCACAACGCAAGACATGGCCGCATACTTATCACAATTGCATCTACCTTCTCTCACTACAGAGCAACAGGCCGAATTGGACTTGCCTTTCTCCCTTAAGGAGGTTAAAGAGGCTATCTCGGACCTCCCTACAGGGAAGGCCCCAGGACCAGACGGTTTTGGAAATGCGTACTTTACTAAATTCAAAAGCATACTGGCCCCCCATTTATTGGCATACTATCAAACCATAGATCGAGATAAGCCCTTCTCACCTATGGCTTTACAAGCGCATATAACGGTGATCCCAAAACCCAATAAGCCAACAGACTCAATACCCAACTACCGGCCAATATCATTGTTGAATTCTGATATTAAAATTTATGCGAAAATACTTGCGACAAGGCTAAATCTGCTTTTCCCTTCCATAATCCACCAGGACCAAGTGGGTTTTATACCCCATAGGGAAGCAAAGGACAACACAGTCCGTAACATGCATATAATTTGGCATGCTAGGACTGAAGGTATCCCCGCTGTGTGGTTATCCACGGATGCGGAAAAAGCCTTCGACCGAGTGAGTTGGTCATTCCTCAACTTGACACTACAGGCATTTGGACTGGGAGACACTATGCTACATAGAATATTTGCTCTTTACTCGGGTCCCAGCGCAAGAATAGCATTGAATGGCATCCTCTCGCAGCCTTTTCAGATAACTAATATCACGCGACAGGGATGCCCCCTCTCCCCGTTACTATTTGTATGTCTACTAGAAACATTAGCCACCAAGATCAGACTAAATAGGGAAGTGGCGGGGATAGTTGTTGGAAAACAGGAGTATAAACTCTCCCTGTTCGCTGACGATATTTTGTTTTCTCTTACCTACCCAGATATATCCATACCACCTTTGATGAAGGAATTAAGGATATTTAATAAACTCACAAACTTCTTAATTCATCATACTAAATCCGAGATCCTTGGAGTCTCCGTCCCAAAGTGGATGGAACTCCAAATATCACAAAATTGCCCATTTAGATGGTGTGAGAATTCTATAAAATATTTAGGTATCCAGTTAGCAGAAGACATCAACAAGATATTCAAACTAAATTACATTCCAATATGCAGAGCCCTGATTAGAGATCTATCCTCGTGGAACTCCAAAAACTTAACATGGTTAGGAAGGATTAACACCATAAAAATGAACGCATTCCCCAGATTATTATGCATCATGCAGACCCTCCCAATTCCCCTACCAAACAAATATACTCTACAGATGCAACAGTGTTTCCATTCCTTTATCTGGAAGGGTAAACAACCTAGAATCAATAAGAAGATAATGATGAGGTCCAGAGAGCAAGGGGGACTGGGAGTACCAAATATTGATTTATATAGAACAGCAATTTTTGTCCAACAAATTTTGGACTGGAAGATCCATAAGTCACAGAAAAGATGGATCGCATTAGAAGAGAATTTGAGTATAGGGGTACCACTGTCAACCTTATGCTGGCATCCTAACTTTAATATGTTAGCTAAAACCATCACTAACCCAATAACCAAGGAGACAATAGGACAGTGGACTGTGGCAAACAGACAAAACCCATATCTATCCTCCAACCCATCTCCACTGACCTCCCTGATCCATAATAGTGAATTCTCTGTGACAGAGCTGGGGGGGACACAGAGGCTAGATAACAACATCACAGACTTAGAAATACACCAAGTGACTAATCACGAACAGATACAGCTCCAATCAGAATTACAAGAACAGGGACTCTCATGGTTTCATAACTGGTTTAACTATAGACGGCTGCACCACTACATAATGACCCATACACACAGCAATAACATGCTAAGACCCCTCACAAACATAGAGAAATTATTCGCAAATAACCACCCAAGGAGACACACGCTATCCAGAATTTACACTATTCTTACACAGCCACCCCCGGGCAACCTACCTACTTCATTGGAATCGTGGGAAAGGGAACTGGGAGTCACAATCCTCCCACACACTGCAGCAGATATATTTAGAAATACAAAATCTACTTCCTCATCAGCATACTTAGTCTAGTTAAACTACAAGATACTACATAATTGGTACCTTACCCCAAAACGACTACACAGACTATACCCTACAGTCTCCAATAGATGCTGGCGATGCGGACACGTTGGTAGTGGTATGGGGCACTTGTGGTGGTGGTGCAATAAAATACAGCAATTATGGAGAGACAGTATAGCGGAAATGGAAAATGCCCTTAACTGCATCTTGCCCTTAGACCCACTAATTTTCCTACTTAACAAATTTAGGAAACTGCCCTCTAAGGCACACCAAATATTGTTCCGAATTATGATAAACAGCGTTAAATCTATTATAGCCAAACAGTGGAAATCACATACACTTCCAGACTTACAAATGTGGGAAAAAAGGGTGTCAGAATTAATCAAGCTTGAGGAATACAGCTCTTATAAGAATAACACCAGAGAACCATACATAGAAGCCCAAACCATTTGGGAACAGTATACATGAAAAGAAATAGGAGACTAGAACTAGGGATGAGACCCGGAGCGGACATGCAGCAGAGGAGGCAACCTACTAGGTATAATCTCATTAAGAAAGAACTGAAATGTTAGAGTATAACAAAATGAATATAGGCTTTGACTTGTTTCTTGTTTGTTTGTTCTTTTTTCTTATTTGGTTAAAACGTCACATAACCTATTTACAAAACAAGCAACCCCAAACTGGGTATGGAATTACAAACCACGTTAACATATGTTTCAACTATGACTGTCAGTTATATTTATTTTGCTCATTCTAATGTAACGTGTAATTTCTATGACTTATTTTCAATAAAAAGAAGTTGGAATAAAAAGAATTTGATTGAATCGGAGTTGCACTTCTTATGTTTTCATACAAGATATAAATTATGTTTTCTTTCATATCGGTGATAACAGTCCATGATCCATTACTTCTGGCAACTATTACCCAAGCTGTGGCATGAATGGAAGAAGAAAAAAGGGCGGGATTAAACATCCTTTAACCATAAGAAAAAACACCCCAAAAAATACCTAGTCAGAAACAACTGCCTGTAGAACTATCCTACCAAAAGCAGCTTCAGATGAAGCAAAAACATCAAAATTATAGAATTTAGTTTAGTGCTCCCTAAAGACTCTACTGTTCAGGGATGCATACAACCTACGCTAACCTTTCTTTATATCAGTTCCTCTCCTCCATTGCTATCCCCTGAACCCCCATAGCATGTAAGCCCAAGAGTCCAGCTGTTTATTGATCACCTTCTCAAGAGCTGACTACAACAGTGCAACTCTTGGCAGGGCCCTCTACCCATCTGATCCCTATAATTGTTTTGTTGTACTCCGCCTTTGTTAATAGCGCTGCGGAATCTGTTGGCGCTCTACAAATAACTGATAATAATAAAATAAATAAATAAAAGTATGCGAGGATGACTTAATGAATTAATTGCCAGAGCAACAGAAGATGCCTTCTAATCGCTGCACTTACCTGAAAAATGAACAAACAAAACAGGAGTTTGTCTGAAATCTTTAGTAACCTTGAGATAATATTTCAGAGCCCAGACAACAACCAAGTTATGAAGAAGTCTCCCAGAAGGATTCTTAGGATCAGGACAAAGGAAAGGAACCCTCATCCGAACCAAACTAATACATGAACTGACTGACTCACTACTGCAACTACAACTGATGTAACAAGCTACCCCAACCTTATGTCTCTGCACCCTAAACCTGTAGACTGTGAGCTCTCCGGAGAAGGGCCCTCTTCCTCCTGTACCAGATTTGTTTAGTTTTATGTTTTGTATTTTTATCAAAAATGTTGTCATTGTATACCTCTAACATTGTACCCAGGGCTACGGAAATTGGCGGCGCTATACAAATAAATAATAATAACCACAATTTCCTTACTATTATTGTCAGAAGAAACAACTTTAGGCAAAAAAAATCAAATTAAGTTCTTAAAGCAGCTTTATCCTTATGAACAATCAGATAAGGAGGATCAGATGAAAGTGCAGACAACTCAGATACTCTTCTAGCAGATGAAATAGCCAAAAGAAAATCTTTCAGAACCAAAATTAAGGTTCCAAGGAGGAGAAATAGGCTTGATTACAGGCTTTATTCTAGATAATGCCTGAACAAAAATATGCACATCCATAATATTATCAATTTTCCTGTAAAAAAGAACATAGAGGGCAGAAAGACCTTTCTGTATGCCATCTTGAAGTAACTCAAGAATTCTAGGAATCTTAAAAGAATGCCAAGAATATTTATTTAGAGAACACCAAGAAATAAAAGATTTGTAAACTTTATAATAGATTTTTCTAGTAACTGGCTTCCTAGCCTGAACAAGAGTATTAACAACCCTCTGATATAGAACTATCCTTTCAATCTCCAAGCCATCAAGCTTAGAAATTTTAGATCTGGATTGAAAATGGGACCTTGAAACAGAAGATCCTTTCTTAAAGGAAGAGGCCAGGGCTGATAACTGGACATCTGAACCAGGTTTTAAAACAAAACTCTTCAAGGCCATTTTGGAGCTATGAGAATCACTGATGCATTATCTTGCCTGATCTTGGCTATAACTCTGGATAACAGAAGCAGAGGAGGAAACACAGCCAGCTGAAACAACCAAGGCATTCTTAGAGCATCCGTCTCCAGAGCCCTTGGATCAATGGAGAAATACTGAAGAAGTTTGTTGTTTATTGCAAAGGGGTTTAAAGATAGTCCAGCCAGATTAATCTTTAGAAAGACTACATAAGCAGCACCCAAAGAGTAAATTGTTGTGTATACATTTATAACACTGATGTTGCAACACACACCCTCTTAGTTTCACCGGTTTAGATCAAAAGAGGAAATGACAGTACAATATAGTGTTGAGGGATTGTGCCTATTAAAACATAACTTTTAATAACAAAAAAAACATACAGTTTTAAAACTAGGAAAGTGTAACTAAAATCACACGTAGGCTTCTCAATTCGATTCGAGAGTAGCATAGGTGCTTATGGTATGTGTATCAGGATTACGTTAGTTAGATGTATTGATGTGTTGGATACTGAAAGGTTTCACAATTCCACAATAATAATTGTAGAATCTATATGATAAATTACCTTTTAATTATTCTTGACATATATTGCAGTGTTTATAGGGTCTTAGAAAATATAATAGGTCGATTGGTTGTCCTATTAGTTAGCTACGCATAGCTTATAGGATCCTATGTAAGTATTTTCCCTTAAAGTGGTATCATAGGAGTGATTTACAGCTTGTCTGCTTAAAACCAGTTATCCTAAAGTCATATAGTCAAAATAAAGGTTACTGAATATATATGATACATATCTATATAACCTTAACTAATTGAACAGCTACTGTTGCCCCCACATCTTAATACCCGATGTCGGTACAGGTTACATAAGCATCTGCTAAGTTTGCCAGCTGATAAATAACACTGGTTCTGAATTAATGGTCTCCCATAATATTCATTAATTAAACTCTATCAGAGAAAGAAGAGAAGCCTAAGGCAAACTAAAACACAGGAACTCCTAAGACTCCTCACCAGTACCCTAATGTCCCTAACATGTTTCGCCTAAGCGGCTTTCTCAAAGGGATTAAGCGCGGCAATGCAATGTCGGCTTCTTTTAGCGTGTTCGGATACTCCCTCTAAGGAGTGTCATCACCAGGCAATGAATCCAGACGATATCTCAGCCATCTGGGTACTAATGCGGTTCCGATATCGATTACTGAATCACTCTAATGCAAGAGCAATTTTGAGTAAATATATGGGTGAAATCAGATGTAAGAAACATCAGTAATGTATCAATATGCCCTCTATTCCAAAGATAAATATTATACTAACGGTATGTGATCTGCACAACAAATGTTACCTATTATATGTAAATGGAAACAATTATTCTGCACGATTGAGTCTCGTACATGTAATCTATGGTAGTTTGTTGCACATTATGAACAGGTTAACTCAATAAAGTTGGAATCAAGTTATGTGTGCATGTATTGGTGTGAAGTGGAAAATTTACAAAGAAACCCCATTTGAAGTGAATGTGAGGCAGACTTGAAGTCTAGTCTTATAAACTACCTAAGCAAGAACAATGTTTCAGTGAAAAAGTGGAACATTTAAAATTATGAAGTGATAAATATCACTGAATCTATCATGGGTGTCAATTAAGTCCTAACGCTGATTTTTAACGCCCACTGGTATTACGAGTCTTGCAGGTACAGGTGTACCGCTCACTTTTTTGGCCAGACTTGTAAATACCGCAAAATTGCGTATCCTCTTTTTTCAATGGGACTTGCATAGCACCGGTATTTATGAGTCTGCCAAAAAGTGAGCGGTAGACCCTCTCCTGTCAAGACTGGTACCGCATTTTAAAGTCAGTAGTTAAGAGTTTTACACTACAACGCCGTAGCATAAAACTCTTAACTAAAGTGCTAAAAAGTACACTAACACCCATAAACTACCTATTAACCCCTAAACCGAGGCCCTCCTCACATCGCAAACACTAAAATAAATTTTTTAACCCCTAATCTGCCGAACCGGACACCGAACCGGACATCGCCGCCACTATAATAAATATATTAACCCCTAAACCACCGCACTCCCGCATTGCAAACACTAGTTAAATATTATTAACCCCTAATCTGCCGTCCCTAACATCGCCGACACCTACCTACATTTATTAACCCCTAATCTGCCGCCCCAAACGTTGCCGTCACTATATTAAAGTTATTAACCCCTAAATCTAGTCTAACCCTAACACCCCCAACTTAAATATAATTTAAATAAATCTAAATAAAAATAACTATCATTAACTAAATTATTCCTATTTAAAACTAAATACTTACCTATAAAATAAACCGTAAGCTAGCTGCAATATAACTAATAGTTAAATTGTAGCTAGCTAAGGCTTTATTTTTTATTTTACAGGCAAGTTTGTATTTATTTTAACTAGGTAGAATAGTTACTAAATAGTTATTAACTATTTAACAACTACCTAGTTAAAAAGTAAATTTATGCTTACCTGATAAATTAATTTCTTTTACGATATGACGAGTCCACGGATTTCATCCTTACTTGGGGGATATTAACCTCCTGCTAATAGGAAGTGGCAAAGAGCACCACAGCAGAGCTGTATATATAGCCCCTCCCTTCCCCTCCACCTCCAGTCATTCGGCCGAAGGTATAGGAAGAGAAAAGGAAAGGCTAAAAAGGTGCAGAGGTGACTGAAGTTTACAAAAAATAAAATAAATCTGTCTTAAAATAACAGGGTGGGCCTTGGACTCGTCATATCGTAAAAGAAATTAATTTATCAGGTAAGCATAAATTTACTTTTCTTTTACAAAGATATGACGAGTCCACGGATTTCATCCTTACTTGTGGGAAACCAATACCAAAGCAATAGGACACGGGTGAAAGGAAGGGACAAGACAGGAACCTAAACGGAAGGCACCACTGCTTGAAGAACCGTTCTCCCAAAAATAGCCCCAGAAGAAGCAAAAGTATCAAATTTGGAAAATTTGGAAAAAGTATGAAGGGACGACCAAGTTGCAGCAAATCTGTTCAACAGAAGCATCATTTTTAAAAGCCCATGTGGAAGCCATAGCCCTAGTAGAATGAGCCGTAATTTTTTCAGGAGGCTGCTGTCCAGCAGTCTTATATGCCAGGCGGAGGATACTTCTCAGCCAAAAAGAAAGAGAGGTAGCCGTAGCTTTCTGACCCCTATGCTTTCCAGAATAAACAATGAATAATGAAGATGATTGACGGAAATCCTTTGTTGCCTGTAAGTAAAACTTTAAGGCACTGACCACGTCCAGGTTATGTAACAGACGCTCCTTCTTAGAAGAAGGATTAGGACACAAGGAAGGAACAACAATTTCCTGATTAATATTCTTATTCGAAACAATCTTAGGAAGAAAACCAGGTTTGGTATGTAAAACCAAGAGAAAAGGCGAATCACACTGTAACGCTGAAAGCTCAGAAACTCTTTGAGCAGAAGAAATAGCAACCAAAAACAGAACTTTCCAAGATAATAACTTTATATCTATGGAATGTAAAGATTAAAACGGAACCCCTTGAAGAACTAAATTCAAACAGGGAGGAGTAATTGGTCTAAATACAGGCTTAATTCTGGTTAGAGCCTGACAAAAAGACTGAACATCTGGCACTTCTGCCAAACGTTTGTGAAACAAAATTGACAATGCAGAAATTTGTCCCTTTAAGGAACTAGCTGATAATCCTTTCTCCAATCCTTCTTGGAGAAAAGACAGAATCCTAGTAATCCTAACTTTACTCCATGAGTAGCCCTTGGATTCACACCAATAAAGATATTTACACTATATCTTGTGAAAGATTTTTTCTAGTGACAGGCTTTCTAGCCTGTATCAAAGTACTGATAACAGAATCAGAGAATTCTCGCTTCGATAAAATCAAGCGTTCAATCTCCACGCAGTCAGCTGCAGAAAAGTTAGATTTGGATGTTGGAATGGACTTTGAATGAGAACATCCTGTCTCAATGGAAGTTTCCACGGTGGCAGAGAGGGCATGTCCACTAGATCTGCATACCAAGTCCTGCGTGGCCACGCAGGCGCTATCAGGATCACTGAAGCTCTCTCCTGTTTGATTCGAGCAATCATGCGTGGGAGGAGAGGAAACGGTGGAAACACATAAGCTAGGCTGAACAACCAAGGCACTGCCAAGGCATCTATCAGTTCGGCCTGAGGATCCCTTGACCGGGATCCATATCTTGGAAGCTTGGCATTCTGTCGAGATGCCATCAGATCCAATTCCGGCCTGCCCCATCTGAGAATCAATGAGGCAAATACCTCCGGGTGAAGTTCCCACTTCCCCGGATGAAAAGTCTGTCGACTTAGAAAATCCGCTTCCCAGTTCTCTACTCCTGGGATGTAGATCGCTGACAGATGACAAGAGTGGGCCTCTGCCCAATGAATTATCTTGGATACTTCTATCATCACTAAGGAACTCCTTGTTCCCCCCTGATGATTGATATATGCCACAGTCATAATGTTGTCCCCCTGGAATCTGATGAATTTGGCCGAGGCCAACTGAGGCCACGCCTGAAGCGCATTGAATATTGCTCTCAGTTCCAGAATATTGATTGGAAGTAGAGACTCCACCTGAGTCCAAACACCCTGAGCCTTCAGGGAGTTCCAAACTGCACCCCAGCCCAGAAGACTGGCATCCGTTGTCACGAGGGTCTGCGGAAACAAGTCCCCTGGGACAGATGATCCGGCAACAACCACCAAAGAAGAGAGTTTCTGGTCTCTTGATCCAGATTTATCTGAGGAGATAAATCCGCATAATCCCCATTCCACTGTCCGAGCATGCACAGTTATAGTGGTCTGAGATGAAAGCGAGCAAACGGAACGATGTCCATTGCCGCTACCATTAATCCAATTACCTCCATACACTGAGCCACTGATGGCCGAGGAATGGACTTAAGTGCTCGGCAAGTATTTAGAATCTTTGATTTTCTGACCTCTGTCAGAAATATTTTCATGGCTACCGAGTCTATCAGAGTTCCCAAGAAAGGAACCCTTGTCTGTGGGACAAGTGAACTTTTCTCTATGTTCACCTTCCAACCGTGAGTTCTCAGAAAAGACAACACTGTGTCCGTGTGAGATTTTGTCAGATGATATGTTGACGCCTGGATCAGAATATCGTCCTGTTGTTGTTCCTTCAAAATCTAATGTTCAGGATGTTCCTGTTAATGTAAGAGAATTTGTTTCTAATTCTATTTGGAAGGCTCTGTCTGTTATTCCTCCTTCTAGTAAACGTAAAAGGTCTTTTAAAACTTCTCATATTTCAGATGAATTTTTAAATGACCGCCATCATTCTGACTTATCTATTTCTGATGAGGATCTATCTGGTTCAGAAGATTCTGCAAACTTCAAAAAGAGAAGATACAGGTGTGCTGTTTTTCATTCCTCAGAAGATTCTGCCTCAGATATTGACACTGATAAATCTTCATATTTGTTTAAGATGGAGTTTATTCGTTCTTTACTTAAAGAAGTGTTGATTGCATTAGATATGGAGGAGTCTAGTCCTTTTGATATTAAAACTAATAAGCGTTTAAATTCAGTTTTTAAACCTCATGTAGTTATTCCAGAAGTTTTTCCAGTTCCTGATGCTATTTCAGAAGTAATTTCTAGGGAATGGAATAGTCTGGGTACTTCATTTACTCCTTCTCCAAGGTTTAAGAAATTGTACCCTTTGCTATCTGATAGATTAGAGTTTTGGGAGAAAATCCCCAAAGTTGATGGGGCTATCTTTACTCTTGCTAAACGTACTACTATTCCTACGGCAGATAGTACTTCGTTTAAGGATCCTTTAGATAGGAAGCTTGAATCCTTTCTAAGGAAGGCTTATTTATGTTCAGGTAATCTTCTCAGACCTGCTATTTCTTTGGTTGATGTTGCTGCAGCTTCCACCTTCTGGTTGGAGGCTTTAGCGCAACAAGTGTCAGACCATAATGCTTATAGCATTGTTAAACTTCTTCAACATGCTAATAACTTTGTTTGTGATGCCATTTTTTATATCATTAGAATTGATGTCAGGTATATGTCTTTAGCTATTTTAGCTAGAAGAGCTTTATGGCTTAAGTCTTAGAATGCAGATATGACTTCTAAGTCAACGTTGCTTTCTCTTTCTTTCCAAGGTAATAAATTATTTGGTTCTCAGTTGGATTCAATAATTTCAACTGTTACTGGGGGGAAGGGAGCCTTTTTGCCTCAGGACAAAAAATCTAAAGGTAAATATAGGGCTGCTAATCGTTTTCATTCCTTTCATCAGAATAAGGAACAAAAGCCTGACCCTTCCCCTAAAGGAACCGTTTCCGTTTGGAAACCTTCTCCAGCCTGGAATAAATCCAAGCCTTTTAGAAAGTCAAAACCAGCTCCCAAATCCACATGAAGGTGCAGCCCTCATTCCAGCACAGCTGGTAGGGGGCAGGTTACGATTTTTCAAAGATGTTTGGATCAATTCGATTCAAAGTCTTTGTATTCAGAACATTATTTCACAAGAGTACAGAATAGGTTTCAAGGTAAGACCGCCTGTGAGAAGATTTTTTCTCTCACGCATTCCAGTAAACCCAGTAAAGGCTCAGGCATTTCTGAAATGTGTTTCAGACCTAGAGTCGGCTGGGGTAATTGTGCCAGTTCCAGTTCTGGAACGGGGTCCAGGGTTTTACTCAAATCTCTTCATTGTAGCTGATAGGCCTTTCTCTTCATTGTACCAAAGAAGGAGAATTCCTTCAGACCAGTTCTGGATCTAAAAATATTGAATCGTTTTGTAAGGATACCAACATTCAAAATGGTGACTATAAGGACTATTCTGCCTTTTGTTCAGCAAGGGCATTATATGTCTACAATAGACTTACAGGATGCATATCTTCATATTCCAATCCATCCAGATCACTATCAGTTTCTGAGATTCTCTTTTCTAGACAAGCATTACCAGTTTGTTGCTCTTCCGTTTGGCCTAGCAACAGCTCCAAGGATCTTTTCAAAGGTTCTCGGTGCCCTTCTCTCTGTAATCAGAGAACAGGGTATTGCGGTATTTTCTTATTTGGACGATATCTTGGTACTTGCTCAGTCTTTACATACTGCAGAATCTCATACAAATCAACTTGTGTTGTTTCTTCAAAGACATGGTTGGAGGATCAATTTACCAAAGAGTTCCTTGATTCCTCAGACAAGGGTAACCTTTTTGGGTTTCCAAATAGATTCAGTTTCCATGACTTTGTCTCTAACAGAAAAGAGACGTCTGAAATTGGTTTCAGCTTGTCGAAACCTTTAGTTTCAATCATTCCCTTCGGTAGCTTTGTGTATGGAAATTCTAGGTCTCATGACTGCTGCATCGGACGCGATCCCTCCCTTTTGCTCGTTTTCACATGAGACCTCTCCAGCTTTGTATGCTGAACCAATGGTGCAGGGATTATACAAAGATATCACAATTTATATCCTTAAATCCCAATGTTCGATCTTCTCTGACTTGGTGGTTGGATCACCATCGTTTAATTCAAGGGGCCTCTTTTGTTCGTCCAACCTGGACTGTGATCTCAACAGATGCAAGTCTTTCAGGTTGGGGAGCTGTATGGGGATCTCAGGAGGTGAGATTACCAATCAACATTTTGAAACTCCGTGCGATTTTCAGAGCTCTTCAGTTCTGGCCTCTTCTGAAGAGAGAATTGTTTATTTGTTTTCAGACAGACAATGTCACAACCGTGGCGTATGTCAATCATCAAGGTGGGACTCACAGTCCTCAGGCTATGAAAGAACTATCTCGGATACTTGTATGGGCGGAATCCAGCTCCTGTCTAATTTCTGCGGTTCACATCCCAGGTATAGACAATTGGGAAGCGGATTACCTCAGTCGCCAGACGTTACATCCAGGCGAATGGTCTCTTCACCCAGAGGTATTTCTTCAGATTGTTCAAATCTGTGGACTTCCAGAAATAGATCTGATGGCTTCTCATCTAAACAAGAAACTTCCCAGGTATCTGTCCAGATCCAGGGATCCTCAGGCGGAAGCGGTGGACGCGTTGTCACTTCCTTGGAATTATCAACCTGCTTATATCTTTCCGCCTCTAGTTCTTCTTCCAAAAGTGATTTCCAAAATCCTAATGGAGCGTTTGTTTGTACTGCTGGTGGTTCCAGCATGGCCTCACAGGTTTTGGTATGCGGATCTCGTTTGGATGGCCAGTTGCCAACCTTGGACACTTCTGTTAAGGCCAGACCTTCTATCTTAAGGCCCATTTTTCCATCAGGATCTCAAATCATTAAATTTGAAGGTATGGAGATTGAACGCTTAATACTTAGTCATAAAGGTTTCTCTGATTCAGTGATTAATACTATGTTACAGGCTCGTTAATCTGTGTCTAGAAAGATTTAGTACTGAGTTTGGAAGACTTACATTTCTTGGTGTTCCTCACATAAATTCTCTCGGCATTCTTTTAGAATTCCTAGAATTTTACAGTTTCTTCAGGATGGTTTGGAAAAAGGTTTGTCTGCAAGTTCCTTGAAAGGACAAATCTCTGCTCTTTCTTTACTTTTTCACAGAAAGATTGCTAATCATCCTGATATTCATTGTTTTGTACAGGCTTTGGTTCGTATTAAGCCTGTCATTAAGTCAATTTCTCCTCCTTGGAGTCTTAATTTGGTTCTGAGGGCTTTACAGGCTCCTCCGTTTGAACCTATGCTTTCTCTGAATATTAAATTACTTTCTTGGAAAGTTTTATTCCTTTTGGCCATCTTTTCTGCTAGAAGAGTTTGAGTTATCTGCTCTTTCTTGTGATTCTCCTTTTCTGATTTTTCATCAGGATAAGGCAGTGTTGCAGACTTCATTTAATTTTTTTACCTAAAGTTGTGAATTCTAACAACATTAGTAGAGAAATTGTTGTCCCTTCTTTGTGTCCTAATCCTAAGAATTCTCTGGAGAAATCTTTACATTCTTTGGATGTAGTAAGAGCTTTGAAATATTATGTTGAAGCTACTAAAGATTTCAGGAAGACTTCTAGTCTACTTATTATCTTTTCTGGTTCTAGGAAAGGTCAGAAGGCTTCTGCCATTTCTTTGGCATCTTGGTTAAAAGCTTTGATTCATCATGCTTATGTAGAGTCGGGTAAATCCCCGCCTCAAAGGATTACGGCTCATTCTACTAGGTCAGTTTCTACTTCCTGGGCTTTTAAGAATGAACCTTCTGTTGATCAGATTTGCTAAGCAGCAACTTGGTCTTCTTTGCCTACTTTTACTAAATTCTACCATTTTGATGTTTTTTCTTCTTCTGAAGCAGTTTTTGGTAGAAAAGTACTTCAGGCAGCTGTTTCAGTTTGATTCTTCTGCTTATAATTTCAGTTTTTTTCATTATGAGATTAAAACTTTTTGATTTGGGTTGTGGATTATTTTTTCAGCGGAATTGGCTGTCTTTATTTTATCCCTCCCTCTCTAGTGACTCTTGCGTGGAAGTTCCACATCTTGGGTATCTGCTATCCCATACGTCACTAGCTCATGGACTCTTGCCAATTACATGAAAGAAAACATAATTTATGTAAGAACTTACCTGATAAATTAATTTCTTTCATATTGGCAAGAGTCCATGAGGCCCACCCTTTTTGTGGTGGTTATGATTTTTTTTGTATAAAGCACAATTATTCCAATTCCTTGTTTGATGCTTTCACTCCTTTCTTATCACCCCACTTCTTGGCTATTCGTTAAACTGAATTGGGTGTGGGTGTGGTGAGGGGTGTATTTATAGGCATTTTGAGGTTTGGGAAACTTTGCCCCTCCTGGTAGGAATGTATATCCCATACGTCACTAGCTCATGGACTCTTGCCAATATAAAAGAAATGAATTTATCAGGTAAGTTCTTACTTAAATTATGTTTTTACACAGCGTAAGAATGGCTCTCTTTTTATCTGGTTTGCAGATAAGTTTGAAAGATGAAATCTCCCTCTTGGGAGAAAGTCCTTGAATTCCAATTGATAACCGTGGGTCTCTATTTCTACTGCCCAGGGATCCTGAACATCTCTTGCCCAAGCATGGGCAAAGAAAGAGAGTCTGCCCCCTACTAGATCCAGTCCTGGATCGGGGGCCGCCCCTTCATGCTGTCTTAGGAGCAGCAGCGGGCTTCTTGGATTGTTTACCCTTATTCCAGTTCTGATTGGGTCTCCAGACTGACTTAGATTGGGTAAAATTCCCTTCCTTCTTTGTGGAAGAAGAGGAAGCAGGGGGTCCTCCTTTAAAGTTCCGAAAGGAACGAAAATTGTTCTGTTCATTTTCACAGACTTATCCTGAGTTAGGGCATGGCCTTTACCTCCTGTAATTTCAGAAATTATTTCCTTAAATTCTGGCCCGAAAAGGGTCTTACCTTTTAAAGGAATAGCTGAAAGGTTGGTTTTTGATGAGACATTAGCAGACCAAGTTTTGAGCCACAATGCTCTACGTGCTAAAATAGCAAGTCCTGCATTCTTTGCTGCTAATTTAGCAATTTAAAAAGTGGCTTCAGTAATAAAAGAATTAGCTAGCTTGAGAGCCTTAATTCTATCTAAAATTTCATCTAATGGAGTCTCAACCTTAAGAGACTCTTTTAGAGCCTCAAACCAAAAAGCTGCTGCAGTAGTTACTGGAACAATGCAAGCCGTAGGTTCTAAAAGAAACCCCTGATTAACAAATAATTTCTTTAGTAGATCCTCTAATTTCTTATCCATAGGGTCTTTAAAAGCACAACTATCCTCAATGGGTATAGTAGTACGCTTAGCTAGGGTAGATATAGCCCCCTCTACCTTAGGGACCGTTTGCCATGAGTCCCGAATGGCATCTGATATGGGAATCATTTTCTTAAAATTAGGAGAGGGAGAAAACGGTATACCTGGTCTATCCCATTCCTTTTTTATAATTTCCGAAATTCTCTTAGGAACCGGAAAAACATCAGTGTAAGTAGGTACTTCTAGATATTTATCCATTTTACACAATTTCTCTGGTGGAATTACAATAGGGTCACAATCATCCAGAGTCACTAAAACCTCCCTAAGTAACAGGCGGAGGTGTTCAAGCTTAAATTTAAAGGACATAGCGTCCGAATCTGTCTGAGGTAAAACATTCCCTGAATCTGAAATTTCACCCTCAGACAGTAATTCCCTGACCCCCAACTCAGAACACTGTGAGGGTACATCGGAAATAGCTAATAAAGCATCAGAGGGTTCAGTATTTACATTAATACCTGACCTACTGCGTTTACCCTGCAACACTGGTAATTTAGATAATACCTCTGTAAGGGTAGTTGACATAACTGCAGCCATCTCCTGCAGAGTAAAAGAATTAGACGCACTAGAAGTACTTTGCGTCGCTTGTGTGGGCGTTAAAGGTTGTGACACTTTGGGAGAATTGGATGGCATATCCTGATTTTCTTCAGACTGAGAATCATCTTTAGGCACACTTTCTTGACCTAATATATGGTCTTTACAATGTAAGGTTCTTTCAGTACAAGAGTTACACAATCTTAGAGGGGGTTGCACAATAGCTTCTAAACACATAGAACAATGAGATTCCTCAATGTCAGACATGTTGAACAGACTAGTAATAACCACAAAAGCCGTTTAAACACTTACACCTAGATTTAGAGTTTTGCGTTAGAAGGGGTGCGTTAGCTACGCGTGTTTTTTTCCCCCCGCACCTTTTAAACAACGCTGGTATTTAGAGTTCTCTGAAGAGCTGTGTTAGGCTCCAAAAAGGGAGCGTAGAGCATAATTTACCGCCACTGCAATAAATACCAGCGTTGCTTACGGTCGCGGCCAGCTTAAAAAACGTGCTCGTGCACGATATCCCCATAGGAAACAATGGGGAAGTTTGAGCTGAAAAAAAACCTAACACCTGCAAAAAAGCAGCGTTCAGCTCCTAACGCAGCCCCATTGTTTCCTACGGGGAAAATTAAGCCCCGCCCCTTAAGGTCGATGCCGGAGTAGGCCCAAACACAACCACATGGGGAAGCGGTTTTCACACCTAAGTTATACAGAACTGATAATGTCTGTCCTATAACCCCTCAAATGCACCAGTAAACAAACATATAAATGCCAGAAAATAAAAACGTCATGCAATGCCCATAAGTCAACTATTTATAAATAAAAACCAGGGACTCCAGTAATACCCTTCATATAAAATAGGATTACTGTTTACCCCATTCCCATACAGGGAAATAAATGCCAGCCAGTTCTGATATATCAAGTCTCCTCAGAATAAAAAGGCTGCACATACCTTAATGCTGCTTGTAGCATTAAACCGGTCTCCACACTGAAGATGTCTCATGGTTACCTTTAGAAGTCTTGAGGGAACCAGCATGGATCTTAGTTACAACTGCTAAGATCATCAACCTCTGTGCAGAAATCTTCTTCCATATCCCCCTGAGGAAAATAGTACTCACCGGTACCATTTAAAATAAAAAACTTCTTGATTGAAGAAACTAAAACTAACACCTCACTTTACCATGTCTTCCTAGTATAACACAGGCAAAGAGAATGACTGGAGGTGGAGGGGAAGGGAGGGGCTATATATACAGCACTGCTGTGGTGCTCTTTGCCACTTCCTGTTAGCAGGAGGTTAATATCCCACAAGTAAGGATGAAATTAGTGGACTCGTCATATCTTTGTAAAAGAAATAAAGACAAATTTACCTGTAAAATAAAACCTAACCTAAATTACACTAACACCTAACACTACACTATAATTAAATTAATCCCCTAAATTAAATACAATTAAATAAAATTAGCTAAAGTATAAAAAAAAACACACTAAATTACAGAAAATAATAAACAAATTACAAGATTTTAAACTAATTACACCTAATCTAATCCCCCTAACAAAATAAAAAGCCCCCCCAAAATAAAAAAAGCCCTACCCTACACTAAATTACAAATAGCCCTTAAAAGGGCCTTTTGCGGGGCATTGCCCCAAAGTAATCAGCTCTTTTACCTGTAAAAAAAATTACAAATCCCCCCCAACATTAAAACCCACCACCCACACAACCAACCCTACTCTAAAACCCACCCAATACCCCCTTAAAAAAACCTAACACTAACCCCTTGAAGATCACCTTACCGGGAGAAGTCTTCATCCAACCGGGCCGAAGTCCTCAACAAAGCCGGGAGTAGTCTTCATCCAAGCCGGGTGAAGTGGTCCTCCAGACGGGCAGAAGTCTTCATCCAGACGGCATTTTCTATCTTCATCCGTCCGGCACGGAGCGGGTCCATCATCAAGACATCCGGCGCGGAGAATTCTCTTCCAACGAAGTCTTCTTACTAAATGACGGTTTCTTTAAGTGACGTCATCCAAGATGGCGTCCCTTCAATTCCGATTGGCTCATAGAATTCTATCAGCCAATCGGAATTAAGGTAGAAAAAATCCTATTGGCTGATGCAATCAAAAAAGGCTTTACGAAGTTTACGTAAGTCGTTTTGCGGTAAGGCCAACGAAGTGTGCAGTGCCCCTAAACCTGCAAGACTCGTAATAGCAGCGGGTGTAAAAAAACATAATTTATTTAAGAACTTACCTGATAAATTAATTTCTTTCATATTGGCAAGATTCCATGAGCTAGTGACGTATGGGACATACATTCCTACCAGGAGGGGCAAAGTTTCCCAAACCTCAAAATGCTTATAAATACACCCCTTACCACACCCACAATTCAGTTTAACGAATAGCCAAGAAGTGGGGTGATAAGAAAGGAGCGAAAGCATCAAACAAGGAATTGGAATAATTGTGCTTTATACAAAAAAATCATAACCACCACAAAAAAGGGTGGGCCTCATGGACTCTTGCCAATATGAAAGAAATGAATTTATCAGGTAAGTTCTTACATAAATTATGTTTTCTTTCATGTAATTGGCAAGAGTCCATGAGCTAGTGACGTATGGGATAGCAGATACCCAAGATGTGGAACTTCCACGCAAGAGTCACTAGAGGGGGAGGGATAAAATAAAGACAGCCAATTCCGCTGAAAAAAACAATCCACAACCCAAATCAAAAAAGTTTTAATCTTTATAATGAAAAAAACTGAAATTATAAGCAGAAGAATCAAACTGAAACAACTGCCTGAAGTACTTTTCTACCAAAAACTGCTTCAGAGGAGGAAAAAACATCAAAATGGTAGAATTTAGTAAAAGTATGCAAAGAAGACCAAGTTGCTGCTTTGCAAATCTGATCAACATAAGCTTCATTCTTAAAAGCCAAGGAAGTAGAAACTGACCTAGTAGAATGAGCTGTAATCCTTTGAGGCGGGGATTTACCCAACTCCACATAAGCATGATGAATCAAAAGCTTTAACCAAGACGCCAAAGAAATGGCAGAAGCCTTCTAACCTTTCCTAGAACCAGAAAAGATAACAAATAGACTAGAGGTCTTTCTGAAATCTTTAGTAGCTTCAACATAATATTTCAAAGCTCTTACTACATCCAAAGAATGTAAAGATCTCTCCAGAGAATTCTTAGGATTAGGACACAACGAAGGGACAACAATCTGGCAGCTGAGATAATCCGCTTCCCAATTGTCTATACCTGGGATGTGAACTGCAGAGATTAGACAGGAGCTGGATTCCGCCCATACAAGTATCCGAGATACTTCTTTCATAGCCTGAGGACTGTGAGTCCCACCTTGATGATTGACATACGCCACAGTTGTGACATTGTCTGTCTGAAAACAAATAAACGATTCTCTCTTCAGAAGAGGCCAGAACTGAAGAGCTCTGAAAATCGCACGGAGCTCCAAAATGTTGATTGGTAATCTCGCCTCCTGAGATTCCCAAACCCCCTGCGCTGTCAGAGATCCCCATACAGCTCCCCAACCTGAAAGACTTGCATCTGTTGTGATCACAGTCCAGGTTGGACGAACAAATGAGGCCCCTTGAACTAAACGATGGTGATCCAACCACCAAGTCAGAGAAAAACGAACATTGGGATTTAAGGATATAAATTGTGATATCTTTGTATAATCCCTGCACCATTGGTTCAGCATACAAAGCTGGAGAGGTCTCATGTGAAAACGAGCAAAGGGGATCGCGTCCGATGCTGCAGTCATGAGACCTAAAATTTCCATGCACAAAGCTACCGAAGGGAATGATTGAGACTGAAGGTTTTGACAAGCTGAAACCAATTTCAGACGTCTCTCGTCTGTTAGAGACAAAATCATGGATACTGAATCTATTTGGAAACCCAAAAAGGTTAACCTTGTCCGAGGAATCAAGGAACTCTTTGGTAAATTGATCCTCCAACCATGTCTTTGAAGAAACAACACGAGTTGATTCGTATGAGATTCTGCAGAATGTAAAGACTGAGCAAGTACCAAAATATCGTCCAAATAAGGAAATACCGCAATACCCTGCTCTCTGATTACAGAGAGAAGGGCACCAAGAACCTTTGAAAAGATCCTTGGAGCTGTTGCTAGGCCAAAAGGAAGAGCAACACATTGGTAATGCTTGTCTAGAAAAGAGAATCTCAGGAACTGATAGTGATCCAGATGAATAGGAATATGAAGATATGCATCCTGTAAGTCTATTGTGGACATATAATGCCCTTGCTGAACAAAAGGCAGAATAGTCCTTATAGTCACCATTTTGAATGTTGGTATCCTTACATAATGATTCAATATTTTTAGATCCTGAATTGGTCTGAAAGAATTCTCTTTCTTCGGTACAATGAACAGATTTGAATAAAACCCCAGACCCCGTTCCAGATCTGGAACTGGCACAATTACCCCAGCTGACTCCAGGTCTGAAACACATTTCAAAAAAGCCTGAGCCTTTACTGGGTTTACTAAAATGCGTGAGAGAAAGAATCTTCTCACAGGCGGTCTTATCTTGAAACCTATTCTGTACCCTTGAGAAACAATGTTCTGAATCCAATAATTTTGAATCGAACTGATCCAAACATCTTTGAAAAATCATAACCTGCCCCCTACCAGCTGTGCTGGAATGAGGGCCGCACCTTCATGAGGACTTGGGAGCTGGTTTTGATTTCCTGAAAGGCTTGGATTTATTCCACACTGGAGAAGGTTTCCAAATGGAGACCTTCCTTTAGGGGAAGGGTCAGGCTTCTGTTCCTTATTCTGACGAAAGGAACGAAAACGATTAGCAGCCCTATATTTACCCTTAGATTTTTTTATCCTGAGGCAAAAAAGCTCCTTTCCCCCCAGTGACAGTTGAAATTATACAGGGAGTGCAGAATTATTAGGCAAATGAGTATTTTGACCACATCATCCTCTTTATGCATGTTGTCTTACGCCAAGCTGTATAGGCTCGAAAGCCTACTACCAATTAAGCATATTAGGTGATGTGCATCTCTGTTATGAGAAGGGGTGTGGTCTAATGACATCAACACCCTATATCAGGTGTGCATAATTATTAGGCAACTTCCTTTCCTTTGGCAAAATGGGTCAAAAGAAGGACTTGACAGGCTCAGAAAAGTCAAAAATAGTGAGATATCTTGCAGAGGGATGCAGCACTCTTAAAATTGCAAAGCTTCTGAAGCGTGATCATCGAACAATCAAGTGTTTCATTCAAAATAGTCAACAGGGTCGCAAGTAGCGTATGGAAAAACCAAGGAGCAAAATAACTGCCCATGAACTGAGAAAAGTCAAGCGTGCAGCTGCCAAGATGCCACTTGCCACCAGTTTGGCCATATTTCAGAGCTGCAACATCACTGGAGTGCCCAAAAGCACAAGGTGTGCAATACTCAGAGACATGGCCAAGGTAAGAAAGGCTGAAAGACGACACACAAGCTGAAACGTCAAGACTGGGCCAAGAAATATCTCAAGACTGATTTTTCTAAGGTTTTATGGACTGATGAAATGAGAGTGAGTCTTGATGGGCCAGATGGATGGGCCCGTGGCTGGATTGGTAAAGGGCAGAGAGCTCCAGTCCGACTCAGACGCCAGCAAGGTGGAGGTGGAGCACTGGTTTGGGATGGTATCATCAAAGATGAGCTTGTGGGGCCTTTTCGGGTTGAGGATGGAGTCAAGCTCAACTCCCAGTCCTACTGCCAGTTTCTGGAAGACACCTTCTTCAAGCAGTGGTACAGGAAGAAGTCTGCATCCTTCAAGAAAAACATGATTTTCATGCAGGACAATGCTCCATCACACGCGTCCAAGTACTCCACAGCGTGGCTGGCAAGAAAGGGTATAAAAGAAGAAAATCTAATGACATGGCCTCCTTGTTCACCTGATCTGAACCCCATTGAGAACCTGTGGTCCATCATCAAATGTGAGATTTACAAGGAGGGAAAACAGTACACCTCTCTGAACAGTGTCTGGGAGGCTGTGGTTGCTGCTGCATGCAATGTTGATGGTGAACAGATCAAAACACTGACAGAATCCATGGATGGCAGGCTTTTGAGTGTCCTTGCAAAGAAAGGTGGCTATATTGGTCACTGATTTGTTTTTGTTTTGTTTTTGAATGTCAGAAATGTATATTTGTGAATGTTGAGATGTTATATTGGTTTCACTGGTAAAAATAAATAATTTAAATGGGTATATATTTGTTTTTTGTTAAGTTGCCTAATAATTATGCACAGTGCACACACAGATATCCCCCTAAAATAGCTATAACTAAAAACAAACTAAAAACTACTTCCAAAACTATTCAGCTTTGATATTAATGAGTTTTTTGGGTTCATTGAGAACATGGTTGTTGTTCAATAATAAAATTAATCCTCAAAAATACAACTTGCCTAATGATTCTGCACTCCCTGTAGAATCCAACTGAGAACCAAATAACTTATTACCTTGGAAAGAAAGAGAAAGCAACGTTGACTTAGAAGTCATATCTGCATTCCAAGATTTAAGCCATAAAGCTCTTCTAGCTAAAATAGCTAAAGACATATACCTGACATCAATCCTAATGATATAAAAAATGGCATCACAAACAAAGTTATTAGCATGTTGAAGAAGTTTAACAATGCTATAAGCATCATGGTCCGACACTTGTTGTGCTAAAGCCTCCAACCAGAAAGTGGAAGCTGCAGAAACATCAGCCAAAGAAATAGCAGGCCTAAGAAGATTACCTGAACATAAATAAGCCTTCCTTAGAAATGATTCAAGCTTCCTATCTAAAGGATCCTTAAAAGAAGTACTATCTGCCGTAGGAATAGTAGTACGTTTAGCAAGAGTAGAAATAGCCCCATCAACTTTGGGGATTTTCTCCCAAAACTCTAATCTATCAGACGGCAAAGGGTACAATTTCTTAAACCTTGGAGAAGGAGTAAATGAAGTACCCAGACTATTCCATTCCCTAGAAATTACATCTGAAATAGCATCAGGAACTGGAAAAACTTCTGGAATAACTACATGAGGTTTAAAAAACGAATTTAAACGCTTACTAGTTTTAATATCAAGAGGACTAGACTCCTCCATATCTAATGCAATCAACACTTCTTTCAGTAAAGAACGAATAAACTCCATCTTAAACAAATATGAAGATTTATCAGTGTCAATATCTGAGGCAGAATCTTCTGATCCAGAAAGATCCTCATCAGAGATAGATAAGTCAGAATGATGGCGGTCATTTAAAAATTCATCTGATTTATGAGAAGTTTTAAAAGACCTTTTACGTTTACTAGAAGGAGGTATAACAGAAAGAGCCTTCCGAATAGAATTAGAAACAAATTCTTTTACATTAACAGGAACATCCTGAACATTAGATGTTGACTGAGAAACAACAGGTAATGGATTATTACTAATGGAAATATTATCTGCGTTTGATAGTTTATCATGACAACTAACACAAACTACAGCCGGAGGAACAGTTAGCATAAGTTTACAACAAATGCACTTAGCTTTGGTAGAACCAACATCAGGCAGCATCTTTCCAGAAGTAGATTCTGATCCAGGGTCAGGTTGTGACATCTTGCAATATGTAATAGAAAAAACAACATATAAAGCAAAATTATCAAATTCCTTAAATGACAGTTTCAGGAATGGGAAAAAATGCAAACAGAACAAGCCTCTAGAAACCAGAAGCAACTAAAAAGTGAGACTTAAATAATGTAAAAAAACTGGCGCCAAGTATGACGCCCACATATTTTTTGGCGCCAAAAACGTCTGTAACAAACACGAGTCAAAAATGACGCAACTACGTGAAAATGGCGTTATTGACGTCAGACAAACGTCAATCTTGCGCCAAAAAAGTCTTGCGCCAAAAATGAAGCAATAAATTCTAGCATTTTTTGCACCCGTGAGCCTAACAGCCCGCAATTTAGAGGAAAAAAATTCAATAAAAATTTTAGGTAAGAAAAATATTAATTCATATGCATTTTCCCAAAAAATGAAACTGACAGTCTGAAAGAAGGAAAATAAACTGATTGACCTGAATCATGGCAAATATAGTATAAAACATATATTTAGAACTTTACATATAAAGTGCCAAACCATAGCTGAGAGTGTCATAAATAAAAATAAGACTTACTTACCCAAAGACACTCATCTACATATAGTAGATAGCCAAACCAGTACTGAAACGAGAATCAGTAGAGGTAATGGTATATAAGAGTATGTCGTCGATCTGAAAAGGGAGGTAGGAGAAGAAATCTCTACGACCGATAACAGAGAACCTATGAAATAGATCCCCTAGAGGAAGACCATGGTATTCAATAGGCAATACTCTCTTCACATCCCTCTGACATTCACTGCACTCTGAGAGGAAAACCGGGCTTCAGCCTGCTGCGAAGCGCATATCAACATAAAAATCTAGCACAAACTTACTTCACCACCTCCATGGGAGGCAACGTTTGTAAAACTGAATTGTGGGTGTGGTGAGGGGTGTATTTATAGGCATTTTGAGGTTTGGGAAACTTTGCCCCTCCTGGTAGGAATGTATGTCATATACGTCACTAGCTCATGGACTCTTGCCAATTACATGAAAGAAAGCAGCGTTAGGACCTCTTAACTCTGCTTTTTTACCCTAACGCACAACTCGTAATCTAGCCGTTAGTCTTTTTACCCAAATGGCACTCATTACCTAGTATTCTCTCTCTGCTTCATCATATTTAACATTTACTGTATAGCTAGCAGAATTCTTTGGGGGGGGGGGGAATCAGTATCATCCTACATTTTCCTTTGACACTAATTCAATCCCAATATTAGTTGTATGTTTCCAATTTACAAACATCTTGCAGGGAGACCCAGGGGAAGGAAAAATAATTTATTCCACATTCCCAAAACACTGGGCTGACTTCAGCCACTGTCAGGCAGTGACTCCCAAGGGCCACATTGAGCAGGGTCAGTCAGTAGAGAAACAAGTGGTGTTCCTAAATGTTAGTGATTATACTGCTCACCATATGGAAATTGTATAACTATTTGGCTATTAGTATTATTATTGACTTTAGAGCTTTCATATTATGTATGGTTACACATTAGACTAGAACATGGGTTACACATTAGACTAGCACATGGGTTACACATTAGACTAGCACATGGGTTACACATTAGACTAGCACATGGGTTACACAAATTATATTAAATATGTATAGTACAGTACAATTTTAAACAACATTCAAATTTACTTTTATTAACACATTTGCTTTTTTATCTTGTTATTCTTTTCTGAAGGAACAGCATTGCACTACTACAAGAGACAAATGTGTGCAGGCACCAATCAGCAGCTTGCTCCCACTTGTGTATGATGTGTGTTTTCTATTTCAACAAAGGATACCAAGAGAACAAAGCACATTTGAAAATAGAAGTGAATTTAAAAGTGTCTTACAATTACATGCTCTATCTGAATAATGCAAGTTTAATTTTGACTTTTCTATCCCTTTAATAAGGAAGTCAGGGAATAGGATAACAAGGACCCTACTGAAAGACAGATTAGTTACAGATTGTTTTCTTGGAATGTGTAATTATCTTAGAATCCATTCCTTGTACGTGGAATCCTCAGCATGAAACTCATATTTGATGCACCATTAATAAATCTGAACTATAAAAAGGAAATTTATGCTTACCTGAAAAATTGATTTCTTCTACGATACGACGAGTCCACGGATTTCATCCTTACTTGTGGGATATTATCCTCCTGCTAACAGGAAGTTGCAAAGAGCACCACATCAGAGCTGTATATATAGCTCCTCCCTTCCCCTCCCCTCCACCCCCAGTCATTTGACCGAAGGTTTTAGGAAGAGAAGGGAAAAGCTAAAAGGTGCAGAGGTGACTGAAGTTGTAAAAATAAAATATAATCTGTCTTAAAATGACAGGGAGGGCCGTGGACTCTTCGTATCGTAGAAGAAATCAATTTATCAGGTAAGCATAAATTTCCTTTTCTTCTACAAGATACGACGAGTCCACGGATTTCATCCTTACTTGTGGGATACAATACCAAAGCTACAGGACAGGGATAAAAGGCAGGGACAAGACAGAGACCGAAACGGAAGGCACCACTGCTTGAAGAACTTTTCTCCCAAAAACAACCTCAGAAGGAGCAAATTTGGAAAATTTGGAAAAAGTATGAAGAGACGACCAAGTCGCAGCCTTACAAATCTGTTCAACAGAAGCATCGTTTTTAAAGGCCCATGTGGAAGCCACAGCCCTAGAAGAATGAGCCTTTAACACCTCACTTTACCTCTTCCTAGTACAAACACAGGCAAAGAGAATGACTGGGGGAGGAGGGGAAGGGAGGAGCTATATATACAGCTCTGCTGTGGTGCTCTTTGCCACTTCCTGTTAGCAGGAAGATAATATCCCACAAGTAAGGATGAAATCCGTGGACTCGTCGTATCTTGTAAAAGAAAAGATATGTCAAACACAATCTGTGTATATTCACAAAAATAATATAATCTGCCGACAGGTGACATAACATTTCTTGGGTATCAATTTCAATACCCAAAAAAGTAAGGCAGGAACATGGAACCTTGTTTTTTACATTCTCATGACAGTCATCATTTTGAGACATTGGTCTGTGTTGGGGGTACCAATAATTAAAAAGTCATCCAGGTAATGGGCAAAAGCATTATAAACTAATGACTCACATATTGTCCAATAAAGGAAGGAGCTGAAAGCCTTGAACAGAGCACAAGAAAGTGCACAACCCATAGGCAAGCAGCAGTCTAATAATTACCCTGAAATTTAAACTCTAACAGCAGAAAGGAAGATGGGTGTAGAGGTAAAAGTCTAAAAGAAGATTGAATATCTAGTTTTGCCAACAGCGCCCCCTTTACCAGCCAATCAGACCAGCCAATCAGACCTCCGCAATATCTACATACATGACAAAAGGGACAAGTATTCCCTGTGTCACATTGGTTTCTGCTGAAATTTCCAGCAATTTCTGCTGTTTGGAACTGGCCTGATTGTTGTAGTTTTTTGACCCGTGGGAAAAGAGAATGCTCCCGACCTAGTCTGGACTACAACTGCATGTCTGTGGACACAAACGTAAGAAGTGGATTACCTACTATTTTACACCTCTATATTGCCTCCAGTGGATCATATCAATATATTTAAGCACTTCTAGGGCTTGCAATGGGTACTTGATGATAACAGGAGGTGAATGTGGTGTCATAAACCAGAGAATGTATCCATAGAATATTCACATAGTTAATTTAAAAAACTATAGAAAAGGCTTTGGCCTAGTCTTTGTCAGAGAAGGACACTCCCATATGTAGCATTTGATTGGTGTATGGTAGGACACACCTTAAAGGGACATGAAACACACATTTTTTGTTTCATGATTTAGAAAAAGCATTCTGTTTTAAACAACTTTTTAATGTACTTTAATATAATTTGCTTCATCCTCTTGATATCTTTTACTGAAAAGCATATCTAGATAAGCTCAAGTAGTTGCTGATTGGTGGTTGCACATAGATGCCTCCTGTGATTTGCTCACCCATGTGCATTTGCTATTTCTTCAAGAAAGATATCTAAAGAATGAAGCAAATTAGATAATAGAAGTAAATTGAAATGTTGTTTAAAATTGTATTCACTATCTGAATCATGAAAGAAACATTTTGGGTTTATTGTCCCTTTAAGTAAATTAAGTATAAAATGGGGGTCAACAGTTACAATACACATTATTTTCCTTCCTCACCTCCTGGAACCAACTAATCTTAGAGAGAGAGAGAGTGAGAGAGAGAAAGAGAGTTAGAGAGAGAGTGCACACTGAGGACTGAACTGGCTGAGTATACTATCATTGTGCATTCTTCTTGGTATAGATTCTCTGGTTTACTATGTTTAGTTATTAGTATTGCTTAACCTCGGTTTGTTTAAGCTATAGTTGCCCTGTACAATTTGGACTGGATGTTGTAATTTCTGGTATTTTTTTTTTTTTTTTAAATAATTTAGTAACTTATAAGCAATTGTTAATTTTTCAAGCCTATATTATTTGTCTTCCAATAAAATAATTTTAAAAAAGAGGATGACCCTTTTTGTTTAAATATTCTGGTACCAATTACCACCACAGTGAGCACACCACTCACTCGCTTTTGGCCTGTGCCATTCTTGCTCCTCTGCTTTTGCCTATATGCCTCAATGTAACGTTAAAATACATCAACATATTTGCACTCCTGAATGTTCTCTACTGTTTTAGGGTGTATTAGGCAATGGTATGTGTCCCCCCGTAATGGCAATCTTTTGTGTTGTTCCTGGACATAAACTATCAAGTTTAGCACCTAGCTGACATAGAACTGAATTGTCCTTAAGAGGGGGTACAATGTGCAACAGCAGCACTAGAGCTAGCCATATTCTTTTTTTTTTAACCATGTGGAACATTCTTTTCTTGCCTTTGGATACTATCCCTAATAACTCATCAGTGTCAGAATCACTGTCTTATGTGGTATCTGATGTGCTAGTAACGGTTTGCAAAAAATTGTTAGACTCACCTTGAGCTTGGCCTTCCGGAGGTCCTGCGGCTTCCTGAGTGGCAGCTGAACAAAAAGAGGATGGCATGGCAACATTAGCGGCACTTATCATGGATGCTGAGGGTACTGTGGATACAGGCGGATGAGCTGATCTGGTTGCTCGCTGGACTAGATCCTGCAAAACAAAGAATATCCGGAGTACCTTGGCAAGTGGAAAGGGTCCCTCCAGATGTAGAAGGATTCCCTACATTCCACTCTGCCCCAGGATGGAGCAGTCTTATCCATAACTGAAGCAATCCTAGTATGGTGCTGACCACTGGCAGGATGCCGCATATTAGAAGATGGGGTATTAGCCTGAGACTTTTTGCGCTTAGCCCTAGTTATGGGAGTGCCATCTTCTACCTTGATAAATTGAATGGAATCCATTAATTGTGTCCGAGGATTATCTTCCTCTCTAATCTCAGAATAATCCAGGTCATACTCGGGGATTGGTCCTATATGAGCACTATCAGTGTGCTGCACCATACTTGTGACACCCTGTTCAACCTCTGCGTGTACGTCTCATTGCGCAGATGAATTAATAACATACACACCATCCGCTTTATTGCTTTGTTTTGAATCATTAACCATACCTAGTTAGGGTGACTAGATCTGAGCGGGGAAATGGGACACTTCTACAACACGTAATATAATGAAAATGAAAAGGATGAATTATTAGACTAGATTTTAGTTATAACTTTTCTTAACTATAGCAAGAAAAAAATAGCTGTCATTATTAATTAACAACTTCACATGTAACATTGCTAAAAACATACAGATAATATACACCAGCCATACTCAGCTGTAATTCCTACCAGTCATAACTGGTGATTTTATAAGTTGGTTAGGCCATTTTTATTCTGAAAGGTGTTTCTTCTACCTCTATTATACCCTAACACATCTGGTAATATTAATATAATATCACTTCAAAAAAAAAATACATTATTAGTTATTAACCATAAACTCACAGAGGTATCTCACTCTGCTTTTTTACAGAGGGGCCTATTTAAGAAAGTGCGAGCGGACATGATACAATGTAGCGTATCATTGTAAATTAGAAAGAAAATTAAACGATGGCACTAGCAGTGTTGTTTTCTTAAACTGGTTATCACTCTTGTAAAATCGTGTATACTATTGTTAATGTACTGTTACAAAGAAAAAGGTGCTGTAGACAAAGTAATGAATTAGGAGGAGAAACAAGTGAAAGACACTTGCAAAGTGTGTACTAATTAGCACTCACAACACTAATAAGTATTTCAAATTGGGTGAACAAAAATGGATCTTACCCCAAAAGAAGGGGGTAAAACTTAACTTTTAATAATTAAATTAAATAACATACATTAAAACCACAATGTGGACAAAGTGATGCAATATTATCTAAATATGGTTACCAAGTATAAACCGAGTATAATAGTAAAGAAAGGGCAGGATTATTTTCCAATCCAATGGGGTGTCAATAGGTCCCCTAGTAATCTAAGTTGCACAGAGGTCAGAGGCTGGTGAGGCAGTGTCTATGATATGCCCGAGAAACACACATATGCACACACACATGCTCTCTCATAATTACACATATAGATGCTCTCTCTAACACACACACATGCTTTGTCACTCACACATGCTCTCATACTTACACATACAGATGATCTCTCCCTCACACACAGACAGATTCTCTCATACTTACACATGCACATACAGATGATCTCTCTCTCACACACACAGATTATCTCATATTTACACATGCACATACAGATTATCTATCTCTCTCACACACACACAGATTCTATCATACTTACAAATGCACATACAGATGATCTCTCTCTCACACACACAGATTCTCTAATACTTACACATGCACATACACATGATCTCTCACACACACAGATTCTCTCATAATTACACATGCACATACAGATCATCTCTCTCTCTCTCACACACACACACACACACACACACAGATTATCTCATACTTACATATGCACATACAGATCATCTCTCTCTCACACACACAGATTCTCTCATACTCTCTCATACTTACACATGCACATACATATGCTCTCTCACACTACCACATACACGTAAAGATGATCTCTATCTCTCTCACACACACACACACACAAAGGGAGAAAGGGGAGGGAAGGGACTGTATTTGACAATGTCACATGCAGTGGTATGTGAAAAAATGCAATCTTGGCTTCTTTAAACTCTGAGGCAAGGTGCCTCTTCCATCCGCCTGTCTCAGCCTTACTCACTGCCTGTGCTGACATGGTTACTTTCAGAGTGTACACAGCACACTGTTTCAATCCCTATTTTAACAACCTGTGTCCTCCAGGAATATATTTAAAATATTGCTTCTAGCCCATAAAATCTTTAATATAACTAACACTGCACCTAATTTATACTTTAGACTTTAACAACATATAATGTCCTAGATGAACTAAACTACCCTGGATTCATTTAAGTTTGCAGGGTATTAGGAGAACCATAAGAGAGGTGTGTTGCTAACAGGATTACTAAACGAAAGTATATAAATGAATCGTATACACCTGCAGAATCAGACAGACATTAAAATTAACAGGATGGTATACACCAGTAGACAGACATTAACAAGATGATATACACCAGCAGACAGAAATAAACAGGATGGTATACAACTATGCACCAGTAGACACTCATATTAACAGGATGGAATACACCAGTAGACACAGACATTAACAGGATGGTGGTATACACTAGAAGACAGACATTAATGGGATATACCCAACTCCCTGACTTTTGATATTTGTTAAGCTCAGCCTCTGAACTAGAATTTAAAGGGACAGTCAACCAAAGAATTGTTATTGTTTTAAAAGATAGATAATCCCTTTATTACTCATTCCCCAGTTTTGCAAAACCAATACATTTATATTAATGTACTTTTTACCTCTGTGATTACCTTGTATCTAGGAACCTTCTTCCAGCCTTCTGATCACATGACTGTGACTGTTTATTATCTATTGTCTTGCATTTAGCATTGTTTTGTGCTAGATCTTAAATAACCCCCTGTGCCTGAACACAGTGTTATCTATATGGCCCAGTTGTACTTTCTGTCTCTTTGTGTTGAAAAGAGATTTAAAAAGCATGTGATAAGAGGCAGCCCTCAAAGGCTTAGAAATTAGCATATGAGCCTACCTATGTTTAGTTTAAACTAAGAATACCAAGAGAAAAAAGCAAATTTGATGACATAGAGGAAACTCCTTGTTCATTATGTTTAGAAGCCATTGTGGAACCCCCTCTTAGAATGTGTACCAAATGCACTGACCTTTCTATAAGTTATAAAAACCATATTATGGGTTTTAAAGATTTATCACCAGAGGTTTCTCAGACTGACAAAAGGGAGGTTAAACCACCTAGCTCTCCCAATGTGTCAGAACCTATATCTCCCGCGCAAGTGACGCCAAGTACATCTGGCGCGTCCAATGCGTTTACCTTACAAGACATGGCGTCAGTTATGAATCATACCCTCACAGAAGTATTGTCCAAACTGCCAGGGTTACAAGGAAAGCAAGACAGCTCTGGGGCTAGAACAAATACAGAGCTTTCTGACGCTTTAGTAGCTATGTCTGATATACCCTCACAGTGTACAGAAGCCGAAGCAGGAGAGCTTCTATCTGTGGGTGACATTTCTGATTCAGGGAAGGCGTTACTTCAGTCTGACTCTGAAATGACAGCATTTAAATTTAAGCTTGAACACCCCCGCTTGTTGCTCAGGGAGATTTTAGCAACTCTGGATGACTGTGACACCATTGTAGTCAGAGAGAAATTGTGTAAAATGGACAAATACTTTCCAGTGCCTGTTTACACTGATGTTTTTACAATCCCTAAGAGGTTTTCAGAAATTATTACGAAGGAATGGGATAGACCAGGTGTACCGTTCTCTAACCCTCCTGCTTTTAAAAAGATGTTTCCCATAGATGTCGCTACACGGGACTCGTGGCAGACGGTCCCTAAGGTGGAGGGAGCAGTCTCTACCCTAGCTAAGCGTACAATTATCCCCGTCGAGGACAGTTGTGCTTTCCTAGATCCAATGGATAAATAATTAGAGGGTTTCCTTAAGAAAATCTTTATACAACAAGGTTTTATTCTCCAGCCTCTTGCATGCATTGCCCCAGTCACTGCTGCAGCGGCTTTCTGGTTTGAGTCTCTTGAAGAGGCTCTACAGGTGGAGACCCCATTGGATGATATCCTAGACAGGCTTAAAGCTCTTAAGTTAGCCAATTCATTTATTTCTGATGCCGTTTTTCATTTAACAAAGCTAACGGCTAAGAATTCAGGTTTTGCCATTCAGGCGCGTAGGGCGCTATGGCTTAAATCCTGGTCAGCTGACGTTACTTCAAAGTCTAAGCTTCTCAACATCCCTATTCGGGCCTGGACTGAAGGAGATCATTTCTGATATTACCGGAGGAAAAGGCCACGCCCTTCCCCAGGATAGGTCCAACAAATTAAGGACCAAACAGACTAATTTTCATTCCTTTCGAAACTTCAAGAGTGGCGCAGCTTCAACTTCCTCTACTGCAAAACAAGAAGGAAATTTCGCCCAGTCCAAGCCAGGCTTGGAACAAGGGAAAGCATGCCAAAAAACCTGCTGCTGCCTCTAAGACAGCATGAAGGAGTAGCCCCCGATCCGGGACCATATCTAGTTGGGGGCAGACTTTCACTCTTCGCCCAGGCTTGGGCAAGAGACGTCCAGGATCCCTGGGCTCTGGAGATTGTTTCCCAGGGATATCTTCTGGATTTCAAAGCCTCATCTCCAAAGGGGAGATTTCATCTCTCACAATTATCTTCAAACCAGATAAAGAGAGAGGCATTCTTACGTTGCGTTCAAGACCTTCTGGTTATGGGAGGGATGCACCCAGTTCCAAGGGAGGAACAGGGGCAAGGATTCTATTCAAATCTGTTTATAGTTCGAAAAAAAGAGGGAACTTTCAGACCAATCTTGGATCTCAAGATCCTAAACAAGTTTCTCAGGGTCCCATCCTTCAAGATGGAGACTATTCGAACCATCCTACCTATGATCCAGGAGGGTCAATATATGACTACTGTGGACTTAAAGGATGCTTATCTCCACATTCCGATACACAGAGATCATCATCGGTTTCTCAGGTTTGCCTTCCTAGACAGGCATTACCAGTTTGTGGCTCTTCCCTTCGGGTTAGCCCCGGCACCAAGAATCTTTACGAAGGTTCTAGGGTCCCTTGTGGTGGTTCTAAGGCCACGAGGCATAGCGGTGGCTCCTTACCTAGACGACATTCTGATACAGGCGTCGAATTTTCAAATCGCCAAGTCCCATACGGACATTGTTCTGGCATTCCTGAGGTCTCATGGATGGAAGGTGAACGAAGAAAAGAGTTCTCTCTCCCCTCTCACAAGAGTTTCCTTCCTAGGAACTCTGATAGATTCAGTAGAAATGAAGATTTTTCTGACAGAGGTCAGGTTGTCAAAGTTTCTAACTTCCTGCCGTGCTCTTTATTCCACTTCTCAGCCATCAGTGGCTCAGTGTATGGAAGTAATCGGCTTAATGGTAGCGGCAATGGACATAGTTCTGTTTGCCCGCCTACATCTCAGACCACTGCAACTTTGCATGCTCAGTAAGTGGAATGGGGATTACACAGATTTGTCCCCTCTGCTAAATCTGGATCAAGAGACCAGGGATTCTCTTCTCTGGTGGCTATCTCAGGTCCATCTGTCCAGGGGAATGAGCTTCCGTAGGCCAGAATAGACTATAGTGACGACAGATGCCAGCCTTCTGGGCTGGGGCGCAGTCTGGAACTCCCTGAAGGCTCAGGGTTCGTGGACTCTGGAGGAAGCCCTCCTTCCGATAAACATTCTGGAACTAAGAGCGATATTCAATGCTCTTCAGGCTTGGCCTCAGCTAGCTGCGGTCAGGTTCATCAGATTTCAGTCGGACAACCTCACGACTGTAGCCTATATCAACCATCAGGGGGGTACAAGGAGCCCCCTGGTGATGTTGGAGGTTTCAAAGATTATTCTATGGGCAGAGGTTCACTCTTGCCATCTCTCAGCTATCCATATCCCAGGAATAGAGAACTGGGAGGCGGACAGTGACGTGCAGTGAGGTCAGAGGCTGGTGAGGCAGTGTCTATGATATGCCCGAGAAACACACATATGCACACACACATGCTCTCTCATAATTACACATATATATGCTCTCTCTAACACACACACATGCTTTGTCACTCACACATGCTCTCATACTTACACATACAGATGATCTCTTCCTCACACACAGACAGATTCTCTCATACTTACACATGCACATACAGATGATCTCTCTCTCACACACACAGATTATCTCATATTTACACATGCACATACAGATTATCTATCTCTCTCACACACACACATATTCTATCATACTTACAAATGCACATACAGATGATCTCTCTCTCACACACACAGATTCTCTAATACTTACACATGCACATACACATGATCTCTCACACACACAGATTCTCTCATAATTATACATGCACATACAGATCATCTCTCTCTCTCACACACACACACACAGATTATCTCATACTTACATATGCACATACAGATCATCTCTCTCTCACACACACAGATTCTCTCATACTCTCTCATACTTACACATGCACATACATATGCTCTCTCATACTACCACATACACATAAAGATGATCTCTATCTCTCACACACACACACACAAAGGGAGAAAGGGGAGGGAAGGGACTGTATTTGACAATGTCACATGCAGTGGTATGTGAAAAAATGCAATCTTGGCTTCTTTAAACTCTGAGGCAAGGTGCCTCTTCCATCCGCCTGTCTCAGCCTTACTCACTGCCTGTGCTGACATGGTTACTTTCAGAGTGTACACAGCACACTGTTTCAATCCCTATTTTAACAACCTGTGTCCTCCAGGAATATATTTAAAATATTGCTTCTAGCCCATAAAATCTTTAATATAACTAACACTGCACCTAATTTATACTTTAGACTTTAACAACATATAATGTCCTAGATTAACTAAACTGCCCTGGATTCATTTAAGTTTGCAGGGTATTAGGAGAACCATAAGAGAGGTGTGTTGCTAACAGGATTACTAAACGAAAGTATATAAATGAATCATATACACCTGCAGAATGAGACAGATATTAAAATTAACAGGATGGTATACACCAGTAGACAGACATTAACAAGATGATATACACCAGCAGACAGAAATGAACAGGATGGTATACAACTATGCACCAGTAGACACTCATATTAACAGGATGGAATACACCAGTAGACACAGACATTAACAGGATGGTGGTATACACTAGAAGACAGACATTAATGGGATATACCCAACTCCCTGACTTTTGATATTTGTTAAGCTCAGCCTCTGAACTAGAATTTAAAGGGACAGTCAACCATAGAATTGTTATTGTTTTAAAAGATAGATAATCCCTTTATTACTCATTCCCCAGTTTTGCAAAACCAACACAGTTATATTAATGTACTTTTTACCTTTGTGATTACCTTGTATCTAGGAACCTTCTTCCAGCCCCCTGATCACATGACTGTGACTGTTTATTATCTATTGTCTTTTAGCATTGTTTTGTGCTAGATCTTAAATAACCCCCAAATATTTGATGATAAAAGTAAATTGGAAAGTCAATTAAAATTAAAAGTCCTATCTGAATAATGAAAGTTTAATTTATACTAGATTGTCCCTTTAACTCAACAATTCTGTTCAAATTATCTACCAGGAGTCAGACCAAAAATATATATTACGCATGACTAGTGTAGTAATTAACCCCTTAACCAGTAATGAATAGAACTGTGATCTCCTCAGCTAACAGTAGCAAACAGCAGAAGCAGATTCTAGCCCTCCTCAAAGCTCCCAGACCAGTAAAACACAGTCACATTGATTAACTTTGAAGTTATTAACACCTGGCTGCTGATCTTTTTCTCCCTTGGCTGCTCATTCACTCGCACTCCACAAAGAAATGTAATCATGTTAAATGATAATCCACTCTAAATTCTCCAGTCCATATACAACACTGTCTGTAGAGTCTAGACTGTATGATATAGAGAAAACAGCACTATCTGGGATTGACAAAAGGTAAAGTAATCCTTTTATTAACAACTGGTTAATAAAAGGATTACTTTACCTTTTTGTCAAGCCAAGAGAGTGCTGTTTTCTCCATATCATATTGACTATTATTCAGTACCCTGGCAAGTAAACTCTGTGAGAGTGCACCTATCTCTAATATTTATAATATATATATATATATATATATATATATATATATATATATATATATATACTTCCCCTTTTTTATTTTCTCACATTTCATTCCCTTTGCTTTCTGTTTCAGACATGCATTTGTATTTGACCTCTACTGATGAGAGCTTTTACTAAGGGCTGCCAGGCTACTATATTGACGGCATAGAATAAGAGCACCCCTACAGGCAGGATGCTCACACACCTCAACGGAGCAGTAGAAACTTTTCTGATAAATAAATTAAAGCTACTTTTTGTTTGCACATTGGTGGCGCCTAGTGGTGTGCAGTAAAGCAGCTGTTTTTATTGTCTAATTGTACCACTAACAATATATAGGGTGCACTTGTAGGTGCCTTAGCATAAGATGGTCGTAACATTATCGCAATATTAAAAACAATTTCAAAACGCATAGTGTACCCAGACATTGTCACGCTAAACATAATGGTAGAATAGATTGCTTTAAAATTACACCAATTGAACATATTCCTAGGTCTGACTTATATAATCGTTTTTTTAGATTAAGACAAAGAGAGACTTACTGGATCCATAAACTTCAGACATTATATCCACTTGGTCTTAATATGAACGTAGACTTAGCAGCTTTCCAGTAACCCTTATATCTAATATGTCAGTTTAACATAGGGAGTAGGTCTCTTTAGAATTTGAACCACCATTCTAGTGAGGTCCGATATACATTGACATTAGTGGGTGCAGCTTTTTAGTTGGATATTACCTTTGATAACATATGTCATTATCAGAGTCCTATACTCCTATATGTCATTACTATATCTATATATATATTATTGTGCCGAACACACTAGTAGCCTGATAGTGAAGTCATTTAAAGCCGCATACTCTGGTGTTAGTGTTATAATTACACATCAGAATGCCACACATTGACTGTGTTTAGTCGTCTGTTAATAGGTGATACACTGGGATGCATACTTACTATTTAAACAAAATTCTTCATAAGTGAGATTATCTTGAATCCTGTGAGGATGTGATCGTATAGGACTGCTCTATGATTTTAGTATATAGCTGAACACATAAGTAGCCTGTTAATGAATTCATTTAAAAGCCTTTTACACTAGTGATAGTATTATAGTTACACATCAGAATGCTACACATAGACTGTGTCTAGTTGTCTGTGAATTGGTGATACACTGGGATGCACACTTATTACTTAAACAAAATTCTTCATTAATAAGATTATCTTAAATCTTGTGAGTATGTGATTGTATAGGACTGTTCTATGTCTTTAGTATATAGTCTATGATTTTGTAACCAATTGTATTTTAATCATTGCAGAGATCAAATGTTTTATAATGTTTTTTATATGTCCAAATTGTATACAATGCCTGTATTCGTTCATCGACATTAAGGGTTAAGATACCGTCCTCTATTACATCAATTGTTTCAATATGGGAGTATACTGATTTGTGTAATCTGATTGGTGAGAGGGAGGTACTAATATAGCAGGGGTTTAGCATGTTTTATACAGCCTGATGAAATGGCCCTGTGTAGCCGAGAAACGCGTTGCTGATGTTTTTTTTAATATATTTTAATAAATTGTGACAAGCTTTTATATCCCGGCTGTTGTACTTTGGACTTTATTCCACCCTTCAATCTATTGCCTACTTGCCGAGGGAAGCGAGTGGCTTTTGCGTGACGTCACTGATCCATTTCAACACTGATTGGAGCCGTGTTTTGGAGGTGTTGGTTCCTGCATATCCCGGATTGGCCATACGTCCCCTCGTGACTTGTTGACGTTCATTGGTGGTTCTCTCTGTCGGGCGACGAAAAGGTCCTGGCCTGCGATACTTGGCATTCTAAAGTGCCTCCTCGCTTGTAAGTCTCCATTTGTCTTACTGTCTGTGTCTCCTGGTTTGATGATATTACCCTATGTGGCGCCTTCCTATTCCTTTCTACAGGATCGAGCTTAGATAAAATCAAGCGTTTAATCTCCAAGCAGTCAGTTGCAGAAAAACTAGATTTGGATGTTGGAAGGGTCCCTGAATGAGAAGGTCCTGCCTCAATGGAAGCTTCCAAAGCGGCAGAGAGGACATGTCCAGTAGATCGGCATACCAAGTCCTGCAAGGCCACGCAGGCACAATTAGAATTACTGAAGCCCTCTCCTGTTTGATCCGAGCAATCACCCGGGGAAGGAGAGCAAACGGTGGAAACACATAAGCTAGGTTGAACGACCAAGGCATCTATCAGTTCGGCCTGAGGATCCCTTGACCTGGATCCGTATCTCGGGAGCTTGGCATTCTGACAAGACGCCATCAGATCCAACTCCGGTCTGCCCCATCTGAGAATCAGGGTGGCAAAGACCTCCGGATGGAGTTCCCACTCCCCCGGATGGAACGTCTTTCTGCTTAAAAAGTCCGCTTCCCAGTTGTCCACTCCTGGGATGTAGATTGCTGACAGATAACAAGAGTGAGTCTCCGCCCACCGAATTATCTTGGATACTTCTGTCATCACTAAGGAACTTCTTGTTCCTCCCTGATGATTGATGTACGCCACAGTCGTGATGTTGTCCGACTGAAAGCGGATGAATTTGGCCGAAGCCAACTGAGGCCACGCCTGAAGCGCATTGAATATTGCTCTCAATTTCAGAATATTGATTGGAAGAAGAGACTCTGACCGAGTCCACACACCCTAAGCCTTCAGGGAATTCCAGACTGCACCCCAACCCTGTAGGCTGGCGTTCGTAGTCACTATCACCCATGAGGGTCTGCAGAAGCACGTCCCTTGGGACAGATGATCCTGCGATAACCACCAAAGAAGAGAGTCTCTTGTCTCCTTATCCAGATCTATCTGAGGACACAAATTTGCATAATCTCCATTCCACTGCCTGAGCATGCTCAACTGTAGTGGTCTGAGATGAAAACGAGCAAACGGAATGATGTCCATTGCCGCCACCATTAATCCAATTACCTCCATGCATTGGGCCACTGATGGCCGAGGATTGGACTGAAGGGCTCAGCATGTATTTAGAATCATTAACTTTCTGACCTCCGTCAAGAAAATTTTCATAGATATGGAATCTATTAGAGTTCCCAAGAAGGGAACCGTTGTCTGTGGAATTAATTAACTCTTTTCTAGATTCACCTTCCACCCGTGAGTCCTCAGAAAGGACAGAACCATGTCTGTATGAGAAAGTGAAGAGGTGGTGTGAGTGCTATCTATATAGGTTTGTGCTTAAATCCCTAAGTAGTCTAATATAATCTCCAAATACAGACTATTGTGAAAAAAATAGAAAAGGGGTGAGGGATAAGCGCTCTGGAAGGAGCAGACCTAATGTGAATTGTAATAATAATATATATATATATATATAAAGAGTGATCAAGATGTTGATTATATAAAAAAAGAAGAAAAAACGATCTCAAAAAGCTATCAATTTAATTAAAATAAATGTCAGCAATATGTAAACAGCAAACATTTAGCATAGGACATATAGCATAAAGTCAATATCGGATGACTAATGTTAATATATGATGCCGGCATCAAAAGATAAACTAGTACTGACAGTGGATATTATATAGTTAGCCAAATAAAATACACATAGTATCAGCGATTGGTATTCTAAAATAGCGATATGTATAAAAATAAAAACAACAGTGCGAGAAACTTGATATTTGCAGTGAAAACGCTAATGTATAACAAACCTGTATTACAGGCACTAAGAATAAAGTACAAATAAAGTACAAATAATAAGTCTGTAATGAGAAAAAACAAACCAACAGCGTGTGTCTGTCCGTTAGAAACAATGGTGAGTGAGATCCGTGGATAATGACGTCACGTCATGTGACATATAGTAATGATCCAATGATATCAAACGATTTTGGTGTAGCGTATTTGAAAAATATATATACCGGTATATAGAAAAAAGAAACAGTGTCAATTTTCTTTGTAGCAGTGTAAATTATACTTGCAAGTAGCGGATTTCTGTCTTCCTATCTCTCCTGAAGGAAAACGAGTCAGCTGTTTGAAACAATATTGTAGATGAAAATGTAAACAAATGTCCGTCTTTTCTTTCTGAACTCCAGATGAATAGAAAGTTCTTTGCAAGGTGCTCTTTTTTCAGCAGTCCTTGTAGTGGCTAATAGTGTTGTAATTAGAACAAAGGATCAACAGCAAGCACACAGGAATTATTCATATATCTAGCTCAAGATGGTTTTGTGAGGTAGAAATGAACCTGTTATAGTGCCGCCGTAAACAAGGTGAGGTGAAAGTGAAAATCAGTGGCTATAATTAGCGTATAGACACCGCACACAGGAATTACTCATATATCTTGCTCTGCTTGGATTGTAGAGCTCGAAATGAACCTGTAATGTGCAGAGTAGGAGAATGTATGAATATCTCTCATAAAATGTAAGCAAATATACGCGTTTCGGCAGAGTGACCTGCCTTTATCAAGATGCTTACAAGATGTAACAAGGAGCCTTATATAGGGAGAGTGCGTGAATCATATCAATTAAGATGTAGGAGTGTTTATGGTTAACCCTCTATGGGATGAGTAATATATATATGATAGTTAACTCATAGATGGACATATAAATTAGAGTCAATTTCTCAGTTAGTGTGTGACATTATATTTTTTATGTAAATTATATTTCACAAAAGATACATAATACAAGAAATATACACGTAAAAACAGAACCATGCCTAGAAGTATAGGCCTCAAAAAAAGTATAAGTCAAAAAATAGAACTGCAATAGATTCTTAACTGATACTCATATTAGTATAGTTTATCTGTTTACATAGAGCCAATACAATAGTTAGATTATTATACAAATTTTTATATAATATATTCAACATCTACGATATAAGAAGAATTGTATGAAAAATGTGTACTGGTAAGATGAGAAAAAAATATTAATAAAGTGAGTTCTGATTACTAAAGGTAACATAGATATTAGTTAAATGTTTTGGAAGTACTGTAAATATAAATATATATATATATATATAACATAATTTATGTAAGAACTTACCTGATAAATTCATTTCTTTCATATTAGCAAGAGTCCATGAGCTAGTGACGTATGGGATATACATTCCTACCAGGAGGGGCAAAGTTTCCCAAACCTTAAAATGCCTATAAATACACCCCTCACCACACCCACAATTCAGTTTAACGAATAGCCAAGAAGTGGGGTGATAAGAAAAAAGTGCGAAAGCATATAAAATAAGGAATTGGAATAATTGTGCTTTATACAAAAAAATCATAACCACCACAAAAAAGGGCGGGCCTCATGGACTCTTGCTAATATGAAAGAAATGAATTTATCAGGTAAGTTCTTACATAAATTATGTTTTCTTTCATGTAATTAGCAAGAGTCCATGAGCTAGTGACGTATGGGATAATGACTACCCAAGATGTGGATCTTTCCACACAAGAGTCACTAGAGAGGGAGGGATAAAATAAAGACAGCCAATTCCTGCTGAAAATAATCCACACCCAAAATAAAGTTTAATGAAAAAACATAAGCAGAAGATTCAAACTGAAACCGCTGCCTGAAGTACTTTTCTACCAAAAACTGCTTCAGAAGAAGAAAATACAACAAAATGGTAGAATTTGGTAAAAGTATGCAAAGAGAACCAAGTTGCCACTTTGCAAATCTGATCAACCGAAGCTTCATTCCTAAACGCCCAGGAAGTAGAAACTGACCTAGTAGAATGAGCTGTAATCCTATGAGGCGGAGTCTTACCCGACTCAAAATAGGCAAGATGAAATAAAGATTTCAACCAAGATGCCAAAGAAATGGCAGAAGTTTTCTGGCCTTTCTAAAACCGGAAAAGATAACAAATAAACCAGAAGTCTTTCGGAAAGACTTAATAGCTTCAACATAATATTTCAAAGCTCTAATAACATCCAAAGAATGCAACGATTTCTCCTTAGAATTCTTAGGATTAGGACATAATGAAGGAACCACAATGTTTCTACTAATGTTGTTGGAATTCACAACTCAGGTAAAAATTCAAAAGAAGTTCGCAACACCGCCTTATCCTGATGAAAAATCAGAAAAGGAGACTCACAAGAAAGAGCAGATAATTCAGAAACTCTTCTGGCAGAAGAGATGGCCAAAAGGAACAAAACTTTCCAAGAAAGTAATTTAATATCCAATGAATGCATAGGTTCAAATGGAGGAGCTTAAAGAGCCCCCAGAACCAAATTCAAACTCCAAGGAGGAGAAATTGACTTAATGACAGGCTTTATACGAACCAAAGCTTGTACAAAACAATGAATATCAGGAAGAATAGCAATCTTTCTGTGAAAAAGAACAGAAAGAGCAGAGATTTGACCTTTCAAGGAACTTGCGGACAAACCCTTATCTAAACCATCCTGAAGAAATTGTAATATTCTTGGTATTCTAAAAGAATGCCAAGAAAAATGATGAGAAAGACACCAAGAAATATAAGTCTTCCAGACTCTATAATATATCTCTCTGGATACAGATTTACGAGCCTGTAACATAGTATTAATCACAGAGTCAGAGAAACCTCTTTGACCAAGAATCAAGCGTTCAATCTCCATACCTTTAAATTTAAGGATTTCAGATCCTGATGGAAAAAAGGACCTTGAGACAAAAGGTCTGGTCTTAACGGAAGAGTCCACGGTTGGCAAGAGGCCATCCGGACAAGATCCTCATACCAAAACCTGTGAGGCCATGCCGGAGCTACCAGCAGAACAAACGAGCATTCCTTCAGAATCTTGGAGATTACTCTTGGAAGAAGAACTAGAGGCGGAAAGATATAGGCAGGATGATACTTCCAAGGAAGTGAAAATGCATCCACTGCCTCCGCCTGAGGATCCCGGGATCTGGACAGATACCTGGGAAGTTTCTTGTTTAGATGAGAAGCCATCAGATCTATTTCTGGAAGTTCCCACATTTGAACAATCTGAAGAAATACCTCTGGTTGAAGAGACCATTCGCCCGGATGCAACGTTTGGCGACTGAGATAATCCGCTTTCCAATTGTCCATACCTGGGATATAAACCGCAGAGATTAGACAGGAGCTGGATTCCGCCCAAACCAAAATTCGAGATACTTCTTTCATAGCCAGAGGACTGTGAGTCCCTCCTTGATGATTGATGTATGCCACAGTTGTGACATTGTCTTATCTGAAAACAAATGAACAACTCTCTCTTCGGAAGAGGCCAAGACTGAAGAGCTCTGAAAATTGCACGGAGTTCCAAAATATTGATCGGAAATCTCACCTCCTGAGATTCCCAAACCCCTTGTGCCGTCAGATACCCCCACACAGCTCCCCAACCTGTAAAACTAGCATCTATTGAGATTATAGTCCAGGTCGGAAGAACAAAGAAGCCCCCTGAACTAAACGATGGTGATCTGTCCACCATGTCAGAGAGTGTCGTAAAATCGGTTTAAAGATATAAATTGAGATATCTTTGAGTAATCCCTGCACCATTGGTTCAGCATACAGAGCTGAAGAGGTCGCATGTGAAAACGAGCAAAGGAGATCGCATCTGATGCGGCAGTCCTAAGACCCAACATTTCCATGCATAAGGCTACCAAAGGGAATGATTGTGACTGAAGGTTTTGACAAGCTGATATCAATGTTAAACTTCTCTTGTCTGACAAGGACAGAGTCATAGACACTGAATTTATCTAGAAACCTAAAAAGGTTACCCTTGTCTGAGGAATCAATGAACTGATTGGTAAATTGATCCTCCAACCATGAACTTGAAGAAACAACACAAGTCGATTCGTATGAGATTCTACGAAAATGAGAAGACTGAGCAAGTACCAAGATATCGTCCAAATAAGGAAATACCAAAACCCTATTCTCTGATTACAGAAAGAAGGGCACCGAGAACCTTTGAAAAAAATTCTTGGAACTGAGGCTAGGCCAAACGGTAGAGCCACAAAACTGGTAATGCTTGTCTAAAAAGAGAATCTCAGACACTAAAAGTAATCTGGATGAATCGGAATATGCAGATACACATCCTGTAAATCTATTGTAGACATATAATGCCCTTGCTAAACAAAAGGCAGGATAGTCCTACAGTAACCATCTTGAATGTTGGTATCCTAACATAACGATTCAATAATGATAGATCCAGAACTGGTCTGAAGGAATTGACCTTCTTTGGTACAATGAAGAGATAAAATAAAACCCCAGCCCCTGTTCCAGAACTGGAACTGGCATAAATACTCCAGCCAGCTCTAGATCTGAAACACATTTCAGAAATGCTGAGCCTTGCTGTGTTAACTGGGACACGGGAAAGAAAAGAATCTCTTAGCAGGAGGCCTTAACTTGAAGCCAATTCTGTACCTTTCTGAAACAATGTTTCTGAAACCAGAGATTTAAGAACGGAATTGATCCAAATTTCTTTTTAGAAAACGTAATCTGCCCCATACCAGCTGAGCTGGAATAAGGGCCGCACCTTCATAGGTACTTAGGAGCTGGCTATAGGTTTCTATAAAGCTCGGATATATTCCAAACTGAAAATAGTTTCCAAACTGATACCGCTCCTGAGGATGAAGGATCAGGCTTTTGTTCCTTGTTGTGAGGAAAGGAACGAAATGATTATTTACCCTGGAAAGAAAGGGAAAGCAAAGTTGACTTAGAAGACATGTCAGCATTCCAAGTTTAATCCATAAAGCTTTTCTAGCTAAAATAGCTAGAGACATATACCTGACATCAACTCTAATGATATCAAAAGATGGTATCACCAATAAAATTATTAGCATGTTATAGAATAATAATAATGCTATAAAATTATGATCTGTTACTTGTTGCGCTAAAGCTTCTAACCAAAAAGTTGAAGCTGCAGCAACATCCGCTAAAAATATAGCAGGTCTAAGAAGATTACCTGAACATAAGTAAGCTTTTCTTAGAAAGGATTCAATTTTCCTATCTAAAGGATCCTTAAATGAAGTACTATCTGCCATAGGAATAGTAGTACATTAGCAGGAGTAGAGACAGCCCCATAACCTTAGGGATTTTTGTCCCAAAAAACTCTAATCTGTCAGATGGCACAGGATATAATTTGCTTAAACGTCTAGAAGGAGTAAATAAATTACCCAAATTATTCCATTCCCTGGAAATTACTTCAGAAATAGCATCAGGGAGATAAAACACTTCTGGAATAACTACCTTATTTAAACGTTTACATTTAGTATCAAGAGGACCAGAATCCTCTATTTCTAATGCAAATAACACTTCTTTAAGTAAAGAACGAATAAATTCCATCTTGAACAAATACAAAGATTTATCAGCATCAAAATGATGATGTTCATTTAAAAATTCATCTGAAAAAAAGAGAAGTTTTAAAAGACTTTTATGTATACTAGAAGGAGAAATAACAGACATAGCCTTCTTAATGGATTTAAAATAAATAAAATCTCTTATGTTATCAGGAACACTCTGAAAATTAGATGTTGACGGAACAGCAACAGGTAATGTAACAGTACTAAAGGAAATTTTATCTGCATTAATAAGTTTGACATGACATGCAATACAAATAACAGCTGGAGAAACAGATACCAAAAGTTTATAGCAGACTTAGCTTGGTAGCTCCAGCACTGTGCAGTGATTTTCCTGTAGTAACTTCTGACTCAGTTGCAACGTGGAACATCTTGCAATATGTAAAAGAAAAAAACAACATATAAAGCAAAATTGATCAAATTCCTTAAATGACAGTTTCAGGAATGGGAAAAAAATGCCAGTGAACAAGCTTCTAGCAACCAGAAGCAATAAATAATGAGACTTAAATAATGTGGAGACAAAAATGACGCCCATATTTTTTAGCGCCAAAAAAGACGCCCACATTATTTGGCGCCTAAATGCTTTTGGCGCCAAAAATGACGCCACATCCGGAACGCCGACATTTTTGGCGCAAAATAACGTCAAAGAATGACGCAACTTCCGGCGACACGTATGACGCCGGAAACGGAAATAGAATTTTTGCGCCAAAAAAGTCCGCGCCAAGAATGACGCAATAAAATGAAGCATTTTCAGCCCCCGCGAGCCTAACAGCCCACAGGGAAAAAGTCAAATTTTAAGGTAAAATATGTTAAATTAAAATGCATTATCCCAAATATGAAACTGACTGTCTGAAAATAAGGAAAGTTGAACATTCTGAGTCAAGGCAAATAAATGTTTGAATACATATATTTAGAACTTTATAAACAAAGTGCCCAACCATAGCTAGGAGTGTCACAGAAAATAAGACTTACTTACCCCAGGACACTCATCTACATATAGCAGATAGCCAAACCAGTACTGAAACGAGAATCAGCAGAGGTAATGGTATATATAAGAGTATATCGTCGATCTGAAAAGGGAGGTAAGAGATGAATCTCTACGACCGATAACAGAGAACCTATGAAATAGACCCCTTAGAAGGAGATCACTGCATTCAAATAGGCAATACTCTCCTCACATCCCTCTGACATTCACTGCACGCTGAGAGGAAAACCGGGCTCCAACTTGCTGCGGAGCGCATATCAACGTAGAATCTAGCACAAACTTACTTCACCACCTCCATCGGAGGCAAAGTTTGTAAAACTGAATTGTGGGTGTGGTGAGGGGTGTATTTATAGGCATTTTAAGGTTTGGGAAACTTTGCCCCTCCTGGTAGGAATGTATATCCCATACGTCACTAGCTCATGGACTCTTGCTAATTACATGAAAGAAATATATATTTAATCTTATTTAAAAGATGATAAATGTAAGATTAACCATTATTGGTGCTGTAAATTTATATGATTGAATTTAGATCAAATGAGCTATTTAGCCCAAATGGATGTATTGTTTTAAATTTAAAAATTAACTCAGCTTCTTTTTTAAGAAGCATCTTTTCCATATTGCCACCTCTATGATTCATTTTAACTTTTTTTATGCCCCAAAATTGGAAACAATTTAAATCCCCAAGGTGGACTTCAGCGAAATGTATATAGAGTAATGTTTTAGTATTTGCATGCTCTATGCTCAAAATATGTTCTTGCATCCGGTCTCTTAGTAATCTACTAGTTTGACCGATGTAAAATAAATCGCAAGAACATTTTATACAGTAGATTACATTAGAGTTGTTGCATTTTATAGTGTCCCTGATAGTGAATGTAAATTGTTTGTTAGTGGACGTAATCTTTTTGGTTTTGTTGCTGTGTTTGCAGGATTTGCATTTAAAGCAAGGGAAAAAGCCAGATATTTTTTCATTTCTTAAATCTCTATCTATGGAATTAGTATCAGTTCCTTTAAATTCACTAGGTGCCAGATAGCTCTTTAATTTTTTTGCCTTTTTGAATATAAGGTCAGGGTGTTTTTTAACTTTTGAGCCTAATATAGGATCTTTTTCAATATAGTGCCAATGTCTGTTTAAAATGGCCCTAATCTCATTATGTTGAGCATTATATTCTGTGATAAATGGAACAAACATTTGACTAGTAGAGGCTATATTTGTCTCATATGAGTTTTTGTTTTTATTCTTATTAGTTTTATTTCTTAATAGACTGGATCTATCAATTTCTCTAATAGATAGCATAGTGTTTTTGATTTTTTTTCTGATTATATCCTTTCTCAGCAAATCTGTTTAATAGAATATTTGATTGTAAGTCATATGATTCTAAATCTGAACAGTTTTTTCTGATCCTGAGTAGCTGACTTTTGGGAATGTTTTCCTTCCACTTATTGAGGTGGCAACTATTTTGATGAATACAATTATTAGAATCAATGGTTTTAAAGTATGTTTTGGTTTTGATTGCATTATCGACAATTTCCACCTCAATATCCAGAAAATGAAGTAATTTCATACTATGTTCATATGAAAAAGTGAGACCTAAATTATTTGTATTCAGATCTTCCAAGAACAGTTCTAAAATCTCATGATCTCCTCTCCAGACCAGGAAGATATCGTCAATATATCTTTTTTAGAGCACAAGGCTCGCTCCCCATTGGCCACTAGATAGAAAAGACTCTTCAAAATAACCCATAAACAAATTGGCATAACTAGGAGCGAACCTTGTGCCCATTGCCGTCCCCCTGGTCTGGAGGAAGAACTCATTGTTAAACATGAAGCTATTGTTTTTTAGGATAAATTCTATACTATCTAAGATGAATTTGTTTTGTTCGTATAACAGATTTGGGTCTTTCCTTATTTATTATTCCTTATATACTAATATTGATCATCATTTAGGATTAAAAGCTATTGCTCATTATTTAGACAAAGACCCAAATCTGGATGTCTCAGTCTGCAAAAGTTAATGCGCAATTAGGCGTGAAATTAGGCCCCTCCCACTTCCTGTCTACACAGTGAGAGGTCTAACAAACTATCTCCAGGCAAATTTAAGCCAGCCATGTGGAAAAAACTGGGCCCCAATAAAGTTTATCACCAAAAGGCATATAAAAAAACGTTTAAGCACTCCCAGCAAATGTTTAATATTTCAGTAATTTGAAAAAATAATAAGAGTGTTACCTCTAATAGTAAGCATGATACTAGTCGTTATTAAATCACTGTAATCATGCTTACCTTAAATAAATCCGGTATCAACAGCATTTTCTAGCATATACATTTCTCTAGAAAAATTTAGACTGCACATACCTCATAGCAGGATACCCTGCACGCCATTCCCCAAGCTGAAGTTACCTCTCTCTTCAGTTAAGTGTGAGAACAGCAATGGATCTTAGTTACAATCTGCTAAGATCATTTAGAGACCACAGGCAGATTCTTCTTCTATTTTCTGCCTGAGACCAAAATAGTACAACTCCGGTACCATTTGAAAATGACAAACTCTTGAATTGAAGAAAAACAACTAAATTACACCACATCTCTCTAACTGCTTCCATGCTTGTCGAGAGCTGCAAGAGAATGACTGGAGGTGGCAGTTAGGGGAGGAGCTATATAGACAGCTCTGCTGTGGGTGATCCTCTTGCAGCTTCCTGTTGGGAAGGAGAATATCCCACAAGTAATGGAAGATCCGTGGACTGGATACACCTTACAAGAGAAAGATGATCTAGCACTTTTAGGAGTACACAATATCTTGCGTGTACAACACCCTACTAGTAAAAACTTCACCTTCTACTCGGCACCTAATCACTCTTCAGTAATAAGCACTGACATCTTTCCCACAACTTGGTCAGACCACTCTGCAGTCCTATGCACTATACAATGGTCATCTCTACCTTTCAAACCCTACCAGTGGCGCCTAGATGATACATTATTAAAAGACAATTTAATACTACAACAAATGGAGAAATCCCTATCGGAGTACTTTCAAAATAACAACACGCCAGGTATTGACCCATATATACTTTGGGAGGCACACAAGTGCTTCTTAAGGGGAGAGATGATAAAAATCAAATCTACTCAGCGTAAAAACTATAGGGCACAATATCAAGACCTGAGTTGCTACCAACACCTAGATCGAGCTTACAAATCTAACCATAATGACAAACCTTTAAAATCACAACTAGACCAGGCAAAAAATAAAAACTTACAGAATTTTTAGACCACTCTTCCCAAACACAAGCTCTAAAACTACAACAAAATTTTTTTCTAGAGGGAAACAAGCCGGGAAAACTGCTGGCCAGAGCACTTAAAACAAAACAAGCTACACACTCCAAGACCCCCCCCCCCCCCTGACAAGCCGACTGTAGAGTCCCAGAGAATGGCGGAGATATTTAGGAACTACTATTCAAGTCTCTATAATTTAACCACTAACAGAAACATTGCAGCTCATCAATCTCATTCCTATCAATACTTAGGCTCTATATCCCTTCCAACTATCCCAAATGATAATCTAGAACCTCTTATTACATCAATCTCTGCAGAGGAGATTGAAACCGCGATACACTCTTTAAAACAGAGGAAAAGTCATGGCCCCCGAAGGTCTCACGGGCTCTTACTATAAAAAATGTAAGCGCATTCTAGTACCATACCTGTTATTGGTTTTCAATCATATTGATGAAGAACATGGACTACCCTCTTCCATGCTGGAAGCTATATTGACAGTTATACCAAAACTATGTAAAGACCCTATAGTCCCCTCAAATTACCGCCCAATTTCCCTCCTGAAAGCAGACGTAAATATATACGCAAAAATATTAGCCACCAGAATCAATAAAATATTACCTTTACTCATACACCCGGATCAGGTGGGCTTTGTGCCACAGAAAGAGGCCAAAGACAATACTGTGAAAGTTCTCCATTTAATACAATACGCCTCAGAACACGACCTTCCCCTTCTTTTACTTTCGACGGATGCCGAAAAAGCTTTTGACAGACTAGACTGGACTTTTCTAAAACTTACTTTCAAATTTTTTGGTTTCCCTGACAGTTTTATTCAAAAAATCTTTGCTCTCTACACTACACCGACGGCTAAAATCAAAGTGAATGGTATTCTATCTACTCCTTTTCACATTTCAAATGGTACCCGACAGGGTTGCCCACTGTCCCCTTACTATTTGTACTCTCCATGGAAGCTCTAGCTGCAGCGCTGCGTAGTAATCCCAATATACAAGGACTCACCATAAATTCTACCCATAATAAACTAGCATTATACGCAGACGACCTACTACTGACATTGACCATCTCTCTCTCTGCGGTGCAGAGCTCCCTGAAAGATTTCGGCTTGCGTTCCAACTATTCAGTTAATTAACATAAATCAAAAATTCTCTCCATCAATCTAAGCGATGGGGATATCCAAACACTTCGACTACAATCACCATACTTAATACAACATATCTCCTTAAAGTATTTGGGTGTCCATCTTTCTAAAAATTCCCAGCAGCTATTTGATCTAAACTATGAAGCCCTCCTAACTACCCTCACCTCGTCGTGGCTACATAAAAAGATATCCTGGATAGGCAGAATCGGGGTAATTAAAATGACCATCCTCCCAAAAATACTTTATCTGCTCCAAATCCTCCCGATACCACTTCCAGAGACATATCTCACCAGACTCCAAACAATAGTGAATTCCTACATCTGGAAGAAGTGCCCACCCAGAATTTCCAGATCTACTCTATTCCTCCCAAAAAGGTTCAGAGGATTAGAAGTACCTGACATAACTAAATACTGTACAGCGGTGTTCATGAGAAGGATTGTGGACTTGTGCACATTTTCCCAAAATCTCGACAAAACGTGGATAGCTTTGGAGCATATCATCACTAATTCTGCTCAACCTGGCGTATATTGCTGGCAACCCAAGATTAACCAACCACCCCTAACCAAAACTTATCCTGTTATAAAAGAAACATTTGCAATCTGGTCACACATGTTACATACGCTCCAGGACCTTTCCACAATCCCTTCCCAACTGACAACAGCAATATCCAATGCTGACTTCCCAATAGGGATGTTTGTAACCCCGAATTTAAACACTAATTTGTACAATCTACTTCCTATTATATTATTTACTAGATGCGGGCAAGCTGATACCTAGACAGCATTTGGCAGACCTTAACATCACACAATTTACCCATTGGTTCAGGTACTTACAACTTAAACATTTTATTGACACACAAAAACTCAAACACTTGATACTAAGGGACTGCACACCACTAGAAAAACTTTGTACTCTTGACCCTCCCCCACCGCACTCCATCTCTATTTTATATAAGCTTCTCATAACACCTTCCGAAATTATGCATACACCAATGATTCTCTCCTGGCATAGTGTACTCCAATACATTTTTACAAAGCAGGAATGGTTTGTTATTTTCCAAAACACCGCTAAATCTGCACATTCCTCTGCCCTGCTGGAAACCAATGATACATTTCTACTTTGGTGGTACCTTACTCCTCATAGGTTAAAATACATCTTCCCAGATGCTTCCAACCGTTGTTGGAGAAAGTGCTCAGAGGAGGGCACCCCTTACCACATTTGGTGGACATGCCCCAAAATAATGATGTTCTGGAAGGATATTAATAGTGCAATGAGTAAACTCCTGAATTTTGACATACCCTTAGATCCTATAGTAGTATACTTGTTTCATGTCATCCCTAAATTCCCATTTAAACATTATGCATCACTCCTTCAACTAGCCATATGTAGTGCCAAGCAAGTGATCCCTAGACTGTGGAAGTCTTACTCCTTACCTGCACTATCAATGTAGCTGGCACAGATGAAACTTAACTTATCTTTAGAAAGATACTTTTACTATACAACTGGGAAATTAGAGTATTATGCCGAAATAGTGTTCTTTTGGGAATCTTATTTAGCCCAAACAGACTAAGAGTGATTCTTATTCATCTCTAAGACATGGGAGATTAGAGGTTTCTCCTCAAGTTCTTTGCCCCTCTGCTCTTTCTCCCCCTCCCCCGTCCTCTCCTGACCTTGTATTCCACTATACCATATGAAAGAGAAACATGTACACTCACCTCCTAATGAATCTGCAAGTACTATGTTATTTGTGTCAAATGCTCTAGACTGGAAAGTTCCTATGACTAAGCGCCACTAGGGGGCGCGAAACGCGTCAGGACTGCTATTCCTGCTTACCTGCACATCGATGCAGCTTTTATATTTTGTTTAATAAAGATTTCTGGATTTTACTTTTGGCCCTGAGTGCTCAGATCTCTGTTACTTTTGGATTCTTATACTGGAAAGTTTATGTAAGGAATTTCAAACTGTTATTTTCTTAAAATTGTATGTACTCTTCCATGCTCATGACTTTGTTGTAGCTGTCATATATATAAGATTGTTGTAAAACTATAAGACTGTTATTTATTGGTTGTTTTATGATCCCACCTGCTGAATAATGCTCATTGTAAGATGACCTTGAACGTGAATTTCATAAAACATCAGAGACTGAACCCAAGGCAAAAACTTTGACCATAACATGCTTAAAAAAAACCTAACTCTAAAAAAACCTAAGCTACCCATTACCCTGAAAAACATAATTTATGTAAGAACTTACCTGATAAATTCATTTATTTCATATTGGCAAGAGTCCATAAGCTAGTGACGAATGGGATATACAATCCTACCAGGAGGGGCAAAGTTTCCCAAACCTCAAAATGCCTATAAATACACCCCTCACCACACCCACAATTCAGTTTAACGAATAGCTAAGAAGTCGGGTGATAAAGAAAGGATAAATAAAGCATCAACAAAGGAATTTGGAAATAATTGTGCTTTATACAAAAAAATCATAACCACCATAAAAAAAGGGTGGGCCTCATGGACTCTTGCTAATATGAAAGAAATGAATTTATCAGGTAAGTTCTTACATAAATTATGTTTTATTTCATGTAATTGGCAAGAGTCCATGAGCTAGTGACGTATGGGATAGCAATACCCAAGAAGTGGAACTCCACGCAAGAGTCACTAGAGAGGGAAGGATAAAAATAAAAACAGCCATTTTTTAAAAACATTTATCCACAACCCAAAATATAAGTTTAATCTCATAAATGAAAGGAAAAAACTTAAATCAAAAGCAGAAGAATCAAACTGAAACAGCTGCCTGAAGAACTTTTCTACCAAAAACTGCTTCCGATAAAGCAAATACATCAAAATGGTAGAATTTAGTAAATGTATGCAAAGAAGACGAAGTAGCAGCTTTGCAAATCTGATCAACTGAAGCTTCATTCTTAAAAGTCCATTAAGTGGAAACTGATCTAGTAGAATGAGCTGTAATTCTCTGAGGCGGGGCTTGACCCGACTCCAAATAGGCTTGATGAATCAAAAGCTTTAACCATGAAGCCAAAGAAACGGCAGAAGCCTTCTGACCTTTCCTAGAACCATAAAAGATAACAAATAGACTAGAAGTCTTCCTGAAATCTAAGTAGCTTCAACATAATATTTAAGAGCTCTCACGACATCCAAAGAATGTAAAGATCTCGCCAAAGAATTCTTAGAATTAGGACACAAGGAAGGAACAATAATTTCTCTATTAATGTTGTTAGAATTCACAACCTTAGGTAAGAATTTAAATGAAGTCCGCAAAACTGCCTTATCCTGATGAAAAATCAGAAAAGGAGATTCACAAGAGAGAGTGGATAGTTCAGAAACTCTTCCAGCAGAAGAGATGGCCAAAAGAAACAACACTTTCCAAGAAAGTAGTTTAATTTCCAAAGAATGCATAGGCTCAAAAGGAGGAGCCTGTAAAGCCTTCAAAATCAAATTAAGACTCCAAGGAGGAGAGATTGATTTAATGACAGGCTTGATACGAACCTGTCAGGGTTTTCTCCCTGTTGTGTTTGCCATGTGGTGCTGGCAGCCATTTTACTCACCTCTCTTCCTGACTATGGTGCATTGTGGGGGATGCTGCTCATTTACTGCACTTCCTTTAATGGCCAGACTGGTGTGCATCATCCATGTGAGACAGGATGCAGTCACAGAATTGTGATGTCATCACTTATTATTTAAAGGGTCTCTGTTCAGTATGCTTTGCCTTTGCGTTGTCTCAGACCTGTTTGTGAGAGTTCCTGTGTATTACCTGGCTGCCTGACGTCCTTCCTGGTTCCTGATCCCTGGCTTGTTCCTGATTCCGGCTTGTCTGACTATTCACTTTGGCTCCTGACTCAGCTCGTCTGACTAACAGCTCTGGTTTTGACTCCTGGCTTGTTATTTGACTTGTGGACTTTTTATTATTTTTTGCTATTAATAAAGGTGTGATTATTTTTGCACTTCTCGTCTCAGTCTGATTCCTGGCACCCTGACATTATGCAAAGGCCATGAATCCTGATGGTGCTAATAATCCACCTTTACTTGCCATCATTTCCAGGATGGATGAACAGGATCACCGCTTGGACCAATTTGCACTAGCCCTGCAAACCCTGCTGACTCGCACTGCACATTTGGACCAAAGTGTCCCGCAAGTTATGGCTGCTCCTGTTTCCGCTGCTGCACCTAGTCCTACCAGGAGCATGTCCGGTTCTGCACCTCTACCTCAGTGATATGGAGGCGATCCTATTCAGTGCAGAGGGTTTTTGAACCAGGTGGGCATTTTCTTTGAGATGTTACCTCAGGCGTTTCCCTCTGACAGAGCTAAGGTGGGATTTCTCATCTCGTTACTCTCTGACATAGCTCTTGCCTGGGCTAATCCCTTGTGGGAGACTAATAAACCTGTGATTTCAAATTACCCTGAATTTGTGGCCTCTTTTTGAAGGGTATTTGATGTTCCGGCTCGCTCCTTCTCTGCTGCTAAACGACTCATGTCCATTCAGCAAGGTACAAGATCTGTTGCTCAGTATGCTATTGAGTTCTGTATGCTTGCCACAGAGGTAGGTTGGAACAATGAAGCCCTTGTTGCTGCCTTCTTTCATGGGCTCTCTGATGCGATTAAAGACAAAGTTGCTGCCAGAGATTTACCAGAGGATCTCGAGGTATTGGTGTCTTTTTTGATCCTAATTGACATCAGATTCAGAATGAGGCCCTCTTTCACGGAGCGCTTGTGGAAGCCTCCTGTTCCGTTGTCTCCTACATGTTTATTCCCACCCATGCCTCCCTCTCCTCCCATGCCTCCTGATCCCGAGTCACCAGGTACTGCTGAGCCGATGCAGCTGGGATTCACGCATCTCTCCGCGGCAGCGAGGGCCTTTAGGAGGACGGAGGGGCTCTGCCTCTATTGTGGGTTACAGGGCCACCTTTTGAAGTCTTCTCCAACACGGCCATGAAACGCTCATACCTAAGGTCCTGTCGAGACCGCTTAAGAAGAAACCTTTGGTCACAGTTGTCCTTTCCTGGGTGGACTCCTCCATAGTCACTCAGGCTCTTGTTTTGTTTTTTTTTTAATTATTTATTTATACGTGCCAACAGTGTAAAAGAAAAAACACACAGTATCAAATTAAAACATATTACAGAAGTAAGACCACCTCGCAGGGTGTTAAATAAAAAAAAAAACCAAAAAAAACATACCAGGCATTTTAAGGTTTCACATACCATCCCTTTCAATCTGGCAAAATACGACAAGTTAGGATCTACTACATACATTATAAACCACCATAGTATATATACTTAAATATAAGAAAGCTTATCTAAATAGTGTAATAGAAAATAAATATATATATATAAAAAAAAAAAAAAAAAAAAGAAGAAAAAATAACCCTGGTCTCTTCAATACATTGTAATCAGTTACTGGCTACTGAATAATAAAAAAAAAAAAAAAAAAAAAAAAGCAAATCTTTCAAGATTTTCTACTTTTACACTGAAGCACTTTTTATCTTGACACAAAAAAAATATAAAAAAAAACAACCAAAAAAACAAACAAAGGAAAGATGGAAAAAAATAAAATAAAAAAATAAAAACAACGAAAACATATCCTTCTCTCTCGCGAGCTCCGCTCCCCCCCCCCATTATATTAATCTAGGGACAAAATTCGATCCGTCTCGCTTCTTAACGATAATATGTTATGTGTCTCTATAGTTCCTAATCCATTCTACTGGAAATTCAACCAGTATCGCTAAATCACCGAAACATCTGAACTAAAAAATGGATGTACTATCGACTTTTGAATGCTTTCCGTGTATGTCTTAATTATCGGAAGCCATCCTACTAAAAATTTCCTGACTTCCTTTTCTTGTGCTTCTCTAAGATGAAAGGACTCATACAATATATGCATCTGGATTTCCTTAATGAACACTGAAAAATTAGGCATTTTATTAGCTTTCCAGTTTTTCACTATCAATTGTCTGACCAACAATAATTATATTTAGGATTTTTTTGTGTAATAATACTTCCTGACTGGCATAATTAAGGAAAAAAATACAGTCTGCATCTAGGCAGATCTTTATTTTAAAAATATTGTTAAACCAATAAGCAACCTTCTTCCAAAATTGTCCAACCTTAGGACACTCAAAAAACATATGTAAAATGTCTGCGTTAATGAAGAGACATCGTGGACAAGAAAAAGTTTGACTAGTAGACATTTTAGACAATTTTAACGGTGTACAATAAAAATTGTTAATAAGTTTCATATGGCTCTCTTTCCAGCTCATTGGTATCCTACATTTATTAACTATTTTACAACTAACCCTAATTGTCTCTTGATCCGTCCCTGGAGTCACTAAACTCCATTTATCCTGGAGGATTTCTATCCATGCATTACTCTGCTTGGCCAGCATAATACTATACAGTATAGATATTGAAGGGGCCTTAACTCTAGCGATAGTGATACTGGGTCTTATTTCAAGCCATGCGACCGCCCCGCCACCATCCCAATCCTTAGATTTGATGTAATGACAGACTTGTAGATATGGAAACAAATTGTTACTTGGGAGATCAAACTGTCTCTTTAAATTATCAAAGGAAGTTATTCCTGCACCTTCTATAAAAAATTGATATACTGTCTTTAGTTCTTTCGCAGACCATGCTCTAAATACCTTCTGATTAATCCCTGGGGTAAACTCAGGGTTACCCATTAAGGGTAGATATTCCGAGAATGAGTAATCCTGGCCTATAATAGAACATAGATTTTGCCAGGCTTGAATTATATTTTTAACCAAGCTTAGACTTTTAATATTACTAGGCAAATCTTTGATCTGAACATGTAATAACGCTTTCACTGAAAATGGAAAAACTAAAAATGTTTCAATATCCTTAGTGGAGAACCAGCTTGTTTCAGCGAGCCAATCTAACGCAATTTTCCCCAGGGCGGCCAAATTATACAGCTTTATATTAGGTAATGCTAATCCCGCGTATTCGCGAGTTTGCATCAATTTTTCTAACACAATTCGTGATTTATTCTTTCCCCGCCAGATAAACTGCGAAAAGCTTGAGTTTAATTTCCTCAAATCTTCTTTTTTTAACATTAATGGTAAATTCTGTAATGGAAAAAGTAACCGCGGAAAGATAATTGTCTTTATAAGGCTAACTTTGGCAGATATTGAAAGCGGGAAAACAGCCCAAAGTTTCAGATCTGTAAAGATTTTCTGAAAAAGCGGTTGAAAGTTGAGATCGTACCACTTTTCTGGATTTCTATGTAATAAGATCCCTAAATATCTTAATGAGTCAACTACTTTAAATGGAGTATTAACTGTCTTCGTACAGCTTTTATCGATCCACATTATTTCACTTTTATTATAATTTATCTTGTATCCTGAGAAAGAACTAAAGAGATCTAAACACTCTAATACTTTAGGAATAGACTTGGGTGTATTATATAAACTTATTAAAAGATCGTCTGCATATAAAAATATTTTAAGCGCTGTTCCACCTATAGTAATCCCTACCAACACTTCCCTTAGCCAAATAGCCAGCGGTTCTAACGCTAGGTTGAACAGGAGGGGGGATAATGGACACCCTTGTCTAGTACCTTTTTTAAGTCTTATCCCAGGTGTTAAACAATTGTTAATCAATAGATAAGATATAGGACTTTGATAAATATTGCGAATACACCGCACAAATTGGTTTTTAAAACCAAACTTTTCCAGCGTTTGAAATAAATAATCCCATTCAATAGAATCAAATGCTTTAACTGCATCAAGAGTTAATAGTGCCATATCATTTTTAGAATCTTTACGAGTACCTTTTTTTAAGGTCCAAATATAATCTAATAGGGTAATAATTTTCCGCATGTTTTTGGATGGGTTCCTTAAAGCCATAAATCCCGACTGATCGGGGTGTATAATTTGGTCCATGCATTTCATTAATCTAGCTGCCAATATAGAAGTCAAGATCTTATAGTCTACATTGAGGACCGAGATAGGTCTATAAGAAGCTGGATCCTCTAAATCTTTATCTTTTTTAGGTATTAATGAGATATTAGCCGCTACGAAATATTCTGACGGTGGGATACTATTGATAAAATAGTTATTATAAAGTTTTTCAAGAGAAGGTGTGATTTCTTCCACTAAAATTTTATAATATTCTGCCGGGAGGCAATCCGGACCAGCAGCTTTATTTAATTTAGTTTTCTCGATTGCATCCTCTATTTCTTTAGCTGTAATAGGTGCATTCAGATTCTCAAGAAGATTTTCTGCTACTCGAGGTATTTGTATTTGTGCCCAAAACTTCTCTTGATTCTGTTTATGATTACAACAGCACGTATATAGCCCTTGGTAGTAATTAAAGAAGGTCTTGCTGATATCTGTCGATTCAGTATATCTCTTATCTTGATCTCTAATGGCTAATATAAGATTTTTCTTTTTTCTACACTTTACTAGATTTGCAAGATGTTTAGCTGAACATCCATAATATCCTTTGAAACGTAAATTCAGTTTTGTCTCCTCTTCTAAAAATTTCTGTTTCAAGAACAGATCTCTTTCCTGTCTAGCACTCCGATACCTTTCCCAGTATACACTATTTGGGTCAACTACATATTTCCTGTAACTGTTTCTTACTTGTTTAGCTAATTGGGATTCTCTAGCACTGTCTTTCCGCTTCTTTTTGCACATATAAGATTTTATTTCTCCTCTTAAAAAGGCTTTAGAAGCTTCCCAGAATGTTTCAATTTTTTGAAAATATGATATGTTAAGAGTACAATAATCTTTCCATATCTGTTTTAGCCATAACTTAAATCTTATATTTTTATATAGATAGCGTGGGAAGACAATGCTTGTGTTCTTTTTTGCTGGGTTTATTAACGATTGGAATGATAGCGAGACGATCGCATGGTCCGAGACGACTATATCCCCAATAGAGGGCTCCATTTTTTGTACGGCAAGAGATTCCGAAATTAGTATGAAATCAATTCTAGAAAATGTCTTATAGGTTTTAGACTCACAGGAGTAAGTATGCAGATCAGGATTGTACAGTCTCCAGACATCAAATACTTTTAAATGATAGCAAATTTTTTTCATGTATTTAGCATGTTTATTGTGTAGAGTAAGGTTTTTTTTGGAAAATCTGTCTATCTCCGGACATAATGAAAGGTTAAAATCACCCCCTATTACTAATTTTCCTGCTACAAATGGAAATAGTTTACTTTTAATCCTTTCCCAAAATGTTTTAGAGAAAACATTTGGTGCATAAATATTACAGAGGACTAATTTTATTCCGTCAATTTGAATTTGTAATAGAATGTACCGTGCCTCAGGATCTAATTCGTATTGTGTTATTTGATATGATAAATTTTTATTTATAAGGATAGCAACCCCTAATTTCCTATTTCTACAAGGTGTAGCTAGTACTTCTCCTACCCACCTAGATCTCAGTTTGGAAATTTCAGTATCCTTTAAATATGTTTCCTGTAAAAAAACTATACTTGGCTTTTGAAGACCTAACTTTTTAATTATTAGTTTCCGTTTTATTGGGTTAGTAATGCCCCCCACATTCCAAGAAAGGATCTTGAGATTATCTATTTTATCAGACATATTTGTTAATGAGATGGAGATTTTACTCTATTTACTAGATCTGTTCCCATACCATCTATCTTCCCTCTTAAATGTTTAAGTACTCTGCGTTCCCTGGTTTCTATACTACCACTTCTTCACCTATTACTCTTACCCTAGGGGCGAGAGGGGGGGGTAGAGCGGCGAGCGGGAGGGAAAAAAAAAAAAAAAAGGGGGAAACACGCATTCCTTACAAAATAAACCAACTTAACAAGGCAATTAAAAGACTCCATCTTGAATAATAAGATACTATTTAAACATCATCTATCACTCTATAGTTTCAATATATTCTTTTACTTTAGCAGCCTCAGAGAATACAATCTTATTACCGTTTTCATTTACTATAATTTTAGCAGGGTATATCAGGCGGGCATTTATACCTTTGTTAATCAATGTTGTGCACAGGGGAGACATGGCTTTCCTTTTTTGTAGTGTCTCGTTGGAAAAATCTTGAAACAACAAAACTTTCTTATCATCAATAGTAAAAGTATTAAATTTCCTGTATAGCCTCATTATCTCTATTTTATCTTGGAATTTCAATAATTTAAATATACATACCCTATTTCTAACTAAACCATTTTCTGTGTATCTTTTGGGTCCTATTCTGTGCGCTCTTTCGATGGATAAAGGTAAAACATGTGGGGGGAACCCTAGAGCTTTGGGTAGTGTTGAAGAAGTAAATTCAATTAAGTTGTCATATTCTGGGGTTTCAGGGATACTAAGTATCCTAATGTTATTACGTCTGGAGCGATCTTCTTGTTCCTCCAGACGTAACTCCATATTCTGAATTTGGGACTGTTGTTTGGCTAGCATATTTTCTTGCTTAGTGACTGTATCTTCTAGGTCGGATATCCTGTTTTCAGCCTCCTCCATTCTGGAGGCGAATTGTTTCACCTCCACATTGAGGGTGCTGAGTTCTATTGTAATACCATTTAGCTCCTTTTTAATTATCTCAAACTGTGGCGAGAAGATATTACTAAACTGCGTTAATAATGTCTGGTTATCATTGCCTATTACAGAGGTTTCACATAGATCAGAGCTCATATCAACCCCCTTATTATTTTTTTTTTCTCTGGATTTGACAGGCATTTTGGGGGAGTGTTTGGTGATCGGCGTGCAAAATTTTTCCATAGACACTGGAAAAGTGTCAGTAGTGTATAAAAAAACACAACTAATATGTGAGTGTGATCGGTTACCTGTGTATACAGGTCCCACTATTAATACTACCAAAAAAAAAAGTGAGAATATGTCGGATAATCTATATAGTGTAGTGTACTAACTTAAAAATGTAAATGCGGTGAATTTAACTTTTTTTTTTTTTTTTACTTTTTTTTTTTTAAATAAATCACAATTCCTGTCCTCCCTTTACAAAAAAGTGTTTCCGGGGGGAGGTCCCTCTGGTGTTGGTGCTAAAACTTACAAACTTGCTTAGTGTTATAGTGAGGAAAAGAAAAAAGAAAAAGGAAAAAATAAAAAAATGAAGTAGAGAAAAAAGAAAAAGCAGAGAAAGAAACAAAGGGAAGAGTCTGTTTCTATCTATATTCCAGAAGGGGGCAATAGATTTTGCTAGTTAACCTCTAAATCTATGTGAGACTATAATATTTTCTGATGTCACAAATACGTTTCTTCAGGTGATTAATAAACAGAGCAAATTTTTTTCTCATATTCAACACAGATATATCATATAGATTCCCAGAAGCCAAAATTAGAACCAATGGAGAAAAGAATTCTGTTTCTTACATCATTATACTGTCTGGCTATAAGATCAGCTACATATACCAGCCATCCTAAACATTTAATCTTTGAATCAACAGTGAATAAATTCAATAAGTTCAACCAGTACACAAAAATCTCCAGCTTCACAAAGTCCTTTTAAAGCATATTCTTCTTACTGGATTTATATAAAGAGGTTTTTTTTTTTTTTTCTTTGTTTTTTACTTCTTCCTTAAGATTTTACACAGATGGAACACCTCCATAAGAAAAGAAAGAAATGCTGTACACTGCTTCGAATACCCTGCTGTTCTAAAAAAAAAGTTACTTTATATGTTCTCCTTTTCCTTGTTATTACTTGGGCTCATTATGTAGGAGACAGGTTATTTATCTTGACAAAGTCATATCAGCGTGTTATAGGGGGACAAAACAACCCACAAGTTTAAAATAGTGCGAACCAGTACGTCAGGGGAATCACCTTAGCCAAATATTTTACAGTTCGTTAATGCAGTGTTTAAGAAAATCTTACCCACTCCTTGGGTAACGTTTATGGCTGAACTCCTTGCCTCTGAGTCTCACCAGCCTCTACACTCCATAAACTCCTTACAACGTGTCGGCCGAAGTCTCCAGCTCTCCAGCACGCCACAATACTACCGGTGAGTAAAGGGTGCCAGCAACGGATCGCTCCGCGGCAGCAACACTCTGACCCTCAGGCAGCTTGGGTTGCTGTAGCAAATTCCGGAGGTATCGGACCACTTCACCCTACCAGGAGGGTGAAGGTCCTGTCGTCTGCTGTGTCAGCCCGGCAATACTTGGGAGGTAGGTGGCAGTCAGAGGGAGAAACCGCTAGTTGTCATCCGGGTCTCTCTGGTGGAGATAGACAGGTGTTTCCTAGATCTATTCCCTGCGTGCGGGTCGTAGTGTATCCACTAGTGTGGCTTCCGGCGAGCTCTGCGGTGTAATCCGCAGCGTGGTAGTTGCCCAACGAACCGATGTGGAAGCGGTCACGGGCTGATCTCGATTTGGAGCAGTGGTCATAGTTAGCTCTTGCTTGCCGCTGAAACCAGGAGCAGCGTGCAGCATGGGCTCCTCCTCCGGAAGTCCCTCCAAAGCTAGTTTCTTATCCTGCTCCCACTGGGTGAGTACAGCGGCTCGATGCACAGCCCAGGCTCTTGTTGACTCCGGTGCTGCGGGCTATTTCATTGACAGTGCTTTTGTATCAAAGCACTCCATTCCTGTTTTGCCTCGGTCCATTCCGCTTGCTATTGAGACCATTGATGGCAGGCCCCTTCAGCCCGCACTCGCTACTCACGAAACTGCTCCATTGTCCATGGCTGTTGGGGCTCTCCATTTTGAAACCCTCCAGTTCCAGGTTATAAACTCTCCGCATTTTACGGTTGTTCTGGGTTATTCCTGGCTCCAAAAGCACAATCCCAGTCTCGACTGGCGCAGGTCCGAAATGTTGTAGTGGTCCCCCCAATGTATTTCCACTTGTCTTCAGAAACCAGTTAAAGTCTTGTGCACTTCTTCGGTATCTCAATTGCCAGAGGAGTACAGAGAGTTCCTAGATGTGTTTGACAAGGTGCGTGCCGGTACGTTGCCTCCTCACCGGTCTTACGATTGTGCCATAGACCTGCAACCCAGAGCCATTCCTCCTCGGGGCCGGGTGTACCCTCTGTCTGTTGCAGAGAATTGTGTTATGGAGGAGTATGTTGCCGATGCTCTGTCGCGGGGGATCATCCGCAAATTCTGCTCTCCTGCAGGGGCTGGCTACTTCTTTGTGAAGAAAAAGGGTGGCGAGTTAAGACCATGTATCGATTATAGGGGTCTTAATCGTCTTACCATTAAGAATGCTTACCCTATTCCGCTTATTACTGAACTCTTTGACCACCTCAAGGGAGCTATGGTCTTTACTAAACTTGATTTGAGAGGAGCGTACAATCTTGTTAGGATTAAGGAAGGCCACAAATGGAAAACATCATTTAACACCAGGAGCGGGCATTATGAGTATTTTGTAATGCCCTTTGGCCTATGTAATGCTCCTGCTGTTTTTCCAGAATTTATTAATGATGTCCTATGAGATATGTTGCAACAGTGTGTTGTGGTGTACTTAGACGACATCCTCATACACTCACCCACACTTGAGGCTCATCGTTCTGATGTTACACGGGTTCTTCAGAGACTACGCGTGAACAGCCTGTTTTGTAAACTCGAGAAATGTGAGTTCCATCAGACTCAAGTAACCTTCCTAGGTTATGTTATCTCTGTTGCAGGGTTCTCCGTGGATCCCGACAAGTTATCTGCAGTTCTGCAGTGGCCTCACCCAGTTGGTCTTCGGTCTATTCAACGTTTTTTGGGGTTCGCCAATTACTATAGAAAGTTTATTAAAAACTTTTCTTCCTTGGTCAAACCTATCACAGACATGACCCGTAAAGAGAATGATCCACTCCATTGGTCAACCACTGCCATTAAGGCCTTTGATAGTCTTAAGAATGCCTTTGCTGCCGCTCCAGTTCTGGCTCATCCTAACCCTGTCCTACCTTTCGTTCTTGAGTTCGATGCGTCTGAGACTGGAGTAGGTGCCCTCTTGTCTCAACGTCCTACGCCTGACGGTTCCTTGCATCCGTGTGGTTTCTTCTCTAAGAAATTGTCTCCAGCGAAGTGCAATTATGAAATTGGCGACAGGGAATTACTGGACATAATTTTGGCACTCAAGGAATGGAGGCATCTTCTCGAGGGTACTAGCGTGCCGGTGCTCATTCTTACTGACCACAAGAATTTATCTTATCTATCTGAAGCAAAACGTTTGTCGCCCTGACAGGCCAGATGGGCGCTATTTTTGTCTCTGTTTAATTATGTGGTCTCCTACCTGCCTGGTAGTAGGAATGTTAGGGCTGATGCCCTCTCTCGACAATTTTCGCCTCTGTTCAAGGAGGAGTCTGTACCTACTCCTGTTATACCTCCTGACCATATTTTGGCTACCATACATACTAATTTGACTTCTCCCTTGGGGGAGGAGATCCTGGCTGCACAAACCAATGCACCTTCTGAGAAACCTAGTGGTATGTGTTTTGTTCCTGAGAATCTTCAAACTAAACTTTTGCACACTTACCACTATCCTAAAGCCGCAGGTCACCCAGGCAAGAACCAAATTATTTGGTCTGTCACTCAACAATTCTGGTGGCCAGGTCTTCGTTCTGATGTTGCTGCGTATGTTGCCTCCTTCTCAGTTTGTGCACAGAATAAGACTCCTCGATGTCTTCCTGTGGGTCTTCTTCAACCTATTGCTAATGGTGAGCGTCCTTGGACACATCTTTCCATGGACTTCATTGTTGAGCTCCCTGTTTCCAATGGCAATACTGTGGTTGACCGTTTTTCTAAAATGTTACATTGCATTCCCTTGATGAAGCTGCCTACCGCTCAGGAGCTTGCTTCAATTTTTGCCCGTGAGGTCTTCCGTTTACATGGGTTACCCAAGGAGATAGTGTCGGACCGGGGTAGCCAGTTTGTCCTTTTGTGCTCAAATGGGGATCCAGCTTTTCTTCTCCCCGGCATATCACCCTCAATCCAATGGGGCTGCGAAATGGTCTAATCAAGCTCTGGAACAGTTCCTCCATTGCTATGTCTCAGATAACCACAATAATTGGTCTGAACTGTTACCTTGGGCAGAGTTTGCTAAGTAATAGTGCTATTAATCCTTCCTCCAAGTTATCCCCGTTCATGGCCAATTATGGGTTTCAACAATCCTTGTTGCCCGATTCATTCATGTCTCAGGGTATTCCGGCTTTGGAGGAGCATCTCCGGCAACTCCGTTCCACGTGGGTGCAGATTCAGGATTGCCTTCATCATATGCAGCACCAAAAGTTCCAGGCTGATCGTAGGCGTCTGCCCGTACCTTTCTACCAGGTTGGTGAGAGAGTTTGGCTGTCCTCCCGCAACTTGAACCTTCATGTGCCTTCCAATAAATTGACTCCCCGTTAGGTTGGTCCTTTTCGAATACTCCGACGGGTTTATCCTGTGGCCTACGCTCTTGACCTTCCTCCTGCTATGCGCATCTCCAATGTTTTTCATGTCTCCCTATTGAAACCATTGGTTTGTAATCGGTTTACCACTGTGTTGCCTCGTCCCCGTCCTATCTTTGTTGACAACCATGAGGAGTATGAGGTCAGCAGCATTATTGACTCTCGTATGTCCAGGGCCGTGTACAGTATTTGGTTCACTGGAGGGGCTACGGTCTGGAGGAGCGTTCTTGGGTTCCCTCCCCTGATGTTCATGCTCCTGCCCTCCTCTGTGCCTTCCATGCCCGTTTCACCAATAAGCCTTTTGTCCTCCCGCAGGGGAGGGGTCGTTGAGGGGAGGGTACTGTCAGGGTTTGCTCCCTGTTGTGTTTGCCATGTGCTGCTGACAGACATTTTACTCACCTCTCTTCCTGACTATGGTGCATTGTGGGGGATGCTGCTTATTTACTGCACTTCCTTTTATGGCCAGACTGGTGTGCATCATCCATGTGAGACAGGATGCAGTCTCAGAATTGTGATGTCATCACTTATTATATAAAGGGCCTCTGTTCAGTATGCTTTGCCTTTGCGTTGTCTCAGGCCTGTTTGTGAGAGTTCCTGTGTATTACCTGGCTGCCTGACGTCCTTCCTGGTTCCTGATCCCTGGCTTGTTCCTGACTCTGCTGTTTCCTTGTTCCTGATTCCGGCTCGTCTGACTATTCGCTTTGGCTCCTGACTCGGCTTGTCTGACTACCAGCTCTGGTTTTAACTCCTGGCTTGTTATTTGACTTGTGGACTTTTTATTATTTTTTTGCTATTAATTAAGGTGTGATTATTTTTGCACTTCTCGTCTCAGTCTGATTCCTGGCACCCTGACAGAACCAAAGCCTGCACAAAACAATGAATATCAGGAAGTTTAGCAATCTTTCTGTGAAATAAAATAGAAAGAGCAGAGATTTGTCCTTTCAAGGAACTTGCAGGCAAACCTTTATCCAAACCATCCTGAAGAAACTGTAAAATTGTAGGAATTCTAAAAGAATGCCAAGAGAATTTATGAGAACACCATGAAATGTAAGTCTTCCAAACTCGAAAATAAATCTTTCTAGAAACAGATTTATGAGTCTGCAACATAGTATTAATCACAGAGTCAGAAAAACCTCTATGACTAAGCACTAAGCGTTCAATTTCTATACCTTCAAATTTAATAATTTGAGATCCTGATGGAAAAACGGACCTTGAGATAGAAGGTCTGGCCTTAATGGAAGTGGCCAAGGTTGGCAACTGGACATCCGAACAAGATCCGCATACCAAAACCTGTGAGGCCATGCTGGAGCCATCATCAGCACAAACAATTGCTCCATGATGATCTTGGAGATCACTCTTGGAAGAAGAACTAGAGGCGGGAAAATATAAGCCAGTTGATAATACCAAGGAAGTGTCAACGCAACCACTGCTTCCACCTGAGGATCCCTGTACAGGTACCTGGGAAGTTCCTTGTTTAGATTAGATGCCATCAGATCTATTTCTGGAAGCCCCCACATCTGAACAACTTGAGAAAACACATCTGGGTGGAGAAACCTTTCTCCAGGATGTAAAGTCTGACGACTAAGGTAATCCGCTTCCCAATTGTCTATACCTGAGATATGAACTGCAGAAATTAGACAGGAGCTGGATTCCACCCAAACAAGTATCCAAGATACTTCTTTCATAGCTTGAGGACTGTGAGTCCCACCCTGATGATTGACATATGCCACAGTTGTGATATAGTCTATCTGAAAGCAAAAGAATGGTTCTCTCTTCAACAGAGGCCAAAACTGAAGAGCCCTGAAAATCACACGGAGTTCCAAAATATTTATTGGTAATCTCACCTCTTGAGATTTCCAAACCCCTTGTGCTGTCAGAGATCCCCAAACAGCTCCCCAGCCTGAAAGACTCGCATCTGTTGTGATCACAGTCCAGGTTGGACGAACGAAAGAGGCCCCTAGAATTATACTATGGTGATCTAATCACCAAGTCAGAAAAAGTCGAACATTGGGATTTAAGGATATTAATTGTGATATCCTTGTATAATCCCTGCACCATTGGTTCAGCATACAAAGCTGGAGAGGTCTCATATGAAAACGAGCAAAGGGGATTGCGTCCGATGCTGCAGACATGAGACCTAAAACTTCCATGCACATAGCTACTGAAGGGAATGACTGAGACTGAAGGTTTCGACAGGCTGCAACCAATTTCAAACGTCTCTTGTCTGTTAGAGAGAAAGTCATGGACACTGAATCTATCTGGAAACCTAAAAAGGTTACCTTTGTCTGAGGAATCAAAGAACTAATTGGTAAATTGATCCTCCAACCATGTCTTCAAAGAAACAACACTAGTTGATTCGTGTGAGATTCTGCAGAACGTAAAGACTGAGCAAGTACCAAGGTATCGTCCAAATAAGGAAACACTGCAATACCCTGCTCTCTGATTACAGAAAAGAAAAGATTCTTGGAGCTGTCGCTAGGCCAAAAGGAAGAGCAACAAATTGGTAATGCTTGTCTAGAAAAGAGAATCTCAGGAACTGATAGTGAATATGAAAATATGCATCCTGTAAGTCTATTGTGGACATATAATGTCCTTGCTGAACAAAAGGCAGAATGGTCCTTTATAGCCACCATTTTGAAAGTTGGTACTCTTACATATCGATTTAAAAATTTTTAGATCCAAAACTGGTCTGAATGAATTTTCTTTCTTTGGGACAATGAATAGATTTGAATAAAACCCCAAACCCTGTTCCTGAAACGGAACTAGCATGATTACCCCTAAAAACTCCAGGTCTGAAACATACTTCAGGAAAGCCTGAGCCTTTACTGGGTTTGCTGGAATGCGTGAGAGAAAAAAATCTTCTCACAGGCGGTCTTACTCTGAATCCTATTCTGTACCCCTGAGAGACAATACTCTGAATCCAATGATTTTGGACCGAATTGATCCAAACATCTTTGAAAAATCTTAATCTGCCCCCTACCATCTGAGCTGGAATAAGGGCCGCACCTGGGCTGGCTTTGATCTCTTAAATGGCTTGGATTTATTCCAATTTGAAGAAGGCTTCCAATTGGAAGCAGATTCCTTGGGGGAAGAAATAGATTTCTGTTCCTTATTTGTAGAAAGGAACGAAAATGGTTAGAAGCTTAAGATTTACCCTTAGGACTCCAATCCTGAGGCAAAAAAAAACTCCCTTCCCCCAAGTGACAGTTAAAATTATTGAATCCAACTGAGAACCAAATAAATTATTACCTTGGAAAGAAAGAGATAGCAATCTGGACTTAGAAGTCATATCAGCATGCCAAGATTTAAGCCACAAAGCTTTTCTAGCTAAAATAGCTAAAGACATAGATTTAACATCAATTTTGATATAAAAAAATGGCATCTCAAATGAAATTATTAGCATGTTGAATCAAGTTAACCATGCTAGACAAATCATGATCCGATACTTGTTGCGCTAAAGTTTCCAACCAAAAAGTTGAAGCAGCTGCAACATCAGCCAAAGAAATTGCAGGCCTAAAAATATGACCTGAATATAAATGAGCTTTCCTTAGATAAGATTCAAGTTTCCTATCTAAAGGATCTTTAAAAGAAGTACTATCTTCCGTAGGAATAGTAGTACGTTAGCAAGAGTAGAGATAGCCCCATCAACTTTGGGGATCTTTTCACTCCAATCTAACTGCTGGCAAAGGATACAATTTTTCAAACCTTGAAAAAGGAATAAAAGAAGTACCAGGCCTATTCCGTTGCTTAGAAATTATAATAGAAATAGCATCAGGAACTGGAATAACCACAGGAGGTTTATAAACAGAATTTAAACGTTTACTAGTTTTAATATCAAGAGGACTAGTCTCCTCAATATCCAATATGATCAACACTTAAACAAAGAACGAATGAACTCTATTTTAAATAAAAAAGTAGATTTGTCAGTGTCAATATCTGAGGAAGGATCTTCTGAATCAGATAGATCCTCATCAGAGGAGGATAATTCAGTATGTTGTCGGTTATTTGAAATTTCATCAACCTCTTGAGAAGTTTTAAAAGACCTTTACATTTATTAGAAGGCGGGATGGCAGACAAAGCCTTCTGAATAGAATCAGCAATAAATTCTTTATAAATTCACAGATATATCTTGTACATTAGATGTTAAAAGAACAGCAACAGACATTCTCTGCATGTAAAAGTTTATCATGACAATTTATTACACAGCTGGAGATGTAATCTCCACAAGATTACAACAAATGTACTTAGCTTTCGTAGAAACTTTTATCAGTCAGCAGGGTTCCAACAGTGAATTCTGAGACAGGATCAGATTGAGATATGATGCACATATAAAAACAACATAAAAAGCAAAATTATCAATTTCCTTATATGACAGTTTCAGAAATGGGAAAAAAAATTCAGATAGGCAAGAGGCATATAGGAATGGGGTTTAAAATAATGAAAAATATTTGGCGCCAAGTATGACGCACAAACAAACAGAGAATTTTTTTTGCCGCTAACAACATCCGGAAATGACACACTCGCGTAATTGAAGACGCAACCTTGTGAAAGGACTCGGTGTCGACAAAGACGCCGGAAATGACGAACTAAGCGCCAAAAAAATCTTGCACCAAAAATGACGCAATATAGTTTGGCATTTCGCGCCCTCGCGAGCCTAATTCTGCCCACGAATTTAAAATGACAGTCAATTGAAAAAAGACTATACCCCAGGTAAGAAATACATTTTCCTAAAAAATGCATTTCCCAGTCATGAAACTGACAGTCTGCAAATCAGGAAATATACTGAAACCTGAATCATGGCAAATATAAGTACAATACATATATTTAGAACTTTATATAAATACATAAAGTGCCAAATCATAGCTGAGAGTGTCTTAAGTAATGAAAAACATAATTTATGTAAGAACTTACCTGATAAATTCATTTCTTTCATATTGGAAAGAGTCCATGAGCTAGTGACGTATGGGATATACATTCCTACCAGGAGGGGCAAAGTTTCCCAAACCTCAAAATGCCTATAAATACACCCCTCACCACACCCACGATTCAGTTTAACGAATAGCCAAGAAGTGGGGTGATAAGAAAGGAGCGAAAGCATCAAACAAGGAATTGGAATAATTGTGCTTTATACAAAAAAATCATAACCACCACAAAAAGGGTGGGTCTCATAGACTCTTGCCAATATGAAAGAAATGAATTTATCAGGTAAGTTCTTACATAAATTATGTTTTCTTTCATGTAATTGGCAAGAGTCCATGAGCTAGTGACGTATGGGATAGCAGATACCCAAGATGTGGAACTTCCACGCAAGAGTCACTAGAGAGGGAGGGATTAAATAAAGACAGCCAATTCCGCTGAAAAAATAATCCATAACCCAAATCAAAAAGTTTTAATCTTGATATGAAAAAAAAACTAAAAATATATAAGCAGAAGAATCAAACTGAAACAGCTGCCTGAAGTACTTTTCTACCAAAAACTGCTTCAGAAGAAGAAAAAACATCAAAATGGTAGAATGTAGTAAACGTATGCAAAGAAGACCAAGTTGCTGCTTTGCAAATCTGATCAACAGAAGCTTCATTCTTAAAAGCCCAGGAAGTAGAAACTGATCTAGTAGAATGAGCCGTAATCCTTTGAGGCTGGGATCTACCCGACTCCACATAAGCATGATGAATCAAAGACTTTACCCAAGATGCGAAAGAAATGGCAGAAGCCTTCTGACCTTTCCTAGAACCAGAAAAGACAACAAATAGACTAGAAGTCCTCCTGAAATCTTTAGTAGCTTCAACATAATATTTCAAAGCTCTAACTACATCCAAAGAATGTAAAGATCTCTCCAGAGAATTCTTAGGATTAGGATACAAGGAAGGGACAACAATTTCTCTACTAATGTTGTTAGAATTCACAACCTTAGGTAAAAAATTAAATGAAGTCCGCAACACTGCCTTATCCTGATGCAAAATCAGAAAAGGAGATTCACAAGAAAGTGCAGATAACTAAGAAACTCTTCTAGCAGAAGAGATGGCCAAAAGGAATAAAACTTTCCAAGAAAGTAATTTAATATCCAGAGAATGCATAGGTTCAAACGGAGGACCTGTAAAGCCCTCAGAACCAAATTAAGACTCCAAGGAGGAGAAATTGACTTAATGACAGGCTTAATACGAACCAAAGCCTGTACAAAACAATGAATATCAGGATGATTAGCAATCTTTCTGTGAAAAAGTACAGAAAGGGCAGAGATTTGTCCTTTCAAGGAACTTGCAGACAAACCTTTTTCCAACCATGTCTTTGAAGAAATAACACAAGTTGATTCGTATGAGATTCTGCAGAATGTGAAGACTGAGCAAGTACCAAGATATCGTCCAATTAAGGAAATACCGCAATACCCTGTTCTCTGATTACAGAGAGAAGGGCACCGAGAACCTTTGAAAAGATCCTTGGAGCTGTTGCTAGGCCAAACTGAAGAGCAACAAACTGGTAATGCTTGTCTAGAAAAGAGAATCTCAGAAACTGATACTGATCTGGATGGTTAGGAATATGAAGATATACATCCTGTAAGTCTATTGTAGACATATAATGCCCTTGCTGAACAAAAGGCAGAATAGTCCTTATAGTCACCATTTTGAATGTTGGTATCCTTACATAACGATTCAATATTTTTAGATCCAGAACTGGTCTGAAGGAATTCTCCTTCTTTGGTACAATGAACAGATGTGAGTAAAACCCCAGACCCCGTTCCAGAACTGGAACTGGCACAATTACCCCAGCCGACTCTAGGTCTGAAACACATTTCAGAAACGCCTGAGCCTTTACTGGGTTTACTGGAATGCGTGAGAGAAAAAAATCTTCTCACAGGTGGTCTTACCTTGAAACCTATTCTGTACCCTTGTGAAACAATGTTCTGAATCCAAAGACTTTGAATCAAATTGATCCAAACATCTTTGAAAAATCGTAACCTGCCCCCTACCAGCTATGCTGGAATGAGGGCCGCACCTTCATGCGGATTTGGGAGCTGGTTTTGACTTTCTAAAAGGCTTGGATTTATTCCAGACTGGAGAAAGTTTCCAAACGGAAACTGTTTCTTTAGGGGAAGGGTTAGGCTTTTGTTCCTTATTCTGACGAAAGGAACGAAAACTATTAGCAGCCCTATATTTACCTTTAGATTTTTTGTCCTGAGGCAAAAAGGCTCTCTTCCCCCCAGTAACAGTTGAAATTATTGAATCTAACTGAGAACCAAATAATTTATTACCTTGGAAAGAAAGAGAAAGCAACGTTGACTTAGAAGTCATATCTGCATTCCAAGACTTAAGCCATAAAGCTTTTCTAGCTAAAATAGCTAAAGACATATACCTGACATCAATTCTAATGATATCGAAAATGGCATCACAAACAAAGTTATTAGCATGTTGAAGAAGTTTAACAATGCTATAAGCATTATGGTCTGACACTTGTTGCGCTAAAGCCTCCAACCAGAAAGTGGAAGCTGCAGCAACATCAGCCAAAGAAATAGCAGGTCTAAGAAGATTACCTGAACATAAATAAGCTTTCCTTAGAAAGGATTCAAGCTTCCTATCTAAAGGATCCTTAAAAGAAGTACTATCTGCCGTAGGAATAGTAGTACGTTTAGCAAGAGTAGAGATAGCCCCATCAACTTTGGGGATTTTTTCCCAAAACTCTAATCTATCAGATGGCAACGGGTACAATTTCTTAAACCTTGGAGAAGGAGTAAATGAAGTACCCAGACTATTCCCTAGAAATTACTTCTGAAATAGCATCAGGAACTGGAAAAACTTCTGTAATAACTACATGAGGTTTAAAAACTGAATTTAAGGGGGCGGAGCAAGCCTGGACACTGAACAGTCGCATGTTACTTCAGCTCCGTCGCAATGGTTTACAACTTTATTTTTCAGACTGTTCAGTCCAGCTTAAAATAACATCACAGGTTCATTTAAACCCGTAGATCAAACCTATGTCACTTGGGATGCTAAATGGTACTTGAGGAAATAACCTCTGCTTTGTGGGCCGATTAACATACAGTCCCAGGAGCGGCCATCTTTGTGGCCTCATGGATGCTCTCAGGCGCTTCATGTGACTCAAAGAGCAAGATCGTGATTGCACTACAACCCACCCTGGTTTGATACCTAGCCGGGTACAACTGACCCATGATGGAGGAGTTTTTTGCCCAGGTAACCACCTTACTGGAGGAAATGAGCCGCAAAGCAGAAAGACGGCTTAATGATCCCCTAGCTTCCATCGAAATATCACATTCCCAAGATGGCGACAGCCAGTCTACATCCCACAAAACGGAAGCTAGGGAACCGATTGTGGAACAGCTCCCTGCACAGCAGCCCTTTTTGTTGCAAGCAGAGATCCTCAGAAAGACGGCGGTTCATTACACAGCTAATAAGGCAAATTCCAGAACATCACCGCCCCACGCAAACAGCCTACCGCACTTTCCTGAGGACTTGCTGATACAAGGATCTAAGCAGAATATTGGAAGGAAGCTACCCCAATATTCTTGCCCTCCCAGTCAAGGTCCCCGAGAGGATGTGCAGCTCGCTCACCTAGCGCTGGACATGTTCCGGGGAGATGCGGCCGGCTCCTACGGGCAGGTCCAGAGTATTTTCTACATACCACATAAGAGTCATATGGACTCGGATGGTAGAGTTTGGAAGATGAGACTGTTACTTCTCTGTGACCTAAGTGACCAACAAGAAATATGGTCCTTGAGCTCGGTTTCACCCACATATGTTAACCCAGATCCACATTGTCATATACAAACTGTTTCCAAGTCTGGAGTAGGTTAAAGATGATCTTTAAGCGATGCGCTGGACTTCTCTCATGCTGAATATGGCTCCAAGTTGTTGTTGTGGACTCATAAATGACGGTCAAAAAACCTGAAGAAAAGAGACTTCCTACTTACAAAAATATTGTTTTATTAGCTCTTTCTACTTGAAGATGTGTTATATCTAGCATGAATCTAAATAATTCAGGTTGGCTACTAAAATTTAGATGGAAATATTTTTGCTCTATAGCTTTGAATGATTTCTACCCTTACAGTGTCTCCACAGTTTCACTTATGCTCTTAGTTAGTAGAGGAGGTGATTTAGTTATTCATTTTTTTATGGGTGATCTTCCCCCTACATCTCTAGTTCCTGTTATGTTCTCCCCCCATAGTACTCTTCATACAAATTGCCTTTTAACTAGAATATAAGTTGACATGTACCACCTTACACAACCTATACTGGGAGGGCAATAGGCAGGTCACTCTTTGATGTACTCTTCTAAACTAGAGCAAGTTGGTATTATTTTTATTTTAGCCTGTATGTAACATTTAGACTATATCATATTCCCAGCTTGTTTGAGACCTTTGAAAGTCTGTGGAGGGCAGATCTCTCAGTTTCATTATGGTTTAAATACTGGGTTTTGAAATGTTTGTTTTACAGCTGTCAGATTTCACTATTTACTACTTCCTTCAGTGTTTTATAATGTAATATATCTTCTCATGCACCTACTTAAGCTGAGGAGGGATGGGCTGCTATTTTGTTCTTATGTAAGAATATGTTACTCTCATGATAGCTTACACATATGACATGTTCAATTGACTAGGTTTAAATTAAGAAACAGTTATAACGCCCTACCCAAACTAGTGCCCAGAGACATTCCCCTGACTAAACATTTTTGGTGAACTTGTCATATTCATTTTAATGCAGCGCGCTTGGTTTTAGTACTCATCCACTCATTCTTTTTTTTTTTCTCTTTTTTACTCTCCTGAGCAGCTCCTTCTCCATACAAAGTACCCTATATGTTTCCTATTAGCTGTAAGTATAATGTTATATTATATTGTATCTGCGTCATCAAAGTTTCAGAGTTGCCCATAATCTTATGACAATTACCACTTCATTCAACGTAAACATAGTCCCTCTCCCCTACCTGTAACGTACCTAAAAAACTAGCTCCGTCCCTTCTCCTTACCCTCTCCCCATCCCCCCCTTATCTTATTTGAGCGGCTCTTGCCCGCTGCACCCCCCACCCACTTTCTTGCTCACTAGCTAAGCTCACCATGCCTACGCATTAAACTTTTTATGAGGAAGCCATATATTAACTCTTGTTCCTTAGAAGTCACAAGATGGGTTCCTACTAATCTGCTAATATGTTGGCCTTTGCCGTTACACCTGACAATTTTTATTACACCTGTGCTTTAGCTACCAAAACCTATTATTTATCAAAAACGAGGTCACTATTAATACAACTCAACATTGTGTAACACATTGTTCATAGTCTTCCTATATAACTTTGTTTATAGTGTACAATCAATCAGCTCAAGTTTATCCTGCAGCATAGAGTGAAAATTGATTCCTCGTGTTAATACGTACCATTAGGTTACCTATGATACATATGTTGCTGATCCATATTGTTTGTTCTAAGAGGTTTATCTCTTCATCTTGTTTCCTAACCTAATTGTCTAACGCAGTGTTGAGCTGTTACTTATCTGATTTATGTATATTGTTGAAACCTCAATAAAATAAAATATATTTAAAAAAAAACAAACTGAATTTAAATGCTTATTAATTTTAATATCAAGAGGACTAGACTCCTCCATATCTAATGCAATCAACACTTCTTTAAGTAAAGAACGAATAAACTCCATATTAAACAAATATGAAGATTTATCAGTGTCAATATCTGAGGCAGAATCTTCTGAACCAGATAGATCCTCATCAGAAATAGATAAGTCAGAATGATGGCGGTCATTTAAAAATTAATCTGAAATATGAAAAGTTTTAAAAGACCTCTTACGTTTACTAGAAGGAGGAATAACAGACAGAGCCTTCCGAATAGAATTAGAAACAAATTCTTTTACATTAACAGGAACATCCTGAACATTAGATGATGATGAAGGAACAACAACAGGTAATGGATTATTACTAATGGAAATATTATCTGCGTTTGATAGTTTATCATGACAACTAACACAAACTACAGCCGGAGGAACAGTTACCAAAAGTTTACAACAAATGCACTTAGCTTGGGTAGAACCGACATCAGGCAGCGTCTTTCCAGAAGTAGATTCTGATCCAGGGTCAGGTAGTGACATCTTGCAATATGTAATAGAAAAAACAACATATAAAGCAAAATTATCAAATTCCTTAAATGGCAGTTTCAGGAATGGGAAAAAATGCAAAACAAAACAAGCCTCTAGAAACCAGAAGCAACTAAAAAGAGAGACTGAAATAATGAAAAAAACTGGCGCCAAGTATGACGCCCACATTTTTGGCGCCAAGAATGACGCCCATATTTTTTGGCGCCCAAAACGTCCGCAACACACATACGTAAAAAAATAACGCAATCACGTGAAAACTTCCGGCGTTAACTATGACGCCGGAAATTACGAAATTTTTGCGCCAAGAAAGTCTTGCGCCAAGAATGACGCAATAAATTGAAACATTTTCTGCACCCGCGAGCCTAACAGTCCGCAATTTAGAAAAAAAGTCAATTGAAAATTGAAATTTTTAAGGTAAGAAAAAAAATAATTCATATGCATTTTCCCAAAAAAATTAAACTGACAGTCTGAAAGAAGGAATACTGATTATCCTGAATCATGGCAAATATAAGTTTAACACATATATTTAGAACTTTACATATAAAGTGCCCAACCATAGCTTAGAGTGTCATGAATAGAAATAAAACCCCAAGACACTCATCTATATATAGTAGATAGCCAAACCAGTACTGAAAAGAGAATCAGTAGAGTTAATGGTATATAAGAGTATATCGTTGTTACGGTTGCCTCCAGGCTGGCTGGAAGTTGGACCGTAGAAAAGGATGCTCCTATCGCTCCCCAAAGGAGCAGCAGCACCGTAGACACTATAACTGCTGCGTAGCCACCATAAGTAACGCAGACTCTACGAACCACCGCTGCTGGGCTGGTATCTCGCCGTCTGCTCTGCGCCCTGGACCTACGACCAGGCTCCAGTAGGTGAACCTCTTCCTTCTGTAGCAATCCCTGTAGCTAAGGGAGTATGAAGAGCATAGCAATCCCTGTAGTGATATAGCTGTCCCCTACAAACATGAGTCAAAGCTGCAAGTTAGAGGGTCAAAATAGGTCTGATGTGCTGGAGCACACAGCCTGCTTTTTATTGAGGTTACATGCAAACAGGACACTCTCAGGGGGAGGCATAAAATCCCCCATCACACATTTAATATTAGATAGAGAGACACTCCCTTTGACAGGCCACAACATTACTTCAGCAGATAACAAGTTACACACAATAAAACAATGCAGTCCACCTTATCACTAGCAGTCTGATTAGACAATGGTAAGATTTATCACTAAACCTAATTAGAGCTGATCCCAGCAAACTTGTATTTAGAATTGAACAAAATTAACTCTTAATGGCACACAATGAAACTGAACCAAGTGGGAGAAAGCCAGGGACAAGTCATTTCACAGGTCTGGGGACATAGTCTTAAAGGGGCATTGTTCACCAAAGTCACAATATGTCCCCAGACGGTTCTTAAAGGGCCATACACACCCAATAAAAGTTAATATACTCTCAGGGGCACAATCTTCCAGGGGCCATAGTCATGAGGAAGGAGGCTGGCAAATAGGCTTTTCCAAAATCCAGGGAAGCAGGGCAATTTTCCATTTAAAGGGCCGGTTACAAATAGCAGTTTGTAACATATCTCCCCTTTTGGAGGGAGACTAACCAGGCACCTGACCTTCTGTCGGTCAGTGCCTAAGTTAGTCTCGTAACCCACCCACAAATAAACATTAGCAGCAAAGTAGCCCCTCCACAATAAGTAGTACTGGCCTGTAGGTTCCAGGCTGTAGGATGAAAGTGTAGCATCCTCGGCCTTCCTGGCGCAGCTGGGCAAATAGCTGGTGGTACTTGGGGGGCAGAGGCCAGCGGCACTCTGCCCTGGTGCCAGCGCTTCTGCTGGGGTGAGGGGTTTGCAGGCCAGTCCTGTAACAAGGGGGTCTGTAGGGCAGAGGCCAGCAGCGCTCTGTCCTAATGCCAGCTCTTCTGCTGGGGGCATTGGGGCATAGTCCTGCCCGGTGGCAAAGGGAACGTGGGGGTCAGTGGGGGTTAACATCTCCACTGTTAACCCTGGGCCCAAGTTAGGAGTTAGCTGGAGAATGGAGACTGGGCTCCCAATCCACTGCATCTCACTCTGCTGATGGGGGACAGGAGCAACTGTCTCTGCCCCCTGTGCTGTAAGTGCAGAGACCACGGTCCCATCTGCACGGTTGTGGGGCTTATTGTCTCCCCCTGGTGCGTTAAGCTGCCGCTGGGGAGAGGGGGTTACAAGCTCCTCTCCCATACATACTTCCAGCCGCTGGGGAATGGAGTCTGGGCTCCCAATTCCCTGCATATTCCTCTGCTGCTGGGGGACAGGACCAACTGTCTCTGCCCCCTGTAACTCAGCCTGCCGCTGGGGAATGGAGTCTGGGCTCCCAATTCCCTGCAATTCACTCTGCTGCTGGGGGACAGGACCAACTGTCTCTGCCCCCTGTAACTCAGCCTGCCGCTGGGGAATGGAGTCTGGGCTCCCAATTCCCTGCAATTCACTCTGCTGCTGGGGGACAGGAGCAACTGTCTCTGTTCCCTGTGCTGTAAGTGCAGAAATCACGGTCCCATCTGCACGGTTGTGGGGCTTACTGTCTCCCCCTGGTGCGTTAAGCTGCCGCTGGGGAGAGGGGGTAACAAGCTCCTCTCCCATACATACTTCCAGCCGCTGGGGAATGGAGTCTGGGCTCACAATTCCCTGCATATTCCTCTGCTGCTGGGAGACAGGACCAACTGTCTCTGCCCCCTGTAACTCAGCCTGCCGCTGGGGAATGTAGTCTGGGCTCCCAATTCCCTGCATATTCCTCTGCTGCTGGGGGACAGGACCAACTGTCTCTGCCCCCTGTAACTCAGCCTGCCGCTGGGGAATGGAGTCTGGGCTCCCAATTCCCTGCAATTCACTCTGCTGCTGGGGGACAGGACCAACTGTCTCTGCCCCCTGTAACTCAGCCTGCCGCTGGGGAATGGAGTCTGGGCTCCCAATTCCCTGCATATTCCTCTGCTGCTGGGGGACAGGACCAACTGTCTCTGCCCCCTGTAACTCATTTTCTTGCTGGAGAGCAGGTGTCCATACCCCCAAACTCCACAGTTGGCGCTCAAAGGCTCGTGCCGCTTCGTTCTCAGTAGCCAATTTTCGGATGATTCGACTGACTACCTCCTGCGCAGGGTCTGGACCATATCGGACTAGCCGCCTCTTTACCTCTGGAACGAAATCAGCGCCCTCATAGCGACGGATCAGGTTGAGGTGCTCTTCACAGGGTTCTGACCAGTGTCTTGTCAGCTCCATGCTGCTGTAGGTAGGGACGCTGCGCAGTGGCTAGCGTTGCCCTCAATAACTCTCCTACGATACCAGTGCTGTTGGGGTGCTGCTCCTTGCGCTAGGACGTCATCCCACCACTGCCGCCAAATGTTACGGTTGCCTCCAGGCTGGCTGGAAGTTGGACCGTAGAAAAGGATGCTCCTAGCGCTCACCAAAGAATCATCAGCACCGTAGTCAGCAATCCCTGTAGCTAAGGGAGTATGAAGAGCATAGCAATCCCTGTAGTGATATAGCTGTCCCCTACAAACATGAGTCAAATCTGCAAGTTAGAGGGTCAAAATAGGTCTGATGTGCTGGAGCACACAGCCTGCTTTTTATTGAGGTTACATGCAAACAGGACACTCTCAGGGGGAGGCATAAAATCCCCCATCACACATTTAATATTAGATAGAGAGACACTCCCTTTGACAGGCCACAACATTACTTCAGCAGATAACAAGTTACACACAATAAAACAATGCAGTCCACCTTATCACTAGCAGTCTGATTAGACAATGGTAAGATTTATCACTAAACCTAATTAGAGCTGATCCCAGCAAACTTGTATTTAGAATTGAACAAAATTAACTCTTAATGGCACACAATGAAACTGAACCAAGTGGGAGAAAGCCAGGGACAAGTCATTTCACAGGTCTGGGGACATAGTCTTAAAGGGGCATTGTTCACCAAAGTTACAATATGTCCCCAGACGGTTCTTAAAGGGCCATACACACCCAATAAAAGTTAATATACTCTCAGGGGCACAATCTTCCAGGGGCCATAGTCATGAGGAAGGAGGCTGGCAAATAGGCTTCTCCAAAATCCAGGGAAGCAGGGCAATTTTCCATTTAAAGGGCCAGTTACAAATAGCAGTTTGTAACAATCGTCGATCTGAAAAGGGAGGTAGGAGAAGAAATCTTTACGACCGATAACAGAGAACCTATAGAACCCTAGAGCAAGACCATGGTATTCAAATAGGCAATACTCTCTTCACATCCCTCTGACATTCACTGCACTCTGAGAGGAAAACCGGGCTTCAGCCTGCTGCGAAGCGCATATCAACATAGAAATCTAGCACAAACTTACTTCACCACCTCCATGGGAGGCAAAGTTTGTAAAACTGAATTGTGGGTGTGGTGAGGGGTGTATTTATAGGCATTTTGAGGTTTGGGAAACTTTGCCCCTCCTGGTAGGAATGTATATCCCATACGTCACTAGCTCATGGACTCTTGCCAATTACATGAAAGAAACATACTTACCAAAAGACCCCCATCCACATATAGCAGATAGCCAAACCAGTACTGAAACGGTTATCAGTAGAGGTAATGGAATATGAGAGTATATAGTCGATCTGAATAAGGGAGGTAGAAGATGAATCTCTACGACCGATGACAGAGAGCCTATGAAATAGATACCCGTGAGGAAAACCATTGCATTCAATAGGTGATACTCCCTTCACATCCCTCTGACATTCACTGTACTCTGAGAGGAATCGGGCTTCAAAAATACTGAGAAGAGCATATCAATGTAGAAATCTTAGCACAAACTTACTTCACCACCTCCATAGGAGGCAAAGTTTGTAAAACTGAATTCTGGGTGTGGTGAGGGGTGTATTTATAGGCATTTTGTGGTTTGGGAAACTTTGCCCCTCCTGGTAGGATTGTATATCCCATACGTCACTAGCTCATGGACTCTTGCCAATTACATGAAAGAAAGAGCATTTGTATGGGCATTGCCCTTAAAAGGACATACAGCTCTTTTTCATTGCCCTTAAAAGGGCATTTGGCTCTTTTAAGAATGCCGAAAACCCTAATCTAAAACAACAACAACAAAAAAACACCCCAAAAAAAAGTTAAAAAACCAAACACTAATCCCCTACAATCCACTGTTTCCATCCATACAATCCATTCAGTTTCTGAAGTCCAGACATCCATCCTCATCCAAGCGGCGAGAAGTCTTCATCCATCCAGGCGGCGTCTTCTATCTACATCCCGGTGGCGCGAAGCGGCTCCATCCTGAAGACATCTGGCGCGGAGAATCCTCTTCATACGGTTGCGCCATACACTAAATCTTCAATGCAAGGGAGCCTTTCCAAAATGGCGTCCCTTGCATTTCTATTGGCTGATTTGATTTTTGAAATTCAAAATTCAAATCAGCCAATAGGATGAGAGCTACTGAAATCCTATTGGCTGTTTAAATCAGCCAATAGGATGAGAGCTACTGAAATTCTATTAGCTGATTTGAACTGTTGAGGGGGGTCTTTGTATTTTTTTTACAGGGAAAAGAGCTGATTTCTTAAGGGCAATTCCCTACAAAAGGCCCTTTTAAGGGCTATTGGTAGTTTATTGTAGGCTAGGGTTTTTTTTCTTTTGGGGTGGCTTTTTTATTTTTATAGGGTTATTAGATTAGGTGTAATTGTTTGTATTTATTATTTTTCATTTTCATTTATTATTTTTCGTAATTTAGTGTTTGTGATTTGTTTGTACTATAGTATTTTTTTATTTTTTGTAATTGTAGATTTAATTTTTTAGTAGGGTTAGTATAATAAAAATGTTAGGTTAATTTATAGTTAAAACTTAGTTTTTTTTTAATTTCACAGGTAAGTTTTTATTTATTTTAAGTTAGGGATCTTGTAATTTTAATTTAAAGTTAGGGGGTTGTTAAGTTTAGGGGTTAATAGTTTAGTTTTTGGCGGTTTAGGGTTTAATAGGTTTATTTAGTGATGTGGGAGGCCAGAGGTTTAGGAGTTAATAACTTTATTTAGTGGCGGTGATGTTGGGGAGCGGCGGAATAGGGGTTAATATCTTTATTATAGTGGTGGCGATATCAAGAGCGGCAGATTAGGGATTAATAGATTTATTAAGGTGGTGGCAGATTAGGGGTTAATATGTTTATGTAGGTGTTGGCAATGTCGGGGGCAGCAGAATAGGGGTGTTTAGATTTTGGGTTTATGTCAGGGTGTGTTTTTTCCCCCATCGACATCAATAGCGTTGCGTTTTTTTTTCTAACACTTTCTCCCCATTGATGTCTATGGGGAAAGCGTGCACGAGCACATCAAAGCAGCGCTTGTATTTTGTGCAGTGTGGAGCTCATCGCCACCATATCGCATGCACAAGGTGGCTTTTCCAAAACTTGTAATGGCAGCACTAAGGAGGGTGAAATAACGCAACTTTTGTTGCGTTCTTTTCGCACCCTCTATAGCGCAAAACTTGTAATATAGGTGTATGTTTGCTATTGATTAATTTAGACACCTCCTTAGACAATTTAAACTGTGAGTTACACCTGTGTTGCAGCTCTGATGAAGTGCCGTTAAAGGGACAGTACACTGTAAAATTGTTTTTCCATTAATGTATTTTACATGACTGATTATACTACCTGCAGAGTATAAAATATTTGGGAAATTGCATTTTCAGGTTTATTTGTGTATATGAAGTAGCTGGTTTGGTGCTTTAAAACCACAGCCTATTACAATGGGTTGAGCTTCAGGTAATATCAGATCTCTTTATGTTATCACTTTTATGTACACACACTTGCTTCCTTATCTTATATTTGTATGGAACACCATAGCTCAATACAAAGAGAGAACAATGGAAAATGATCATTTTATTACTTAACTATCCTGCATCCCACTGAGAGTGTAACTTCTTCTGCTGACTGTGCTTACTTAGGCTTGTCAATAGCGTATACTCCAGTATCAAAACTTTCAGTATAGGTTGGGAAACCACAAGCTAAATCAGCTATTTCAAATGCTGAAATATGAGTAAAGGAGCTACTTGCAACCAATTTAATACACTCTAGCAGGTAGAAAGGATCATTGGGAATAATTTAAAGGGGAGAAAGTTTTTGGGTGAACTGTCCCTTTAAGGCAGAAACGCGTCAGCTGTTCCCTTTGTGCTTTTAAACGTTTATACTAATAAATGGACTTTTAATCATTTTTGCTGTCTCCTTGCCTTTATTACCTGTATACCGAATTTGCTGTTCTGCCTTTCTGTAATATAAACGCTATTTGTGTGCAAAAATCTGATATTGCTCTTGCGCAACAGTTAGCACGCCACTTGTAATCTAGCCCTATGTATGTGTGTTACCGTTTAAAGTATGTGTGTGTGTCACTTTATCAACAACTGATGATGATTATATTATTTATAGAGTCATAAAGGCCAAAGTCAAAATTCAACTTTCAAGATTAAGATAGACCATGCTATCCTTATTTTTTTTATTTACTTCTTATTTACTTTTTGTGTATGCCTAGGTAGTGTGGAAGCAGCAATTCACTTCTAGGAGCTAAACAGTGATTGTTGGCTATGCACATATGCCTCTTGTAATTGGCTATCCTTGATTACTCCTTTGCGGGGGCTAAAACAGAGTATTGTATTATTGCACTATACCTTGCATATAAACTAACACATTAGACCATTTTCTTTTTGCACTTTATGTCACTTTAAAGGGACTTAAAACCCATAATTTTTTTTTCATAATTTAAATAGCACATTTATTTGTAAACAACTTTACAATTCACTCCTATTATCAATTTTTATATAATTTATTGAAGGAGAAGCATGCACTACTTGGAGCAAGCTGAAGACATCAGGTGAACCAATGGCAAGAAGCATATAAGTGCAGCCAGCAGCTAGCTCACAGCTCCTGAGCCTGCCTAGGTATGCTTTTCAACAAATGACAACAAGAGAACTTAGCAAACTAGATAAAATAAGTCAATTGGAAAGTTGTTTAAAACTGTATGCGCTATCTGAATAATGAAAGAAAAGTTTTGGGTTTCATGTCCCTTTGCATTAGCAGTTAATTGTAAGCGTTGCATGAATGTAGGATGTGGTATAGTAATGGTATATTGTACCAATGTCATTTTTTTCCTTATCACAGTCTCACATTAGTTGCATTGTGCCGATTCCTGTGTTATTTCAGTCTCAACCTTAATCTTTGCAGGCAGTGATTCCTCCACAGCCAGTCTCAGGCACTCCTTATTCCAGAGTTGTCCGTGATATCTTTCACATTATAGAGGGTCATTATTACTGTAGGGACACTAAGTTAGGGGCCTCTCTCCACCCAGTAGGGAAGGTGCACACTACAGGCTTTTAGATGGGATAAACCTCAGACAGGAGAAAAAAAAATAGTATTTATTCCCCATAATATGCTGCTGTACACGCAGCCAGCTTCACCCCCAGCTGCATTGTTACAGGAAGCTCTCTCCAACTGTCCCTTCCCCCTCTCTGGCTCCCATCAAGGCATCAAATAATACTTTATTAGAACCAGATGTGAGATTGTGAGATGGGCTTGTGGGGGGGTTGGTGACTTTTGCAGGAATTCTGCAGATTTTGCAATTACCCCCCTCCAACCACACACCTCAGATTCCACCAATACAGAGATATATTCTGTAACTCTGTGAAAATAAATAAATGACTGGAGAAATACTCTAACACTGTAGGGAAGTTGTTTTCTTTTTGTGAAAAGAAAAACTGTTTGATGAGCTATGTAATGTTTTAACCAGATGTGGCATGAGCATTAAATTTCCCTACTGGATGGGGATTGTAACAGGAGGTGTGCAAACCAGCTGTTTTTCTGGTCTGGCTGTCATGTGGTTCACGTTAAGTAGGATAACCTAATGACCGGCCTTTAACCGTTATCAGCTTTCAAGGGTCAACAAATAAAGGGCATTTCTGTGCATCTTTTCAAGTTAGATATATTTCACAAATATCTAATCAACATAATTTGCACTAAACTATTCTATACACAAAGGCCCACAAGTGGCGCACTAAAATATATATTTTCGCTTGCATGCTAACGGCACTCTAGTTAAAAAAACAGCGTGGCCAGATTAGCGTGTATATTGCAAGTTGAAAGGGAAAAGGGCGAAAGACTCAGGTGCGCCATCTTCAGGACTTTGGAAATCGTGAACACGCTTTCTCCCTCTCCCTATAAATTTCTATGGGGCATGCTTAAAAAAGCCCTTTTAGTTGTTGCTTACATGCTAACCCGACACTGCGCTATATCGACTGCACTAAAGCCTAAGATGCAAAAGGAATACCTTAAATTCTTAGGTTCTTCACAAAGCAAACAATTAAAAAAATATATATATATATATATATATTTTACAATATATATCTACACCTAAATAACAATTTATGTAAGAACTTACCTGATAAATTAATTTCTTTCACGGTGGTAAGAGTCCACGAGCTTGTTACTGATGGGATACATATTCCTACCAGGAGAAGGCAAAGTTTCCAAAACCTCAAATGCCTATAAATACGACTCCCACCTCACTCATACCTCAGTATAAAGTATAGCAAAGTTGGTGAGGTGTATAAGGAGTAAAAGCATAAAAGAGAGGAGCAGGAATAAAGATGTGCTTTTATACAAAAAAAATCATAAAAGCCAAAAAATGGGTAGGCTTCGTGGACTCTCGCCATCATGAAAGAAATTAATTTATCAGGTAAGCTCTTACATAAATTATGTTTTCTTTCATATAGGTGCCGAGAGTCCACGAGCTTGTTACTGAAGGGATATAATACCCAAGATGTGGAAGTTCACAAGTAACAATAAAGGGAGGGACAAAATAAAAACAGCTATTTCCGCTGATAAATTAAATCTTTTTTTTTTTTTTTTTTTTAATAAAACCCCCTCAAATTATAGGCACTAGAATCAAGCTGCCTGAAGAACTTTCCTACCAAAAACCGCTTCCGAAGAAGCATAAACATCAAAATAGTAAAATTTTGTAAAAGGTATGACAAGAAGACAAGGGGCTGAATTATCAAGCTCCGAACCACTGCTCCATAACCTGTTCCCCTGCTCTGAGGAAGGGGACAGCGATCGCCAGAAATCAACCTGATTAAATAGATCGAACTGTCTTCCAGAAGGCTACCTGTTAGTTAGCAGAAGGCAGTTGAAACAGCTGAGCGTAAAAATCTTTGTATTTATTTTCTTGTAGTTCTGGGATAGGATATATTTCAAATCAAGCTGTTAGTTAGCAGAAGGCAGTTGAAACAGCTGAGTGTAAAAATCTTTGTATTTTCTTGTAGTTCTGGGGCAGGATATATTTCAAATCAAGCTGTTAGTTAGCAGAAGGCAGTTGAACTCTTGGAGTTCTAAGGCAGGATGCCAGGGTATACAGTGAGCCATCCAATTTGCCACCCAAATCTTCTCAAAGGGAACGTCTTTGTGGACTAAGATAGCTACTCCCCTAGCTTTTTTAGTATAGGATGCAGTCTGCACAATTGGGTATAAGGAGGACCTAAATAATAGAGGCTGATTTACCACCCAATGGGTCTCCTGTAAGAAGAACACCTTAGCCTGCAGGAATTTTAAAGAGCGGAGTAAGAGGCTCCTTTTGGTAGGAGAGTTAAGACCTCTCACATTATGGGAGACACATGTGACAGCCATGATAGGGAGAGAGGAGAAGGAAGGGAAAGGAGGAGGAAAGAGAGGGGGAAGGGGAAGCCAGGTATAGGGAGGGGTAAAATAAGTGGGGAGGACCTAGGGGGGTGCGTGCAAGGGTCGAACAAACAAATCTAAATATACCAGAACCGTAAGGATAATTGGATCTTGTGTATGAGAATGGGAGTAGTAATTGCTACAGAAAGGTATTACATGCGGTATGTTACGAGGGAAACTGCAAGAAAGCCTCTGATGCCAAAATTTAGCTAAAGCATCAGAGAGCTAATGCGTGTAATATTGGGGGGATATACGTGTAAGGAGCCAGCTGGGCCAAAAGGCAGCAGTAAAATGCTCCTCCCGAGAGAGTAAGGGTAGAGGAAACAAGGGGCAAGGGGGAGAGGATTTCTGGGATCCAAAGAGAAGCCAAAGCTACATATCTGTATTGAATTTAGGAGCAACGGCATATATTAACTGGACAGATAAACAATAAAACAATTTGCCAACCTGGGAAAGAATACAACATAAAAATTAGAACAACAAAGAAGAATTTCACAACGCAACTGTTTAGGGTATATATGAATCAGTCATTAAAAAAACTTTTAAAACCCTGTTACGGCCGGGTCTACCACTGCAACCACAAGAACGTGGTAAAAACAAAACAATTAAACAGCCCTTTCCAGTATAGCGACGGGTGATGTACCAATGATTGCAGCAGCACACCCGAATCCAGCTATGCAACACTGTGCACCTAGGTATGTTTAGAAGCCCAGTAGAGTGGAATACATGTGTGGGGGTCAGGCTCCACACAAACAGGGCCATGAGGTATATGTGGGCGTGAATAAACAGGCATATGAAAAAAATACCAGAGCCATCACGCCCGTAAAAGTGGGATTGTCCCTAAACTTTCCTTAAATAAGAATAATGGCTGAGCAATTATCATATAATATAGTCTGGGACCTGTCCATCATTTTACCAGAAGGGGTACAAGCTAAACCTATACTAGCTATCAACCAACACAGTAATATCAAAAAGAGGAGTCAAGCACGTGGGCGTATGGCCTAGAATGTCCCCGACTCTGAGTATGGCCAATGTATAATAAAGTATTGGGGAGTGAGCGTTGACTGAGCCCCACACATTCAAAGTAACATAATAGAACAGTTGAGGGCTATCAACGCATAAAATGTAGAGGCAATAGAACAGAACAATGAACAAAACAGGGTATCTATTACAAACTTTTCCTAGCATGTTCCTGCAAGGCAAAATTGGTTAATGTGAAAAATGACTAGACCAAAGCTTTTAGCACTATCAGGATGAAAGCCAGGTATACGGAAATGTGGCTTTGGGCTTTAACGCCCCTGAGTGTGGCCCATGTCTTGTTATATGGTTATATGACTTTGTGTTACCGCACTCTTGGATTTGACCATTCTACTATGTGAGTAGTATATATCAGGGCATAATATGCAAAGGCAGTAAAGTGAACATTTAACCGCACAAATAATTTGTGGTGAGATTTCCTAGCATTTTCCTGCAAGGCAAAACAGATTAACAATTGTCAGATTGTGTAACCAAGTGCATATCCAACGTCAAGAACACACACTAAGGCTATGGCTGCCTCAAATGCTCCCAGTGTCCTCAAGTTAGGAACCAGACCTATAGTTGCATGGTTTAGTGTTTCTAAGCTCCTGGATGTGGCCATTATCCGATGTGTACAGTGTACTCAAGCGTGGGTGAAACCCTACATATATGAAATGGCGTGAGAGAATTAGCAAGGCATAGTATGATTAGATAATTACATTGAAGAATTAACTATCGGCTAGATTACGAGGTATTACGAGTCTTGTAGGTACAGCTGTACCGCACACTTTTTTGGCTGTCACGCAACGTAACTACCGCACCTTTCAAAAAGTCCTTTTTTAATGGGAATTCCACAGCGCCAGTATTACAAGTTTGCCTGTCCGGCCAAAAAGTGAGCGGTACAGCCTATAACTACAAGATCCGTACCGTCATCTGAAAGTCAGTAGTTATGGGTTTTACGTTACAGAGCTGTACCATAAAACTTATAACTAAAGTGTTACAAAGTACACTAACACCCATAAACTACCTATTAACCCCTAAACCGAGGCTCTCCTGCATTGCAAACACTAAAATAAAATTATTAACCCCTAATCTTCCGCTCCGGACATCGCTGCCACTATAATAAACATATTAACCCCTAAACCGTCACTCTCCCGCATTGTAAACACTAGTTAAATATTAACCCCTAATATGTTGCCCCAATGTCGTCGCCACCTACATACACTTATTAACCCCTAATCTGCTGTCCCTAACATCGCCGCAACCTACATTACTGTTATTAACCCCTAATCTGCTGCCCCCAAATTTGCCGCCAGCTAACTACACTTATTAACCCCTAATCTGCTGCCCCCAATGTCGCCGCCACTATACTAAAGTTATTAACCCCTAAACCTAACACCTACTAACATAATTAAAATAATTCCAAATAAAAATTTCAATTAATACCTAAATTATTCCTATTTAAAACTAAATAAATACCTGTAAAATAAAACCTAAGCTAACTACAATATAACTAATACTTATATTGTATCTAGCTTAGGTTTTATTTTTATTTCACAGGTAAGTTTGTGTTTATTTTAACTAGGTAGACTAGTTAGTAAATAGTTATTAACTATTTAATAACTACCTAGTTAAAATAAATACAAAGTTACCTGTAAAATAAACCCTAACCTGTCTTACACTAAAACCTACCATTACACTAAAATTAAATTAAATTAAAAAAAACATTTATCTAAATTACAAAAAATAATAAACACTAAATTACACAAAATAAAAAATGTATCAAATATTTAAACTAATTACACCTAATCTAATAGCCCTATAAAACCCACCACCCACACAACCAATCCCCCCCAAATAGAAAACTTACCTAAAAAAGCTAAGCTCCCCATTGCCTTGAAAAAGGCATTTGGATGGGCATTGCCCTTAAAATGGCATTTAGCTCTTTTACAGTGCCCACAGTCCCTAATCTAAAAATAAAACCCACCCAATAAACCCTTAAAAAAACCTAAAACGAACCCGCGAAGATCCACTTACAGTTTTTGAAGACCGGACATCCATCCTCATCCAGTCGGGAGAAGTCTTCATCCAAGTGGCAAGAAGTCCTCAACGAAGCCGGGAGAAGTCTACATCCAAGCGGCAAGAAGTCATCCTCCAGGCGGGCAGAAGTCTTCATCCAGACGGCATCTTCTATCTTCATCCTTCCGACGTGGAGTGGCTCCATCTTCAAGACATCCAGCGTGGAGCATACTCTTCTTTCGATGGCTATTGAAGAATGAAGTCTCCTTTAAATGACATCATCCAAGATGGCGTCCCTTGAATTCCGATTGGCTGATAGAATTCTATCAGCCAATCAGAATTAAAGGGTAAAAAATCCTATTGGCTGATGCAATCAGCCAATAGAATTGAACTTCAATCCTATTGGCTGATCCAATCAGCCAATAGGATTGAGCTCGCATTCTATTGGCTGCTCCAATCAGCCAATAGAATGCAAGCTCAATCCTAGAATTCTATCAGCCAAACGGAATTCAAGGGATGCCATCTTGGATGACGTCATTTAAAGGAAACTTCATTCTTCAATAGCCATCGAAAGAAGAGGATGCTCCGCGCCGGATGTCTTGAAGATGGAGCCGCTCCGCGTCAGAAGGATGAAGATAGAAGATGCCGTCTAGATGAGGACTTCTGCCCGTCTGGAGGATGACTTCTTGCCGCTTGGATGAAGACTTCTCCCGGCTGGATGAGGATGGATGTCCCGTCTTCAAAAACTAAGTGGATCTTCGGGGGTTAGTGTTAGTTTTTTTAAGGGTTTATTGGAAGGGTTTTATTTTTAGATTAGGGACTTTGGGCATGATAAAATAGCTAAATGCTCTTTTCAGGGCAAAGCCCATCCAAATGCCCTTTCCAGGGCAATGGGGAGCTTAGCTTTTTTAGGTAGGTTTTTATTTGGGGGGTTGGTTGTGTGGGTGGGGAGTTTTACTGTTGGGGGGTTGTTTGTATTTATTTTATTTTTTTTACAAGTAAAAGAGCCGATTTCTTTGGGGTAATGCCCCGAAAAAGGCCCTTTTAAGGGCCATTGGCAGTTTAGTGTAGGCTAGGGTTTTTTTAATTTGGGGAGGCTTTTTTATTTTGATAGGGCTATTAGATTAGGTGTAATTAGTTTAAATATTTGATCATTTCTTTTTTATTTTTTGTCATTTAGATAAATGTTTTTTTTAATTTATTTAATTTTAGTGTAATGTTAGGTGTTAGTGTAACTCAGGTTAGGTTTTATTTTACAGGTAACTTTGTATTTATTTTAACTAGGTAGCTAGTAAGTAGTTAATAACTATTTACTAACTAGTCTACCTAGTTAAAATAAATACAAACTTACCTGTAAAATAAAAATAAAACCTAAGATAGCTACAATGTAACTATTAGTTATATTGTAGCTAGTTTAGGTTTTATTTTACAGGTATTTAGTTTTAAATATGTATTATTTAGGTAATAATAGTATTTTTTATTTAGATTTATTTTAATTATATTAAAGTTAGGGGTGTTAGGGTTAGACTTAGGGGTAGGGTTAATATATTTATTTTGTGTTAGTGATGTGGGAGACCAGAGGTTTAGGGGTTAATAACTTTAGTATATTGGGGTGGCAGATTAGGGGTTAATAAGTGTAGGTGGGTTTAAACATACATTTTCTTTCCCCATAGGAATCAATGGGGCTGCGTTACAGAGCTTTACGCTCCGTCATTGCAGGTGTTAGGCTTTTTTTTAGCCGGCTCTCCCCAGATGCAGATGCAAAGAAAGCATTTGACTGTTTCAACTGGGTCTTTCCTTAGAGCCACCTTACAAGCTTTTGGGTTTTGGGGACACCACCTTAAACAGAATCTTTTCAATCTAGGCCTAGCACCAAAGTGTATCTTAATGTAGTTCTCTCAAAATCTTTTCAGAAAAGAAACTGCACCAGGCAGGGAAAATGGAGAAAAAAGAAGAAACACAAGATGTAGAGGTGCCTGAGGTTCAGGAAAAAAAATAACGGTCTTAAAATAAAGTTCGTGGCCGTGGACTCACCATATCTGGAAAGAAATAGATCAGGTAAGCATAAATCTTGTTTTCTTTCATAAGATATGGTGAGTCCACAGATTCATCAATTACTGTTGGGAATCAATACCCAAGCTAGAGGACACAGATGAATAGGGAGGTACAAGACAGGCAGACCTAAACAGAAGGCACCACGGCTTGAAGAACTTTTCTCCCAAAATAAGCCTCAGCCGAGACAAAAACATAATTTATGTAAGAACTTACCTGATAAATTCATTTCTTTCATATTAGCAAGAGTCCATGAGCTAGTGACGTATGGGATATACATTCCTACCAGGAGGGGCAAAGTTTCCCAAACCTCAAAATGCCTATAAATACACCCCTCACCACACCCACAAATCAGTTTAACGAATAGCCAAGAAGTGGGGTGATAAGAAAAAAGTGCGAAAGCATAAAAAATAAGGAATTGGAATAATTGTGCTTTATACAAAAAAAAATCATAACCACCACAAAAAAGGGTGGGCCTCATGGACTCTTGCTAATATGAAAGAAATTAATTTATCAGGTAAGTTCTTACATAAATTATGTTTTCTTTCATGTAATTAGCAAGAGTCCATGAGCTAGTGACGTATGGGATAATGACTACCCAAGATGTGGATCTTTCCACGCAAGAGTCACTAGAGAGGGAGGGATAAAATAAAGACAGCCAATTCCTGCTGAAAATAATCCACACCCAAAATAAAGTTTAAATGAAAACATAAGCAGCAGATTCAAACTGAAACAGCTGCCTGAAGTACTTTTCTACCAAAAACTGCTTCAGAAGAAGAAAACACATCAAAATGGTAGAATTTAGTAAAAGTATGCAAAGAAGACCAAGTTGCTGCTTTGCAAATCTGATCAACCGAAGCTTCATTCCTAAACGCCCAGGAAGTAGAAACTGACCTAGTAGAATGAGCTGTAATCCTCTGAGGCGGAGTTTTACCCGACTCAACATAGGCATGATGAATTAAAGATTTCAACCAAGATGCCAAAGAAATGGCAGAAGCTTTCTGGCCTTTTCTAGAACCGGAAAAGATGACAAATAGACTAGAAGTCTTTCGGAAAGTCTTAGTAGCTTCAACATAATATTTCAAAGCTCTAACAACATCCAAAGAATGCAATGATTTCTCCTTAGAATTCTTAGGATTAGGGCATAATGAAGGAACTACAATTTCTCTACTAATGTTGTTGGAATTCACAACCTTAGGTAAAAATTTAAAAGAAGTTCGCAACACCGCCTTATCCTGATGAAAAATCAGAAAAGGAGACTCACAAGAAAGAGCAGACAATTCAGAGACTCTTCTGGCAGAAGAGATCGCCAAAAGGAACAAAACTTTCCAAGAAATTAATTTAATGTCCAATGAATGCATAGGTTCAAACGGAGGAGCTTGAAGAGCCCCCAGAACCAAATTCAAACTCCAAGGAGGAGAAATTGACTTAATGACAGGTTTTATACGAACCAAGGCTTGTACAAAACAATGAATATCAGGAAGATTAGCAATCTTTCTGTGAAAAAGAACAGAAAGAGCAGAGATTTGACCTTTCAAGGAACTTGCGGACAAACCTTTATCTAAACCATCCTGAAGAAACTGTAAAATTCTCGGAATTCTAAAAGAATGCCAGGAAAAATGATGAGAAAGACACCAAGAACTATAAGTCTTCCAGACTCTAGAATATATCTCTCTAGATACAGATTTACGAGCCTGTAACATAGTATTAATCACAGAGTCAGAGAAACCTCTTTGACCAAGAATCAAGCGTTCAATCTCCATACCTTTAAATTTAAGGATTTGAGATCCTGATGGAAAAAAGGACCTTGCGACAGAAAGTCTGGTCTTAACGGAAGAGTCCACGGTTGGCAAGAGGCCATCCGGACAAGATCCGCATACCAAAACCTGTGAGGCCATGCTGGAGCTACCAGCAGAACAAACGAGCATTCCTTCAGAATCTTGGAAATTACTCTTGGAAGAAGAACTAGAGGCGGAAAGATATAGGCAGGATGATACTTCCAAGGAAGTGATAATGCATCCACTGCCTCCGCCTGAGGATCCCGGGATCTGAGAAGTTTCTTGTTTAGATGAGAAGCCATCAGATCTATTTCTGGAAGTTCCCACATTTGAACAATTTGAAGAAATACCTCTGGGTGAAGAGACCATTCGCCCGGATGCAACGTTTGGCGACTGAGATAATCCGCTTCCCAATTGTCTATACCTGGAATATGAACCGCAGAGATTAGACAGGAGCTGGATTCCGCCCAAACCAGAATTCGAGATACTTCTTTCATAGCCAGAGGACTGTGAGTCCCTCCTTGATGATTGATGTATGCCACAGTTGTGACATTGTCTGTCTGAAAACAAATGAACGATTCTCTCTTCAGAAGAGGCCAAGACTGAAGAGCTCTGAAAATTGCACGGAGTTCCAAAATATTGATCGGTAATCTCACCTCCTGAGATTCCCAAACCCCTTGTGCTGTCAGAGACCCCCACACAGCTCCCCAACCTGTAAGACTTGCATCTGTTGAAATTACAGTCCAGGCCGGAAGAACAAAAGAAGCCCCCTGAACTAAACGATGGCGATCTGTCCACCACGTCAGAGAGTGTCGTACAATCGGTTTTAAAGATATTAATTGAGATATCTTTGTGTAATCCCTGCACCATTGGTTCAGCATACAGAGCTGAAGAGGTCGCATGTGAAAACGAGCAAAGGGGATCGCGTCCGATGCAGCAGTCATAAGACCTAGAATTTCCATGCATAAGGCTACCGAAGGGAATGATTGTGACTGAAGGTTTCGACAAGCTGAAATCAATTTTAGACGTCTCTTGTCTGTCAAAGACAGAGTCATGGACACTGAATCTATCTGGAAACCCAAAAAGGTTACCCTTGTCTGAGGAATCAATTAACTTTTTAGTGAATTGATCCTCCAACCATGATTTTGAAGAAACAACAAAAGTCGATTTGTATGAAATTCTGCTAAATGTGAAGACTGAGCAAGTACCAAGACATCGTCCAAATAAGGAAATAATGTTCTGAATCCAAAGATTATGAACAGAATTGATCCAAATTTCTTTGAAAAAACGTAATCTGCCCCCTACCAGCTGAGCTGGAATGAGGGCCGCACCTTCATGTGGACTTAGAAGCTGGCTTTTCTTTTCTAGAAGGCTTGGATTTATTCCAGACTGGAGATGGTTTCCAAACTGAAACTGCTCCTGAGGATGAAGGATCAGGCTTTTGTTCTTTGTTGAAACGAAAGGAACGAAAACGATTATTAGCCCTGTTTTTACCCTTAGATTTTTTATCCTGTGGTAAAAAAGTTCCTTTCCCACCAGTAACAGTTGAGATAATACAATCCAACTGAGAACCAAATAATTTATTACCCTGGAAAGAAAGGGAAAGTAGAGTCGATTTAGAAGACATATCAGCATTCCAAGTTTTAAGCCATAAAGCTCTTCTAGCTAAAATAGCTAGAGACATAAACCTGACATCAACTCTGATAATATCAAAAATGGCATCACAGATAAAATTATTAGCATGTTGAAGAAGAATAATAATGTTATGAGAATCATGATCTGTTACTTGTTGCGCTAAAGTTTCCAACCAAAAGGTTGAAGCTGCAGCAACATCCGCCAAAGATATAGCAGGTCTAAGAAGATTAGCTGAACACAAATAAGCTTTTCTTAGAAAGGATTCAATTTTCCTATCTAAAGGATCCTTAAAGGAAGTACCATCTGCCGTAGGAATAGTAGTACGTTTAGCAAGGGTAGAGATAGCCCCATCAACTTTAGGGATTTTGTCCCAAAACTCTAATCTGTCAGACGGCACAGGATATAAACTCTAATCTGTCAGATGGCACAGGATATAATTGCTTAAAACGTTTAGAAGGAGTAAATGAATTACCCAAATTATTCCATTCCCTGGAAATTACTTCAGAAATAGCACCAGGAACAGGAAAAACTTCTGGAATAACTACAGGAGATTTAAAGACCTTGTCTAAACGTTTAGATTTAGTATCAAGAGGACCAGAATCCTCAATTTCTAATGCAATTAGGACTTCTTTAAGTAAAGAACGAATAAATTCCATTTTAAATAAATATGAAGATTTATCAGCATCAACCTCTGAAACAGAATCCTCTGAACCAGAAGAATCATTAGAATCAGAATGATGATGTTCATTTAAAAATTCATCTGGATAAAGAGAAGTTTTAAAAGACTTTTTATGTTTACTAGAAGGAGGAATAACAGACATAGCCTTCTTAATAGATTCAGAAACAAAATCTCTTATGTTATCAGGAACACTCTGAACATTAGATGTTGATGGAACTGCAACAGGTAATGGTATTTTACTAAAGGAAATATTTTCTGCATTAACAAGTTTGTCATGACATTTAATACAAACAACAGCTGGAGGAACAGCTACCAAAAGTTTACAGCAGATACACTTAGCTTTGGTAGTTCCAGCACCAGGCAGCGATTTTCCTGAAGTATCTTCTGACTCAGATGCAACATGAGACATCTTGCAATATGTAAGAGAAAAAACAACATATAAAGCAAAATTGATCAAATTCCTTAAATGACAGTTTCAGGAATGGGAAAAAATGCCAAAGAACAAGCTTCTAGCAACCAGAAGCAATGAAAAATGAGACTTAAATAATGTGGAGACAAAAGCGACGCCCATATTTTTTTAGTGCCAAATAAGACGCCCACATTATTTGGCGCCTAAATGGTTTTGGCGCCAAAAATGACGCCACATCCGGAACGCCAACATTTTTGGCGCAAAAGAACGTCAAAAAATGACGCAACTTCCGGGACACGTATGACGCCGGAAACAGAAAAGATTTTTTGTGCCAAAAAAGTCTGCGCCAAGAATGACGCAATAAAATGAAGCATTTTCAGCCCCCGCGAGCCTAACAGCCCACAGGGAAAAAGTCAAATTTTTTAAGGTAAGAAAAAATGATTGATTCAAATGCATTATCCCAAATATGAAACGGACTGTCTGAAAATAAGGAATGTTGAACATCCTGAGTCAAGGCAAATAAATGTTTGAATACATATATTTAGAACTTTATAAAAAAGCGCCCAACCATAGCTTAGAGTGTCACAGAAAATAAGACTTACTTACCCCAAAGCCAAACCAGTACTGAAACGAAAATCAGCAGAGGTAATGGTATATATATAAGAGTATATCGTCGATCTGAAAAGGGAGGTAAGAGATGAATCTCTACGACCGATAACAGAGAACCTATGAAATAGACCCCATAGAAGGAGATCATTGCATTCAAATAGGCAATACTCTCCTCACATCCCTCTGACATTCACTGCACGCTGAGAGGAAAACCGGGCTCCAACCTGTTGCGGAGCGCATATCAACGTAGAATCTAGCACAAACTTACTTCACCACCTCCATAGGAGGCAAAGTTTGTAAAACTGATTTGTGGGTGTGGTGAGGGGTGTATTTATAGGCATTTTGAGGTTTGGGAAACTTTGCCCCTCCTGGTAGGAATGTATATCCCATACGTCACTAGCTCATGGACTCTTGCTAATTACATGAAAGAAAGTATCAAATTTGTAAAATTAGGAAAAAGTAAACAGAGAAGATCAAATTGCAGCCTTGAAAATTTGTTCTACAAAAGCTTCATTTTGAAACCCCAAGAAAAAGAAACAACTCTAGTGGAATGAGCTGTAATTCTCTCAGGAGGCTACTGACCAGCAGTCTCATAAGCAAAACGAATTCAACTTCTTAGCCAGAGGGAAAGATAAGTAACAGAAGCTTTCTGACCCTCACGTTTACCAAAGGAAAAAAAACAAACAGGGGAGAAGACTGGCGAAAATCCTAGACGCCTGAAATAAAAAGCACGCACAACATCCAAGTTGTGCAACAAACGTTCCTTATGAAAAGAAGGGCTAGGACATAGAGAAGGAACAACAATTTCCTGATTAATATTTCTGTCCGAAGTCCATGAGCTAGTGACGTATGGGGTATACATTCCTACCAGGAGGGGCAAAGTTTCCCAAACCTCAAAATGCCTATAAATACACCCCTCACCACACCCACAATTCAGTTTAACGAATAGCCAAGAAGTGGGGTGATAAGAAAGGAGCGAAAGCATCAAAAATAAGGAATTGGAATAATTGTGCTTTATACAAAAAAATCATAACCACCACAAAAAGGGTGGGTCTCATGGACTCTTGCTAATATGAAAGAAATGAATTTATCAGGTAAGTTCTTACATAAATTATGTTTTCTTTCATGTAATTAGCAAGAGTCCATGAACTAGTGACGTATGGGATAGCAGATACCCAAGATGTGGAACTTCCACGCAAGAGTCACTAGAGAGGGAGGGATAAAATAAAGACAGCCAATTCCGCTGAAAAAATAATCCACAACCCAAATCAAAAGTTTTAATCTAAATAATGAAAAAAACTGAAATCATAAGCAGAAGAATCAAACTGAAACAGCTGCCTGAAGTACTTTTCTACCAAAAACTGCTTCAGAAGAAGAGAAAACATCAAAATGGTAGAATTTAGTAAAAGTATGCAAAGAAGACCAAGTTGCTGCTTTGCAAATCTGATCAACAGAAGCTTCATTCCTAAAAGCCCAGGAAGTAGAAACTGACCTAGTATAATGAGCCGTAATCCTTTGAGGCGGGGACTTACCCGACTCCACTTAAGCATGATGAATCAAAGACTTTAACCAAGATGCCAAAGAAATGGCAGAAGCTTTCTGACCTTTCCTGGAACCAGAAAAGATAACAAATAGACTAGAAGTCTTTCTAAAATCTTTAGTAGCTTCAACATAATATTTCAAAGCTCTAACTACATCCAAAGAATGTAAAGATCTCTCCTTTGAATTCTTAGGATCAGGGCACAATGAAGGGACAACAATTTCTCTACTAATGTTGTTAGAATTCACAACCTTAGGTAAAAATTGAAATGAAGTCTGCAACACCGCCTTATCCTGATGAAAAATCAGAAAAGGGGATTCACAAGAAAGAGCAGATAACTCAGAAACTCTTCTAGCAGAAGAGATAGCCAAAAGGAACAAAACTTTCCAAGAAAGTAATTTAATATCCAGAGAATGCATAGGTTCAAACGGAGGAGCCTGTAAAGCCCTCAGAACCAAATTAAGACTCCAAGGAGGAGAGATTGACTTAATGACAGGCTTGATACGAACCAAAGCCTGTACAAAACAATGAACATCAGGAAGATTAGCAATCTTTCTATGAAAAAGAACAGAAAGAGCAGAGATTTGTCCTTTCAAAGAACTTGCAGATAAACCTTTATCCAAACCATCCTGAAGAAACTGTAAAATTCTAGGAATTCTAAAAGAATGCCAGGAGAACTTATGAGAAGAACACCAAGAAATGTAAGTCTTCCAGACTCGATAATAAATCTTCCGAGACACAGATTTACGAGCCTGTAACATAGTTTTAATTACTGAGTCAGAGAAACCTCTATGACTAAGAATCAAACGTTCAATTTCCATACCTTCAAATTTAATGATTTGAGATCCTGATGGAAAAATGGGCCTTGAGATAGAAGGTCTGGTCTTAACGGAAGTGTCCAAGGTTGGCAACTGGCCATCCGAATGAGATCCGCATACCAAAACCTGTGAAGCCATGCTGGAGCCACCAGCAGTACAAACGAACGTTCCATTAGAATTTTGGATATCACTCTTGGAAGAAGAACTAGAGGCGGAAAGATATAGGCAGGATGATAATTAAAAGGAAGCGACAACGCCTCCGCCTGAGGATCCCTGGATCTGGACAGATACCTGGGAAGTTTTTTGTTTAGATGAGAGGCCATCAGATCTATTTCTGGAAGTCCCCAGATTTGAACAATTTGAAGAAATACCTCTGGGTGAAGAGACCATTCGCCCGGATGTAACGTCTGGCGACTGAGATAATCCGCTTCCCAATTGTCTACACCTGGAATGTGAAACCGCAGAAATTAGACAGGAGCTGGATTCCGCCCATACAAGTATCCGAGATACTTCTTTCATAGCTTGAGGACTGTGAGTCCCACCTTGATGATTGACATACGCCACGGTTGTGACATTGTCCGTCTGAAAACAAATAAACGATTCTCTCTTCAGAAGAGGCCAGAACTGGAGAGCTCTGAAAATCGCACAGAGTTCCAAAATGTTGATTGGTAATCTCGCCTCCTGAGATTCCCAAACCCCCTGCGCTGTCAGAGATCCCCATACAGCTCCCCAAACTGAAAGACTCGCATCTGTTGAGATCACAGTCCAGGTTGGACGAACAAAAGAGGCCCCTTGAATTAAACGATGGTGATTCGTCCACCAAGTTAGAGAAGATCGAACATTGGGATTTAAGGATATTATTTGTGATATCCTTGTATAATACCTGCCCCACTGGTTCAGCATACAAAGCTGAAGTCTCATGTGAAAACGAGCAAAGGGGATCGCGTCCGATGCAGCAGTCATGAGATCTAGAATTTCCATGCAAAAAGCTACCGAAGGGAGTGACTGAGACTGAAGGTTTCGACAAGCTGAAACCAACTTCAGACGTCTCTTTTCTGTTAGAGACAAAGTCATGGACACTGAATCTATTTGAAAGCCCAAAAAGGTTACTTTTGTTTGAGGAATCAAAGAACTCTTTGGTAAATTGATCCTCCAACCATGTCTTTGAAGAAACAACACAAGTTGATTCGTATGAGATTCTGCAGAATGTAAAGACTGAGCAAGTACCAAGATATCGTCCAAATAAGGAAATACCGCAATACCCTGTTCTCTGATTACAGAGAGAAGGGCACCGAGAACCTTTGAAAAGATCCTTGGAGCTGTTGCTAGGCCAAACGGAAGGGCAACAAACTGGTAATGCTTGTCTAGAAAAGAAAATCTCAGAAACTGATAGTGATCTGGATGAATTGGAATATGAAGATATGCATCCTGTAAATCTATTGTGGACATATAATGCCCTTGCTGAACAAAAGGCAGAATAGTCCTTATAGTCACCATTTTGAATGTTGGTATTCTTACATAACGATTCAATATTTTTAGATCCAGAACTGGTCTGAAGGAATTCTCCTTCTTTGGTACAATGAATAGATTTGAGTAAAACCCCAGACCCCGTTCCAGAACTGGAACTGGCATGATTACCCCAGCCAACTCTAGATCTGAAACACATTTCAGAAATGCCTGAGCCTTTACTGGGTTTACTGGAATGCGAGAGAGAAAAAATCTTCTCACAGGAGGTCTTATCTTGAAACCTATTCTGTATCCTTGAGAAACAATGTTCTGAATCCAAAGACTGTGAATCGAATTGATCCAAATATCTTTGAAAAATCGTAACCTGCCCCCTACCAGCTGTGCTGGAATGAGGGCCGCACCCTCATGCAGATTTGGGAGCTGGTTTTGCCTTTCTAAAAGGCTTGGATTTATTCCAGACTCGAGAAGGCTTCCAAATTGAAACCGTTCCTTTAGGGGAAGGGTCAGGCTTCTGTTCCTTATTCTGACGAAAGGAACGAAAACGATTAGCCCTGTATTTACCTTTAGATTTTTTGTCCTGCGGCAAAAAGGTTCCTTTCCCCCCAGTAACAGTTGAAATAATAGAATCCAACTGTGAACCAAATAATTTATTACCTTGGAAAGAAAGAGAAAGCAAAGTTGACTTAGAAGTCATATCTGCATTCCAAGATTTAAGCCACAAAGCTCTTCTAGCTAAAATAGCTAAAGACATATACCTGACATCAATTCTAATGATATAAAAAATGGCATCACAAATAAAGTTATTAGCATGTTGAAGAAGTTTAACAATGCTATAAGCATTATGGTCTGACACTTGTTGTGCTAAAGCCTCCAACCAGAAAGTTGAGGCTGCAGCAACATCAGCCAAAGAAATAGCAGGTCTAAGAAGATTACCTGAACATAAATAAGCTCTCCTTAGAAAGGATTCAATATTCCTGTCTAAAGGATCCTTAAAGGAAGTACTATCCGCCGTAGGAATAGTAGTACGTTTAGCAAGAGTAGAAATAGCCCCATCAACTTTAGGGATTTTATCCCAAAATTTTAATCTATCAGATGGCACAGGGTACAATTTCTTAAACCTTTGAGAAGGAGTAAATGAAGTACCCAGACTATTCCATTCCCTAGAAATTACTTCTGAAATAGCATCAGGAACTGGAAAAACTTCAGGAATAGCTACATGAGGTTTAAAAAATGAATTTAAACGCTTAGTAGATTTAGTATCAAGAGGACTACACTCTTCCATATCTAATGCAATTAACACTTCTTTAAGTAAAGAACGAATAAACTCCATCTTAAATAAATATGAAGATTTATCAGTGTCAATATCTGAGGCAGAATCTTCTGAACCAGATAGATCTTCATCAGAAACAGATAAGTCAGAATGATGACGGTCACTTAAAAATTCATCTGAAATATGAGAAGTTTTAAAAGACCTTTTACGCTTACTGGAAGGAGGAATAACAGACAGAGCCATCCTAATAGATTTAGAAACAAATTATTTTACATTAACAGGGACATCCTGAACATTAGATGTTGAAAGAACAACAACAGGTAATGGATTATTACTAATGGAAACACAATCTGCATTAGAAAGTTTATCATGACAGTTATCACAAACAACAGCCGGAGGAACAGTTACCAAAAGTTTACAACAGATGCACTTAACTTTGGTAGAACCAGCATCAGGCAGCGTCTTTCCAGAAGTAGATTCTGATCCAGGGTCATGTTGAGACATCTTGCAATATGTAATAGAAAAAACAACATCTAAAGCAAAATGATCAAATTCCTTAAATGACAGTTTCAGGAATGGGAAAAAAATGCCAAATGAACAAGCCTCTAGCAACCAGAAGCAATATAAAATGAGACAGAAATAATGTGAAAAAAAGGTGGAGACAAGAATAACGCCCACATTTTTTGGGGCGCCAAAAATGACACCCACATTATTGGCGCCAAGTACAACGCCCATATTTTTTGGCGCCAAGTATGACGCCACATCCTGTGACGCCGAAAAAACGACGCCCACAATTCTGGAACAAAAAACCGTCTGAACGTCAAAAATGACGCAACCATGCACAAACTTCCAGCGTCAATTAGGGCGCCGGAAATTACAAAAAAATTTTTGCGCCAAAAAAGTCAGCGCCAAGAATGACGCAATAAATTGAAGCATTTTCAGCCCCCGCGAGCCTAACAGCCCACAGGGAAAAAAGGTCAATTGAAAAAATTATTTTAAGGTAAGAAAAAAAAAAAAATTTCATATGCATTATCCCAATAATGAAACTGACTGTCTGAAAATAAGGAATACTGATTATCCTGAATCATGGCAAATATAAGTTGAAAAAGACATATATTTAGAACTTTACATATAAAGTGCCCAACCATAGCTTAGAGTGTCATAATAAAATAAGACTTACTTACCCTAAGACACTCATCTACATATAGTAGACAGCCAAACCAGTACTGAAACGAGAATCAGTAGAGGTAATGGTATATAAGAGTATATCGTCGATCTGAAAAGGGAGGTAAGAGATGAATCTCTACGACCGATAACAGAGAACCTATGAAATAGATCCCGTAGAAGGAGACTATTGTATTCAAATAGGCAATACTCTCTTCACATCCCTCTGACATTCACTGCACTCTTAGAGGAAAACCGGGCTCCAGCCTGCTGCAAAGCGCATATCAACGTAGAATCTAGCACAAACTTACTTCACCACCTCCATGGGAGGCAAAGTTTGTAAAACTGAATTGTGGGTGTGGTGAGGGGTGTATTTATAGGCATTTTGAGGTTTGGGAAACTTTGCCCCTCCTGGTAGGAATGTATATCCCATACGTCACTAGCTCATGGACTCTTGCTAATTACATGAAAGAAACCAAACTTAGAACGAAGAACCGCCTTAATGAAAAGAAAGATAAGGCGAATCACACTGCAAGCTAAGAGCGCCGAGACTCTCCGAGCAGAAGAGATAGCAACAAGAAACAAAACCTTCCAAGATAACAATCTAATATCTATGGAATGCAATGGCTCAAAAGAAGCCAGCTGCAAAAACCTTGAGAACAAGGATAAGGCTCCAAGAAGGAGTAACAGACTTAAACAGACAGTCAAGTCCAAAACAATCTCATTCAGATAGGGCATGTAATTTTAAACAATTTCCAATTTACTTTTATCACCAATTTTGCTTTGTTATCTTGGTATTCTTAGTTGAAAGCTAAATCTAGGTGGTTCATATGATAATTCCTAAGCCCTTGAAGGCCACCTCTTAGCTCAGGGCATTTTGACAGTTTTTCACCACTAGAGGGTGTTAGTTTATGTGTTTCATATAGATAACACTGTGCTCACGCACGTGGAGTTCCTATGCGCCAGTCCTGATTGGCTACAATGCAAGTCTGTCAAAAGAACTGAAATAAGGGGCAGTTTGCAGATGCTTAGATACAAGATAATCACAGAAGTAAAAACCATATTAATATAATAGTGTTGGCTATGCAAAACTAGGGAATGGGTAATAAAGGTATTATCTATCTTTTAAAACAATAAATATTCTGGTGTAGAATGTCCCTTTAAACACAGGCCTGATTCTGACCAAGGCCTGGCAAAAGGAGTGCACATCTGGCACGTTCGTCAGAAGCTTAAGAGGCCAAAAAGAAATCTGACCTTCAGGATACTGATTGACAAACCCTTCTCCAGACCTTCCTGGAGAAAAGACAAAATCTTAGGAATCCTGACCCTACTACATCCAAGAGTAGCCCTTGGATTCACACCAAGAAAGTTATTTGTGCCATAGTTTATAGTAAATCTTTCTAGTAACAGGCTTGCGAGTCTGAATCATGGTCTTAATGACCGACTCAGAAAATCCACGCTTAGAGAGGACTAAGCGTTCAAACTCCAGTCAGCCAGCTAAAGAGAAACGAGATCTGGATAAAGGAAAGGACGCCAATCAGAAGGTCCTTCCTCAGAGACAGTCTCCAAGGTGGGAGGGACGACATCTCCACTAGGTCTGCATACCAGATCTTGCGAGGCCACGCCAAGGCTATTAGAATTACCAACGCTCTCTCCTGTGTGATACGAGCAATGACTCGTGAAAGTAGAGCAAACGGAGGAAACAGGTAACCCAGCCTGAAATCCCAAGGGACCACCAGAGCCCCTATCACAGAAGCCTGTGTATCCCTTGACTCTTACCTTGGAAGCTTGGCATGCTGCCAAGACTCCTTCAGATTCAATTCCAGCACCTCCAATGTAAGGGTTAAGTTGGAGAACACTTCCGGGAGGAGTCCCCAGGATGAAAAGTCTGTCTGCTCAGAAATCCGCTTCCCGGATGTCCACTCCTGGAATGTGAATAGCAGATAGACAGCAATTGGGAGCATCCGCCCACCGAATAATCCGAGCCACCTCCTTCATGGCAAAGGAACTCTGGGTTCCCCCCAGGTGGTTGATGTAAGCCACTGAGGTTATGTTGTCTGACCTTTAACCTGACAAACCGGGCTAAAAACAGCTGAGGCCAAGCCGTCAGTATTGGCAAACGCTCTCAACTCCAAGATGTTATAAGGGGAGAGCAAATTCCTCCCGAGTCCATAGTCCCTGTGCCTTTAACGAGTCCCAGACTGCTCCCCAGCCCAGCAGGCTGGCGTCCATGGTCACAACCATCTAAGAAAATCTCCGAAAGCATGTTCCCTGAGACAGATGTTCCTGAGAAAACCACCACAGAAGAGATTCTCTTGATAACTGATCTAGATCTACCCTCTAGAAAGAGCCGTATAATCCCTGTTCCATTGACGGAGCATGTATTACTGCAGAGTGCTCAAATGGAACCAAGCAAAGGTAATGATGTCCCTTTGCTGTTTATATGAAAACCAAAACTTAAGAACTTGAAATATGCATCCTCTAGGTCTATGGTCACAACTGACCCTCTTGAACCAAGGAAGAAAGGAAGAACTGTATTCCATTTTGAAGGATTATACCCAGCTTGATGAGACACATTAGGTCTACCATAGGACGAACAATTCCCTCTTTTTGGGCAATCACAAACAGAAATGAATTGAATCCTAGACCCTGTTCCAAACAGGAGCTGAAACTATCACTCACAGGGAACAAAGGTCCCTAACACACTTCAAAATGCCTCACTTATCTGTCTGCAGATAAAATTAAGAGGAGGAACCTGTCACTGAAAGGAAGGAATGAAGCATATAAAGAAATCCTGAAATACTATGTCCATGGCCTATCTGGGATATCTTGTATCTATGTTTGAAGACAAACAGAGAGATCAACCCCTCAATTGGACCAATTCCGGATTGAGGGCAAACTCCTTTAGGACTATTCATCTCGTCTAGTGGTAGAAAAGACCCTTTTCCACCCTTATATCAGAAATATTCCTGTCAGATAAGGACCAAACTAGGTCCTACCATTGCAAGGAAGCGCCAGAAACTTGGACTCAGAGGAAAATCCACTGACCAAGAACACAGACCCAATGCCCCACTGGCTAGTACAGCGAAGCCAGATATCTTAGCTCCCGGCTAAAAATTCTGCATGGTAGCTTCAGAATAACAGATTTGGTTAGTCTAAGAGTCTAAAAATTCTGTACTAGATCTCCTCTTTAAAGGAGTTCCTACCAAATTAGAATCAGACAAGGTGACACACCATAAGATGCCGCACTTGACATAGTGGCAATACAACTTCCATTGAAGCCCCTTAGACCCTTGAATCCTGAACAGAACATCTATCCTTTCTAGGAATCGCAGTTCTTTTAGCCAGAGTAGAATTGCCCTACTACTTTAGGCACTGTGCTTTACTATATTTAGTTAAGACGGACACAGGAAAATCTTTTGTAAAACCAGGGAAAAAAAGAATCCCAAACTTATCCCATTCCCGTGAAAAATCTCCTAGCTCGTACAGGAAAGCACTTCCACAAAGGAAGTAACCTCAAGTAACTTAAGTTGACGACAGGCGTGTCAGAGTCGCTCCAGTAGCTAAAACCTCCTTAATACACGAGGTGACTAAGCATACATCGGAAGGTAGCCCCTTTAGCATCATATGAAGGAATTATACTGTCCGAAACTGAGATATCACCCTTAGAGGCTACAGACGTATCCTCCTTAAACCTGTGTAGCAGCAGGTGGAACAGAAACCTTACTATCTGAATTACTAATATTCCTCTTGCGATCTCCCATAAGTATGGGAAAAGCAGACAATACCGCAAATATCACAGAAGATACCTGAGCAAAAAGAAAAATTCTGCAAGCAAATAAGCTCCTCCAGGAGACAGAGAACAATGCAGGGCACTGTATGTGACGCCATGAGGCTTGGGACATTTGAGGAGAAAACTGTTGCAATTCCCAAACAGCATCATCGTGAGAGACAAAATATGAGATCATTCTTAACATAACATGGGAATAGAGCTCCCACTCCGTGAGTAGACTCACAAGCACAAATTGTAAAAATTGTGCTGTCACTTTAAATTATCTTAAATTGCAGTGGAATGTACTAGATAATAATGCACAGAAACAAGATCCAAAAAACATGAGGCAAATGATCAATCCTAAACTAAACCATTAAGGTCTGTGAGCAATAAATCCCAGAGACAAAATGATCAAATTTTTCTCATTAAATATGCCTCTCACTATTAGAGTAGTTTAGATATAAGCTACTAGTCTGGATTATAGGAACTATTAGACTAAGAAACTGCCTTGTTTTAATAAAAATCCTAAAACCCATCAAATATCGCCGCTCTGTTCTGAGGCGGATAAGGAAGAAAACCAAAAAAAAAAAATGGCACTGTTCCAATCTTCATTAGAACGGGGAGTCACAAACCTAAGAAGACGAGCGCTTCCTCGTCTTTAAATAAAGTAATTTAATGAGGCAGGCATGCAGGAGAAAAAACAGCGTCCATCTCCCCAACAATAATGAACTAGTGGCATCAGGGCTAGAGAAGTCCGCTCATAGCTAGTGAGCTGCAGCTTCCTGTAATGCAGAAAAGAGAAAGCTGCTCCGTTTAACAAGCAAAATACAGAGTGTAAAAATAAAGTGCCTATGAAGGCTATCCCATACAAGTATAAGGCAGATTAACCCCTTCTACATAATAAAATGAGGAATCTGCCCAAATGTTCTGGGAAAATTTTAATCTGCCCCCCACCAGCTGCACTGGAATGAGGGCCCACCATCATGCAGACTTGGGGGCTGGCTTTGGTTTCTTAAAAGGCTTGGATTTATTCCAACATGAAGAAGGCTTCCAATTGGAACCAGATTCCTTGGGGGAAGGATTTGGTTTCTGTTCCTTATTCTGTCGAAAAGAACGAAAACGATTAGAAGCTTTAGATTTACCTTTAGATCTTTTATCCTGAGGTAAAAAACTCCCTTCCCCCAGTGACAGTTGAAATAATGGAATCCAACTGAGAACCAAATAAATTGTTACCTTGGAAAGAAAGAGATAGTCATCTAGACTTGGATACCATGTCAGCATTCCAATATTTGAGCCACAAAGCTCTTCTAGCTAAAATAGCTAAAGACATAGATTTAACATCAATTTTGATATCAAAAATAGCATCACAGAAAAAAATTAGCATGTTGAAGCAAGCGAACAATGCTAGAAAAATCAGAATCTGTTTCCTGTTGCGCTAAGCTTTCCAACAAGAAGGTTGATGCAGCTGCAACATCAGCTATAGAAATTGCAGGCCTGAGAAGATAGCCAGAATATAAATAAGCTTTTCTTAGATCAGATTCAAGTTTCCTATCTAAATGATCCTTAAAGAAAATACTATCATCCATAGGGATAGTAGTACGTTTGGCAAGAGTAGAAATAGCCCCATCAACTTTGGGGATTTTCCCCCAAAACTCTAATCTGGCTGCTGGCAAAGGATACAACTTGTTAAACCTAGAAGAAGGAATAAAAGAAGTACCAGGCCTATTCCATTCCTTTGAAATCATATCAGAAATAGCATCAAGAACTGTAAAAAACCTCTGGAGTAACCACAGGTGGTTAATAAACAGAATTTAAACGTTTACTAGTTTTAATATCAAGAGGACTAGTTTCCGCAATATCCAAAGTAATTAACACTTCTTTAAACAAGAAACGAATATACTCCATCTTAAAGAGATAAGCAGATTTGTCAGTGTCAATATCTGAGTTAGGATCTTCTAAATCAGATAGATCCTCATCAGAGGAGGATAATTCAGTATGTTGTCAGTCATTTGAAAATTCATCCTCTTTATAAGAAGTTTTAAAAGACCTTTTACGTTTATTAGAAGGCGGAATGGCAGACAAAGCCTTCGGAATCGCATCAGCAATAAAATGTTTTATATTCACAGGGATATCTATTTTTTTTTTTTTTTATAAATCAAAGTTTTTTATTCAGGTATTTAGCAAGACAATATGGTTACTGCAATAATACACACAACATTTTTGATGTACAATAGCCTGTACATATATAGCTTATAAGAAAACAATGTCACCAGATACAGACAGTGTCACATATGGTATATAATAAACACATATAGCTATCAAAACTAAATGTTCAAACCCAACGAAACAGACTTAATATATATATATACCTAGTATTGCTGCTGGGTAATTATACCTTTTTTAAAATTTTATATGCTAAGTTATAAGATAACCTAACACTAGCACCTCTCAGACATGAATAGCTACCTAATAGTATGATACTTTATAGTGGCCCTTTATTGGCTATGATATACTCTTTTGTTATAGGAGGTAACACACATTTACAATCTTGTTTGTGTAGGTGCAAGCATCAAAAATTATTATTGAGGCATGTCTTATAATAACAACATATATTATACCCTTCCATACTTTTAGAGTGAAAATAGAAAAAGTTCAAAACAACAACGCCAAACAAACAACATGTTATCTCCACTAAAGGAAAGCAAATAATAAAATTACCCATTTGACCAAACTAAGAACAACATTTCTCTATTATTAATGTATATCTTGGAATATAAAAGACAGTGTCTTGATACCTCTTTTTAGATTATAGGATAACTGAACTCTGGTACCTCTAGAGCGTGAATAGCTGCTTATTGGTAGTAAATTGTAAGATGTTCCATTATAAGCCATATCAGACTCTAGCTCACAAGAGGCAACACCTATTTGTATTCTTGAATGTGTAGGTGTAAAGTAGCAGATTAATACTGCTGCAAAATTCACCATATTGAGTGTAAAGTATATGTATTAAAATAAAGAATGTGAGCTAGGGAAAAAAAAAAAAAAAAAAAAATGAAAATTAATGTACAGTGCATTCGGTAGGACCCAACACCTGACCCCTTCCTTTTCCCCTCCAGCATATAACCATTCCGCCAGCTTCCAATTTAGAACCCCCGTTCAGAAGACAGAGGACAGCTTAATTAAGTGAAATGTCTGATTCCAGACCACCCCTGATCTAATGAATAGGTTGGACTAAAATAAATGAGTATGTGTTTAAAGAAAGTATAGACTCTCACATATAGTTGAGGGTAGCTTGTTCCACAAGAAAGGGCCATTGTGAACTTTGTGAGGGGCTCCTAGGTGGGAGGACCTGCAGTAAGGGTAACATTAAATACACATATTGTTTAAACACTATTTGTCGGATCCTCCAATGTGGATACTAAACACCCGAATTGGGTTATGTTAATAATGTTAAATGCCCTATCCCCCCACCTAACAGCTTGTTAAATACTCATTATTGACAGAAGGGGAGCTGGAAAATACAATAAGACAAACTGCATGTGTAAAGCATATTTAGAACACAATGTCCAGTATACTGTATTTGTCTCTAGCAGAACCTAAGCGTAGGTAGCTTCACCAGGACTGGTTTTATATTGTTAGTAGCCCGGGCTCATACTTGGGTAGCCAACTGAAAAGTTATCATGAGCTTATGAGGGATTGGAACGCTCAATGTGGCTGCCCATAACGAGGAAAAGTTACCCAATGCCCCTCCGAGTTTTGTGGTACTTGGAGTTGTGATAATAAGGGCTCACGCAGGAGCAGGTGAAGGGAGGATGTCCCTATTATTTTTTATTATTATCGGTTATTTGTAGAGCGCCAACAGATTCTGGAACGCTATAACCAAAGGTGGAGTACAACAAAACAATTATAGGGATCAAATGAGTAGAGGGCCCTGCCAAGAGTTGCACTGCTGTAGTCAGCTCTTAAGAAGGTGATCTTCAAACAGCTGGACTCTTAGGCTTACATGCTAAGGGGGTTCAGGGGATAGCAATGGAGGAGAGGAACTGGTATAAAGAAAGGTTAGCGTAGGTTGTATGCATCCCTGAACAGTAGAGTCTTTAGGTAGCACTTGAAGCTTTTAAAACTAGAAGAGAGTCTTGTGGAGCGAGGTAGAGAGTTCCACAAATGGGAGTGTGATGAGGTGACGAGAGGAAGAGAGTAGGAGGTCATGAGCAGAGCGAAGGGGACGGGAGGGAGAATATCTGGAGACAAGGTCTGAGATATTGGGGGGAGCAGTGCAGTTGAGGGCTTTGTATGTCAGAATGAGAATTTTGTGTTTAATCCTAGAAGCAAGAGGAAGCCAGTGAAGGGATTGGCAGAGAGGTGCAGCAGATGAAGAGCAACGTGTAAGGAAGATGAGTCTGGCAGAGGAATTCATTATGGATTGTAAAGGAGCTATGCGGCAGGTGGGGAGACCAGAGAGGACAGAGTTGCAGTAATCGAGGCGGGAAAGAATGAGAGAGTGGATTAAAATCTTAGTAGTGTCTTGTGTAAGGAAGTGTCTAATTTTAGAGATGTTTTTAAGGTGGAAGCGGCAGGCTTTAGCCAATGACTGAATGTGAGGAGTGAAAGAAAGATCTGAGTCAAATGTGATCCAGAGACATCGGGCATGCGGGGTAGGGGTAATGATGGAGTTGTCGACAGTTATAGAGAGATTGGGGGTGGAGAGTTTAGAAGAAGGGGGGAAAATAAGGAGCTCAGTTTTGGAGAGATTTAGCTTGAGGTAGTGAGAGGACATCCAGTTAGAGATGTGAGAAAGACAGTTAGTTACATGGGTTAGCAAGGAAGGAGATAGGTCTGGTGCAGAGAAGTAGATTTGGGTGTCGTCGGCATACAAATGATATTGTAAACCGTGGGACTTTATTAGGGAACCTAGTGATGACGTGTAGATTGAGAAGAGAAGGGGACAGAGGACAGAGCCTTGCGGTACTCCGACAGAAAGTGGTGACGGGGCAGAGGAGGCCCCAGAGAAGGACAGGATCAACATAGAGGTTGAGAAAGTATGCATTTCTTTAGCACTTCATTCTCCTCATGTAAATTTGCAATTAGAACACCAATAGTAGGATGAAGTTGGTGATTTAAATTAAAATTTAACCTTTATTAGTTTCGTTAAAAAACAGAACACACAACATAAAAAGTTAAAAACACAAAAAGTAGGGGCCCGTAGAACGAGTCTATGACACAGTGCAGTTAACCGTGTTATTAAATTTAAGAGGTGTGAAAATCAGGTGACATTTCTATATAAACAATAAGGAGATGGAATGTATTAAAATCTCCTACGAGAAGGCAAAAGAATAAGTATGTGTTAGTTTTTTCTGAGTATCAATATAACTCAGTAATAGGTTAGGTACTTTTTTTTTTTTTTTTTTTTTAAATGAATTTTTATTCGGTTTTAGAATGAGAGGTAACATTTGGGGACTCGCAGGACCCCTGATCTAACATACACAAACAAAAGGATCGGACACGCAGGTCCGGTTGCAATAGCTGTTCAAACATTGATATATCATAAGTAAATTGCAGGGATATATGGTGAAAATAATTCACCAAGGTGGAACCCTAGTGTGGGCTCTAGAAATAAGGGGGGGGAGGGGTGATGCTTATAGATTAGATTTAATTCCAGAGACAAGTAATATGCACATTGTGTCTAGTACATACTTTACCCAGCACTTATTGTGCCTAACACCCACTACACCTGGCCCTCATTACACCTAGCACATGCCGTACCCAGCACACATTCGCTGTACTTCACTCATTGTATTTAGCATAAACCATACACAGCGCACACAATATACCTAGCACACACAAATTGTACCCAGCATACCCTGTGTCTGGCACACTTCATACCTAGCACACATTGTACCCAACCCGCATAGTACCTGGAACCTACTGTACCTAGCTCACACTATGCTCAGCACACGCAGCACCTGGCACCCACCTTGCCTAGCACACGCAGTACCCAGCACACAATGAACCAAGCACTCACAATAGCCAGCACTCATTGCATCTAACGCGCTCTGCACCTAGCACACACTGTACCTAACACCCACTGTACTTCGCTCAAACTGTACCTAGCCCATGCCGTACCTAGCACACATTGTACCTAGCACACACTGTACCTAGCACACACTGTATCTAGCTCACGCCGTACCTAGCACACGCCGTGCCCGGCACCCCCCTTGCCTGGCACATGCAATACCTAGCACACATTGAACCTAGCACACACTGTACCTAGCACACACTGTACCTAGCACCCATTGTACCTAGCACACACTGTACCTAGCTCACGCCGTACCTAGCACACGCCGTGCCCGGCACATGCAATACCTAGCACACATTGAACCTAGCACACACTGTACCTAGCACACACTGTACCTAGCACCCATTGTACCTAGCACACATTGTACCTAGCACACACTGTACCTAGCTCACGCCGTACCTAGCACACGCCGTACCCGGCACCCCCCTTGCCTGGCACATGCAGTACCTAGCACACATTGAACCTAGCACACACTGTACCTAGCACACATTGTACCTAGCACACACTGTACCTAGCTCACGCCGTACCTAGCTCACTTCGTACTTAGCACACGCCGTACCCGGCACCCCCCTTGCCTGGCACATGCAGTACCTAGCACACATTGAACCTAGCACACATTGAACCTAGCACACATTGTACCTAGCACACATTGTACCTAGCTCACGTCGTACCTAGCTCACGTCGTACCTAGCTCACGTCGTACCTAGCACACGCCGTACCCGGCACCCCCCTTGCCTGGCACATGCAGTACCTAGCACACATTGAACCTAGCACACACTGTACCTAGCACACACTGTACCTAGCACACACGGTACCTAGCTCACGCCGTACCTAGCACACGCCGTACCCGGCACCCCCCTTGCCTGGCACATGCAGTACCTAGCACACACTGTACCTAGCACACACGGTACCTAGCACACACGGTACCTAGCTCACGCCGTACCTAGCACCCCCCTTGCCTGGCACATGCAGTACCTAGCACACATTGAACCTAGCACACACTGTACCTAGCACACACTGTACCTAGCACACATTGCACCTAGCACACACTGCACCTAGAGAACATAGGATGTAGTGATAGAGGGTGCAGATACTGAGTATGAGGCAACATAGGGAAATCATATTTAGTAAAATAGGTAAAAGAAAGTCTCTATAGACCTTTAGGGTGAAATCTGAGGACAAGTTATCATGTACTATAATGACACTAGACAGAGCAGCCATTTTGCTATTGAAAGTTTTGTACATATGAGGATCTGTCAATGCTATTTTGTAGAAACAAGACACACATTAGGCAAATATAATAAATGTTTCTATATACTCAAAGATATAACATTACTCACATATAGGAACTAGCTCAGAGTAGCAAAAAACAAACAGACAAAAACTAGTAGGGTGTGGGCTAAATTAATAAACAAAGTATGCCCAGCACAACTACTATGGTAGGTAATAGGGGCTGCTGGGATTTATAGGCAGTATATATAGTTTAATATTTTGCAAGATAATTAGTAAAAGAATAACTTCTGCTAAGTTGGATAAGGAGGCTTAATGTCTGCATTTATCATGTCATCAATCCTGTAGGACTAGCCTAGGCACTTAAGTGGGAAGGTGTTAAATCCACTTTGATTATCAAAATATGTACCGTAGGGTAGGAGTCTCAGTTCAGATTGTGAGGCCGTCTGGTCAATGGCGCCACTAATAAGAGCGCACCTCCTGGGTCCCAAGTAAAAAACATTTAGGCTGCGCTGCACAGAGAACTGGGAGCCTGAACAAAATTGCCCCAACAAAGATAGAGAGCGCCGGACAAGGAGGTTATCACTTTTGGAGACTGTCATTTGCGGTTTAACCGCAGCTTGAGATGTGTTGCATGGCCAGGCCCTTCTAGTATATCAGTCCTCTCGCTCTACTATGGTGTTTTTGAGCCAGAAGTTTTCGCTTGGTTTTAGTGGTCAGTCAGATTATAAAGTAGGTGGCAGGGCTTATCTCTGCAGTTAATCATGTAATAGGTGTATTATGCTGTTTGGCTTTTTCTCCTGTTAGCTAGGAGCGAAGATGCCATGAGCTAGGAGCTGGCTGTAGATTAGGCAGAGATCCATAAGTGTGTGTGTAAGAGTGGGTCTAGTGTGGTCTTGGCAGGCCTTTGTCAAGTAGAGGCTATAAACTGTGGCTGTGTCCACTTTGTTGGTAAAGGGAATAAAAGCTTGGTGCTGAATGAGGAGCTTATTTATCAGGCTGATGAAAGGCTGACAAGGACCTTTATGGTGCGATGCAGAACCACTACCCATTGTGGCTATAAGATAATAGGCCTTTCAATTGTGCGATTAGATTGTTGTGCGACCTCACCTTCTGCTAAATAAAGTTCCTTGTGGATCGCGATCACCGGATGCGGTGTCAAAGGGCTACGATCAGATGCCGGGATCAGCGTGAGTCCCTCAAGGTGGATGCGGCCCTCAATCTGTCTGTCAAGTGCAGCTGTCAGCCGGTGGGTCTCTGCTGCAGTTAAAGGTAGCTCATGCGTACAATTTGTGACCCCACATTATCGGCCGTTCAGGTAACTGGGCTGAGTAGCGGTTTGGATGGTTTTGGATGGTTCATGTCGGGATCTTCAAAAAGGCGCCGCAATCACGAACATCTGCACACTCCGCTGCTCCTCAGCTTTACTGTGTTTATCTCTGGCTGTGGATGCGGCTAAATAGATGCCACATTTAGACCCTTAGCCTCTCCGGTGCAGTTTCCCTCAAGCGGGGCCTACTGTATTGAAGGCCATAAAAGCCTCAATGTTTCCTAAGTCCCGATGGTGGTCGGTAAATACACCTGTTTGGGGCATATGCTTGAGTGGCCACTAAATATAGCCTGAGTGGTCCTCAGTGCATTCGGCGTATAGTTGGGCAGTACAGAATAACATAGGATGAAATAAAAGATTTATAGCAGGGTCTATTGCGGGAGCTCTGTACAAACACTTCTGCCCTGTTCAGCTGCTGACTCCGCCCCCCGTTAGGTACTTTTTAAGTTTATCAAGTTGGTAATCTTAAGTCTATTATATTTTTCTCTTGTTTATAGTAGTACTGTAAATGATGGTGAGAAAAAGTAATAACAAATTGTGCTCAAATAGATGAGCAATTATTTATGAAAGTAAATATAGGTGAAGTACCTAGAATTTATACTTTTAGTTGTTAGATGTCTTTTGTCATTGGCTCATGTATTTAGATTGCCTTGTATCTGCAATCATTACTTTGGTTTGTATTATTTTTGAATGCAAAGTAGTGGACGTATACTAATTCACAGTCTGTTAATTAGCTTTATGGGTAGTCTGATGTCTTTTATCATAGGCTCATGTGCTTTAGATTGCTTTTGTGTCTGCAATCTATACTTTGATTTCAATTATTATCTGGTAATGCAAGATAATACAGTTATTTATGAAAGTAAATATAGGTGAAGTACCCAGATTTTATCCTTTTTGTTGCCAGATTCCTTTTATCATTGGCTCATGTGTTTAGATTACCTAGTATCTACAGTCATTATTTTGGTTTGAATTATTGTCTAGATATACAAAGTAGTGGACATATACTGATTCACAATCTGTTAGTTAGCTTTATTTGCAGTCTGATGTCTTTTGTCATAGGCTCATGTGCTTTAGATTGCTTTTTGTCTGCAATCTGTACTCTGATTTCAATTATTATCTGGTAATACAAGATAGTTGACACTAACTACTTCTCAGTCTATTGGTTAGTTTTATTAGCGGTCTGTCACTCTCAGAAGGTGATGTAACTTATTGTATAGTGTGTGCGCTAAATTTTATTCTTAGTTAGGATTGTAACACTTTATATAGAGGAGTACTGCCCGAATTGCTTCAAATATATAATATATTGTACCTAGTGAGGTTACATGAGCAAAAGTGTATCAATCTTAAAGGTTCTATATAAACCTTTTTAAATAATAATTACAGCCTGAATATTCCCTGAGGATATAGCTCTTAATGTTGAATATCTATGGTTACCAATGCATATAATGCCAAATAATTTCTATATTGCTCAGGTAGCGGCTGGTGTCTGTTGAAAACAATATTACATTTTCATCTAGGTACATAGATTCAACCTAGAGTGCTATAATGAGGTTAATTTATATTGCTGTTGTGAATTCTCTAGGAAGCACTCTCATATAATGTCTTTGTAGGAAGATAGATAATATAGCTTTTTTATGTATCGCTTTAAAATTCAGGCGAAAGCTATTAGCACTAGACACACACTTCAATCATTCAAATTCACAGCTCCATGAAATTAAATTCTAAAAATAACTTATCAAGCATACCACAGATTCACACTAGGTTAAGTTATAGAAAGTCTTGCTTTAGCAAGTTCAGTTTGTCTCACAAATTAGACATGACTCGTTCTATTATATAGTAAATCAGATAGCCATATTGCTAGTTTTTAAGCGGCCCAAACTTAATGCTAAATTTAAAAAATAATGTGGGTTGAAAGAGGTTCAACACCCTCCCCTAACATGTTTCGCCGACCTAATATCGGCTTTTTCAAAGGCCAGAGAGGACAGAGTTGCAGTAATCGAGGTGTGAAAGAATGAGAGAGTGGATTAAAATCTTAGAAGTGTCTTGTGTAAGGAAGTGTCTAATTTTAGAGATGTTTTTAAGGTGGAAGCGGCAGGCTTTAGCCAATGACTGAATGTGAGGAGTGAAAGAAAGATCTGAGTCAAATGTGATCCAGAGACATCGGGCATGCGGGGTAGGGGTAATGATGGAGTTGTTGACAGTTATAGAGAGATTGGGGGTGGAGAGTTTAGAAGAAGGGGGGAAAATAAGGAGCTCAGTTTTGGAGAGCTTTAGCTTGAGGTAGTGAGAGGACATCCAGTTAGAGATGTGAGAAAGACAGTTAGTGACATGGGTTAGCAAGGAAGGAGATAGGTCTGGTGCAGAGAAGTAGATTTGGGTGTCGTCGGCATACAAATGATATTGTAAACCGTAGAACTTTATTAGGGAACCTAGTGATGACGTGTAGATTGAGAAGAGAAGGGGACCGAGGACAGAGCCTTGCGGTACTCCGACAGAAAGTGGTGACGGGGCAGAGGAGGCCCCAGAGAAGGCTACACTAAAGGTACGGTTTGACAGGTAAGACGAGAGCCACGAGAGGGCTGTGTCACAGATGCCGAAGGATTGGAGGGTTTGGAGCAAAAGAGGGTGGTCAACAGTGTCAAAGGCTGGGGACAGATCAAGGAGGATAAGCAGAGAGAAGTGGCCTTTTGATTTTGCTGTAAGTAGGTTGTTGGTAACCTTAACAATTGCTGTCTCTGTGGATTGATGGGGACGAAATCCAGATTGCAATGGGTCAAGGAGGGAGTTTATTGTAAGGAAATGGGATAGGCGTGCATAAGCTAGGTTTTTTGAGAAGCTTTGATGCAAGAGGGAGGAGGGAAATAGGGCGGTAGTTGGATGGGGAGGTAGGATTAAGGGAAGGTTTTTTGAGGATAGGTGTGACCAGTGCATGTTTCAGCGATGAGGGAAATATACCGGTGCTGAGGGAGAGGTTGAAAGTGTGTGTGAGTATAGGGGTAAGGGTAGCAGAGAGGGAGGGGAGTAGCTGTGAGGGGATAGGGTCAAGGGGACAGGTAGTGAGGTGAGAGCGCAGTATAAGTGCCGAAACTTCTTCCTCAGTAACAGGGGAGAATGAGCTAAGTTTAAGGTTATGTGGGTTGTGGTTGATTGAGAGCATTTGAGGGGGTGAGAGAATGGAATTATGTTGAGGGCTGATTTCATCGCTGATGGAGTCGATTTTGTTATTGAAGTGGTTGGCAAAGTATTGAGCTGACAGAGAAGTTGTATTAGGAGGTGGGGGAGGACGGAGAAGAGTAATGAAAGTGGAGAACAACATCATGTACATTAGATGTTGAAGGAACAACAGGCATTGTACTAGTACTGATTGATACATTCTCTGCATGTAAAAGCTTATCATGACAACTGTTACATACTACAGCTGAAGATATAATCTCCGCTAACTTATAACGAATACACTTATCTTTGGTAGAACTGTTATCATGCAGCAAGAATCCAACAGTGGTTTCTGAGACAGGATCAGATTGAGACATCTTGCAAATGTAAGAGAAAAAACAACATATAAAGCAAAATAATCAATCAGGAATGAGAAAAAAATGCAAACAGCATAGCCCTCTGAGCAAAAACGCAAGAGGAATATAGGAAGTGGGGTTTAAATTATAAAATTATTTGGAGCCAAGTATGACGCACAAAATTTTTTTTTGGCGCCAACATCTGGAAATGACGCAACCTTGTACAAGGAAACTTGGCGTCAACTAAGACGCCGGAAATGGCGAATTTGCGTCACCGAACGTACTTTCGTGCCAAAAATGACGCAATAAATATCAGCATTTTGCGGCCTTGCAAGCCTAAATTTTGCCCGCGAAAATGAATGAAAACAGTCAATTTTGAAGAAAAGACTATTGCCCAGGTAAGAAAAAATAACTTCCTAAATATATTTTTCCCAATTTTGAAACTGAATCTCTACGACCGATAACAGAGAACCTATGAAAAGATTTCCCGCGAGGAAAACCATAGAATTCAATAGGTGATACTCCCTTCACATCCCTCTGAAATTCACTGTACTTTGAGAGGAATCGGGCTTCAAAATGCTGAGAAGCGCATATCACAGAAGAAAATCAAGCACAAACTTACTTCACCACCTCCATAGGAGGCAAAGTTTATAAAACTGAATTGTGGGTGTGGTGAGGGGTGTATTTATAGGCATTTTGAGGTTTGGGAAATTTGCCCCTCCTGGTAATATTGGATATCCCATATGTCATAAAAAATGGCATTTTGCGTCCCCGTGAGCCTAGTTTGCCTACGAAAATTTGGAAACAAAGTCAAATTTGAAAGAATCTGGAACCCCAGGTAAGCAAAAATTATAAATAATCTTCCCAAACATAAATTCCATACTGAAACTGATAGTCTGCAGAAAAGAGAAATATACATAGACCTGACTCTTGGCAAATATAAGCAAATACATATATTTTATAACATAAAGCGCCAAACATAGCTGAGAGTGTCTTAAAAAATGATACATACTTACCAGAAGACACCCATCCACATATAGCAGACAGCCAAACTAGTACTGAAAAATATCAGCTGAGGTAATGTATAGTAATGTATATAACGTCGATCCGAAAAGGGAGGCAAGGAATGAATCCCTGCGACCGATTACAGAGAGCCTTTGAAAGAATTTACCATGGGTGAAACCACTAAATCAACAGGCAATACTCCCTTCACATCCTTCTGACAAACACTGTACTCAGAGGAATTTGGGCTTTAAAATGCTTAGAAGCACCTTTCACAGAAGAAAATCAATCACATCTTGCTTCACCACCTCCACAGGGAAGCAAAGTTTGTAAAACTGAAGTATGTGTGTGGTGGGAGGTGTATTTACAGACATTTTGAGGTTTGGGAAACTTTGCCCCCTCCTGGTAGGAATGTATATCCCATATGTCACTAGCTCATGGACTCTGGCCACTTACATGAAAGAAAAAAAGATCAGAGTAAACCAACTCTGGATTTATGTACTAGGGCAGCAACATGTTAGGAAAACACAGCAAGGCCCACCTTACAAGTTCCTAACTGCTTTAAAGCCAACGGTGCCCTACTGAAGAGACTAACGTGGAATACGGCTATACCCAATCTTGAGAGGAAAGGTCAGAGTAAACCTACTCTGGCTTTCAAAATAATAAAATCTTGATTGAAGTGAAATAAATCAAATCTTCTTCAGATGCCAAAAACTTCACCTCCTCCATGAACAGAGACAAAGAGAATGACTGGGGTTTGTGGGAAATGGAGGGATACTTAGCAGCTTGGCTGTATTGCTCTTTGCCTCCTCCTGCTGGCCAGGAGTGATATTCCCAACAGTAATTGATGAATCCTTGGACTCACCATATCTTAGGAAAGAAAGTAACGTGTTTAATGACTGCAACATTGATGGAGACTATGTCTCCGACCCAAACAGAAGGATGAATCAGTCTGGCGTTTATATCACTATTGAAAAAAATTACACCATGCATGGTGATGCAGCTATGCAACAGCAAAACCCACATAGGCAAGCCCTTGATATTACTCACCTTCCGCAACAACTGAGACACCCGAGGCGCTGGTATCTCTTGATTACGAAGAGACCCACAGGGGAGTGCATGCTGAGCAAGCTTGTGGGGAGCCAATATAAGAAGCTGTCATATTATCTACCAAAAGACGCTGCTCTAGAAACACAGACCCCAGCTGGGTACTTCGATTGCAGCCACAGAACTCAAAGTCTTCCAGGGATTGGTAAAACTATCATACGTAGACTCTGGAGTGTATTTGGGAACTTTCTAACGCCTCACGATCTTCTCTCTTCCGGGACACAGAGAATAAGGTTCCTCATGCTGAGCCCAGTATACTGCGAGTTAATCCTTAAAGGGACACTGAACTCAAATTTTTTCTTTTGGGATTCAGATAGAGCATACAATTTTAAGCAGCTTTCTAATTTACTCCTATTATCAATTTTTCTTCATTCTCTTGGTATCTTAATGTGAAAAGCAAGAATGTAAGTTTAGATGCCGGCCCAATTTTAGTTCACAACCTGGGTTGTCTTGCCGATTGGACAACACCAATAAACAAGTGCTGTCTAGGGTCTGAACCAAAGATTGGCTGGCTCCTTAGCATAGATGCCTTCTTTTTCAAATAAAGATAGCAAGACAACGAAGAAAACTTGATAATAGGAGTAAATTAGGTTGCTTAAAATTGCATGCTCTTTAGGCTTTTCACAAAATAAAAAAATTGAGTTCAGTGTCCCTTTAAAGTTGGAATAGGTTAGGAATACCGCTTTATATTAGAAACTGCCTGAGAATCCCTATATGCCTCATGAAATGTTTAATAATTTGCTTGATACTATTCTAAGATATTGCCTAAATAATACCTTTATGAAAGACTTACTACACAACGATACATACTAGTTAATATTCTGCTATGCTGTATACTTAGGTGTAGTATTATACAGTTAATACTTCTTAAACCATTAACTCTATTGTGTTAAACCAGCGGATCCACTCTTAGGGCACTACATTACCCTCTGACAATACTGCTGGACTGCCTGCGGCTGGGTTAGTCTAGTAAAATCACACATGGGTCTTTATAGATAGTTCTATTTTGTAGGCCCTTCACATACACAGCTCAAACAAGGTCCCTTAGACCATTTGCATTAATGCAAACAATAGAGTTACAGAGCTAAATATACCTTTTTATTAGCAACAGACCTATATATTCCCCCAGATGGTAACACCCTATATCATTTAGCTTATACTACAATAAGAGTCTCAGCAGTAATTCACTAACCATTATATTTACTCACAAAGATCATTTATTGTAAATGGTTTATGCAGTTACTTGGGTATGTTGAAATACTGATTTAGGAATAATGGTAATCTTACATCCTGCTCAACTCTGTTATGGTCCTATAGCGCCTATCCTGTTATATTTCCTATAGTTGTCAGGCTTCAAATACTGGGTTATTTACATCCTCTTATAATTTGTTCTCTGTTTCAATATATATGTAACTCATCACTGTAACTATTCTCTCACTATGTTTATAACTCATCTAGACCCATTAGTAAGATCTCCTCTTTAGGTAGTCTTTATTGCTGCCATTGCTCGTTATAAAAGTTCAGGTATGGTTTGCATTCTCCTACAAATTATGCCTCCTACACTATTGTCAATAGCTTGTATTTTAATATCTATATATTTGCTGAGGGTCCAAGAGTGGCCCTATATATTCAGAGTTCACTGAGTGATCCCTACCATGCCCCCTTGTTGATGTACACTAGTTATTAAAAGTCCAAGAGAGGCCATTCTTTTCCTTATAGGGAATTACCATCCACAAACCTTGACACTTACAACTAGGAGTTACTCCTACTTATATCTTTACCACCCGTAAACTAGTACCATACCTAAGAGCAGCCTCCAGTGTTCTGCAAGAAAATCATACTAAGGTAAAAACGAGGTTTCATCTATATATGTCCTTCCACGATTGCAGAATAAGGCTAATTTTGTCGTTCTATTTTTCCAGTCTATGCTGATATTTTATAACATATACTTCCCAACAGGTGGATGTTTAATTATTGAGTTAGCAAAGGCCTGTAATTATTTTTTTTAATATGCTAAAATATAGTTTACAGTTTTAAAACAGCATGTTAGTTATTATCAAGACTTACTTACCTATGTGTATAGTTTACAGTTTTAAAACAGCATGTTAGTTATTATCAAGACTCACTTACCTATGTGTATATTTGCCTTGATTTTTTAACCTGCTATCGTGAATTGACATACAATTATTTCTATTATCACATACAAACCTCAATAAAAAGTTTAAAAAAAATAAATAAAGTTCATGATACCGAATACAAGTTATCAATGTTCGCAGATTGTATGCTTTTCTCTCTCACCAAACCTGATTTATCTCTACCCAACCTAATGGCAGAGCTTTCTACAGTCATTGCCTCACTAATTGTCTTAATTATTCCAAGTCAGACATTTTGAAGGTTTCCTTTTTCTCAACAGAGTAATAAAAAATTCCTCTCCATTTAAATGGCAGCACACTTCCTTGAAGTATTTTGGCATCCATCTAGCCAAATCATTAGACGATATATATAAATGAAATTATGTACCTATCAAAATTAGCAATTGCCAAAGAACTATCATCCTGGAAACCTAAAAGAGTTTCCTGGCTAGGTCGTATAAATGTTATTAAGATAAATATATCTATTATATATCACTAATAACAGGAGCTGTTCCAGATGATTGGAGAATAGCAAATGTAATACCTCTTCATAAAAAGGGCAATAGTGAAGAATCTGTTAACTACAGGCCAGTTAGTTTAACTTCAGTAGTAGGGAAATTAATGTTAAGCCTCTTAACAGAAAGAATTATGACTTGCATAAAGGCAAACAATTTAGAGGACTAAAATCAGCATTATTTTACTTCAGGGAGATCATGTTAGACTAATCTAATTGACTTCTTTGATTATGTAACAAAAGTATTAGACAAGGGTGGAGCAGTTGATGCAGCATATTTAGATTTCAGCAAAGCATTTTACACCGTCTGACACAACAAACTAATTCACAATCTGTATCTCCTTGGTCTAGACTCAAAAATTGTAAACTGGGTGGAATGCTGGCTTAAGGACAGAAAACAAAGTGTCTTAGTAAATGGAGTTCATTCAGCAGAGGGGGCTGTTACTAGTGGTGTTCCTCAGGGGTCAGATCTGGGGCCTGTTTTGTTTAACATATTTATCTGTGATATCAGCAAAGGGCTACAGGAGAAAAGTCTGCTTGCAGACGATACAAAAATTTGTAACAGAGTGGATGTTCCAGAGGGGGTAGACAAAATGAGAAGTGATATACAACAATTGGAGGATTGGACAAATAAATAGGATCTAAAGTTTAACACAACAAAGTGTAAAATAATGCATTTAGGGAAGAAAAATCAAAATATTAATGACAGACTCAATGAATCTTTACTGACTGTTACATGAGGAACAGGACTTGGGAATTATTATTTCAGATAATTTTAAACTTAGTAAACAATGTAGTACTGCAGCGAGTAAGGCTAGCAGAATGCTTGGATGTATTGGTAGAGGTATTTGCAGCAGAAATAGTAAGGTTCTTATGCCACTTTATAGATCATTAGTTAGGCCTCATCCTGAGTATTGTGTGCAGTGCTGGAGGCCATATCTTCAGAAGGATATTAACAAACTTGAATCTGTGCAAAGGAGGGCTACCAAAATGGTACATGGTCTAAAAATAAAAAAAACTTACCAAGATAGTCTCAATGACCTAAATATGTATAGCTTAGAGGAAAGAAGGGAAAGAGGTGATATGATAGCAACTTTCAATTACGTTAAAGGGCTTAGTAAAACTGAGGCTGTGGGTATTTTACATAAAATGGAAAATTCAAGAACAAGGGGTCATGTTCTCAAGCTAAAGGGAAGTAGATTCAGGAGTAATTTGAGGAAGCACTTATTTACAAAAAGTGATTGATTTATGGAATAAACTTCCTCAAGAGGTAGTATTGACAAACACTGTGGGGGACTTTTAAAATGCATGGGACAAGCATAAGGCTATCCTATGAACTAGATTAGTTTATACTTTTAGGTAATATCAGGCAGACTTACTGGACCTATGGCTCTTATCTGCCATCAATATCTATGTTTCTATATTTTACAAGACTTTTATATATATTTTTAAACCCTTCCTATTCATATTCTTCACCCATATATAACCGACATTAAAAAATTAATCAATTCCTTTATTTGGGATGGAAAGACACCTAAAATAAATAAAAAGTATTAATAAGTAAATAAAAAACATAATTTATGTAAGAACTTACCTGATAAATTCATTTCTTTCATATTAGCAAGAGTCCATGAGCTAGTGACGTATGGGATATACATTCCTACCAGGAGGGGCAAAGTTTCCCAAACCTCAAAATGCCTATAAATACACCCCTCACCACACCCACAAATCAGTTTAACGAATAGCCAAGAAGTGGGGTGATAAGAAAAAAAGTGCGAAAGCATAAAAAATAAGGAATTGAAATAGTTGTGCTTTATACAAAAAAAACAAAATCACCACAAAAAAAGGGTGGGTCTCATGGACTCTTGCTAATATGAAAGAAATGAATTTATCAGGTAAGTTCTTACATAAATTATGTTTTCTTTCATGTAATTAGCAAGAGTCCATGAGCTAGTGACGTATGGGATAATAAATACCCAAGATGTGGAACTTCCACGCAAGAGTCACTAGAGAGGGAGGGATAAAATAAAGACAGCCAATTCCGCTGAAAAATAATCCACACCCCAAACAAAGTTTAAATCTTATAATGAAAAAACCTGAAATTATAAGCAGAAGAATCAAACTGAAACAACTGCCTGAAGTACTTTTCTACCAAAACTGCTTCAGAAGAAGAAAACACATCAAAATGATAGAATTTAGTAAAAGTATGCAAAGAAGACCAGGTTGCTGCTTTGCAAATCTGATCAATCAAAGCTTCATTCCTAAATGCCCAGGAAGTAGAAACTGACCTAGTTGAATGAGCTGTAATCCTTTGAGGCGGAGTTCTACCCGACTCAACATAAGCATGATGAATCAAAGACTTTAACCAAGACGCCAAAGAAATGGCAGAAGCCTTCTGACCTTTCCTAGAACCAGAAAAGATAACAAATAGACTAGAAGTCTTTCAGAAATCCTTAGTAGCTTCAACATAATATTTCAAAGCTCTTACTACATCCAAAGAATGTAATGATCTTTCCTTAGAATTCTTAGGATTAGGACACAATGAAGGAACCACAATCTCTCTACTAATGTTGTTAGAATTCACAACTTTAGGTAAAAATTTAAATGAAGTCCGCAACACTGCCTTATCCTGATGAAATATCAGAAAAGGAGATTCACAAGAAAGAGCAGATAACTCAGAAACTCTTCTAGCAGAAGAGATGTCCAAAAGAAACAAAACTTTCCAAGAAAGTAATTTAATATCTAGAGAATGCATAGGTTCAAAAGGAGGAGCTTGTAGAGCTCCCAGAACCAAATTCAAACTCCAAGGAGGAGAAATTGACTTAATGACAGGTTTGATACGAACCAAAGCCTGTACAAAACAATGAATATCAGGAAGATTAGCAATCTTTCTGTGAAACAGCACAGAAAGAGCAGAAATTTGTCCTTTCAAGGAACTGGCAGACAAACCTTTATCCAGACCATCCTGAAGAAACTGTAAAATTCTAGGAATTCTAAAAGAATGCCAGGAAAATTGATGAGAAGAACACCAAGAAATGTAAGTCTTCCAGACTCGATAATATATCTTCCTAGACACAGATTTACGAGCCTGTAACATAGTATTAATTACGGAGTCAGAGAAACCTCTATGACTAAGAATCAAGCGTTCAATCTCCATACCTTCAAATTTAATGATTTGAGATCCTGATGGAAAAAACATAATTTATGTAAGAACTTACCTGATAAATTCATTTCTTTCATATTAGCAAGAGTCCATGAGCTAGTGACGTATGGGATATACATTCCTACCAGGAGGGGCAAAGTTTCCCAAACCTTAAAATGCCTATAAATACACCCCTCACCACACCCACAATTCAGTTTAACGAATAGCCAAGAAGTGGGGTGATAAGAAAAAAGTGCAAAAGCATATAAAATAAGGAATTGGAATAATTGTGCTTTATACAAAAAAATCAAAACCACCACAAAAAAGGGCGGGCCTCATGGACTCTTGCTAATATGAAAGAAATGAATTTATCAGGTAAGTTCTTACATAAATTATGTTTTCTTTCATGTAATTAGCAAGAGTCCATGAGCTAGTGACGTATGGGATAATGATTACCCAAGATGTGGATCTTTCCACACAAGAGTCACTAGAGAGGGAGGGATAAAATAAAGACAGCCAATTCCTGCTGAAAATAATCCACACCCAGAATAAAATGAAAAAAACATAAGCAGAAGATTCAAACTGAAACCACTGCCTGAGGTACGTTTCTACCAAAAACTGCTTCAGAAGAAGAAAACACATCAAAATGGTAGAATTTAGTAAAAGTATGCAAAGAGGACCAAGTTGCTGTTTTGCAAATCTGATCAACCGAAGCTTCATTCTTAAACGCCCAGGAAGTAGAAACTGACCTAGTAGAATGAGCTGTAATCCTTTGAGGCGGAGTGTTACCCGACTCAACATAGGCATGATGAAATAAAGATTTCAACCAAGATGCCAAAGAAATGGCAGAAGCTTTCTGGTCTTTTCTAGAACCGGAAAAGATGACAAATAGACTAGAAGTCTTTCGGAAAGACTTAGTAGCTTCAACATAATATTACAAAGCTCTAACAGCATCCAAAGAATGCAATGATTTCTCCTTAGAATTCATAGGATTAGGACATAATGAAGGAACCACAATTTCTCTACTAATGTTGTTAGAATTCACAACCTTAGGTAAAAAATTCAAAAGAAGTTCGCAGCACCGCCTTATCCTGATGCAAAATCAGAAAAGGAGACTCACAAAAAATAGTAGATAATTCAGAGACTCTTCTGGCAGAAGAGATGGCCAAAAGAAACAAAACTTTCCAAGAAAGTTATATAACGACCAAAGAATGCATGGGTTCAAAAGGAGGAGCTTGAAGAGCCCCCAGAACCAAATTCAAACTCCAAGGAGGAGAAATTGACTTAATGACAAGTTTTATACGAACCAAAGGTTGTACAAAACAATGAATATCAGGAAGATTAGCAATCCTTCTGTGAAAAAGAACAGAAAGAGCAGAGATTTGTCTTACAAGAAACTTGCGGACAAACCTTTATCTAAACCATCCTGAAGAAATATAAGTCTTCCAGACTCTATAATATATCTCTCTAGATACGGATTTACAAGCCTGTCACATAGTATCAATCACAGAGTCAGAGAAACCTCTGTGACCAACAATCAAGCGTTCAAACTCCACACCTTAAAACTAAGGTTTTGAGATCCTGATGGAAAAAAGAACCTTGAGACAGAAAGACTGGTCTTAACGGAAGAGTCCACAGCCGGCAAGAGGCCATCCGGACAAGATCCGCATACCAAAACCTGTGAGACCATGCTGGAGCTACCAGCAGGACAAACGAGCATTCCTTTAGAACATTGGATAATACCCTTGTAAGAAGAACTAGAGGCGGAAAGATATAGGCAGGATGACACTTGTAAGGAAGAGATAATGCATCCACTGCCTCCGCCCGAGGATCCCGGGATCCGGACAGATACCAGGGAAGTTTCTTGTTTAGATGAGAAGCCATCAGATCTATTTCTGGAAGTTCCCACATTTAAACAATCTGAGGAAATACCTCTGGGTGAAGACCATTCGCCCAGGTGCAACGTTTGGCGACTGAGATAATCCGCTTTCCAATTGTCCATACCTGGGATATGAACCGCAGAGATTAGACAGGAGCTGGATTCCGCCCAAACCAAAATTCGAGATACTTCTTTCATAGCCAGAGGACTGTGAGTCCCTCCTTGATGATTGATGTATGCCACAGTTGTGACATTGTTTATCTGAAAACAAATGAACAACTCTCTCTTCAGAAGAGGCCAAGACTGAAGAGCTCTGAAAATTGCACGGAGTTCCAAAATATTGATCGGAAATCTCACCTCCTGAGATTCCCAAACCCCTTGTGCCGTCAGATACCCCCACACAGCTCCCCAACCTGTAAGACTTGTATCTGTTGAGATTATAGTCCAGGTCGGAAGAACAAGAAGCCCCCTGAACTAAACGATGGTGATCTGTCCACCAAGTCAGAGAGTGTCGTATAATCGGTTTAAAGATATTAATTGAGATATCTTTGAGTAATCCCTGCACCATTGGTTCAGCATACAGAGCTGAAGAGGTCGCATGTGAAAATGAGCAAAGGAGATCGCATCTGATGCGGCAGTCCTAAGACCTAAAATTTCCATGCATAAGGCTACCAAAGGGAATGATTGTGACTGAAGGTTTTGACAAGCTGATATCAATGTTAAACTTCTCTTGTCTGACAAGGACAGAGTCAAAGACACTGAATCTATCTAGAAACCTAAAAAGGTTACCCTTGTCTGAGGAATCAATGAACTGATTGGTAAATTGATCCTCCAACCATGAACTTGAAGAAACAACACAAGTCGATTCGTATGAGATTCTTTGAAAATGAGAAGACTGAGCAAGTACCCAGATATCGTCCAATAAGGAAATACCAAAACCCTGTTCTCTGATTACAGAAAGAAGGGCACCGAGAACCAAAAAAATTCTTGGAACTGAGGCTAGGCCAAACGGTAGAGCCACAAAACTGGTAATGCTTGTCTAAAAAGAGAATCTCAGACACTAAAAGTGATCTGGATGAATCGGAATATGCAGATACACATCCTGTAAATCTATTGTAGACAAATAATGCCCTTGCTAAACAAAAGGCAGGATAGTCCTACAGTAACCATCTTGAATGTTGGTATCTTTACATAACGATTCAATATTGATAGATCCGGAACTGGTCTGAAGGAATTGACCTTCTTTGGTACAATGAAGAGATAAAATAAAACCCCAGCCCCTGTTCCAGAACTGGAACTGGCATAATTACTCCAGCCAACTCTAGATCTGAAACACATTTCAGAAATGCTGAGCCTTTGCTGTGTTAACTGGGACACGGGAAAGAAAAAAATCTCTTAGCAGGAGGCCTTAACTGAAGCCAATTCTGTACCTTTCTGAAACAATGTTCTGAAACCAGAGATTGAGAACGGAAATGATCCAAATAACTTTGAAGAAAACATAATCTGCCCCATACCAGCTGAGCTGGAATAAGGTCCGCACCTTCATGGGTACTTAGGAGCTGGCTATAGGTTTTCTATAAGGCTTGGATATACTCCAAACTGGAAATAGTTTCCAAACTGATACCTTTCCTGAGGATGAAGGATCAGGCTTTTGTTCCTTATCATGAGGAAAGGAACGAAAATGATTATTAGACCTAAATTTACCTTAGATTTTTTATCCTTTGGTAAAAAAGTTCCCTTCCTTCCAGAAACAGTTGAGATAATAATTTATTACCCTGGAAAGAAAGGGAAAGCAAAGGTGACTTAGAAGACATATCAGCATTCCAAGTTTAATCCATAAAGCTTTTCTAGCTAAAATAGCTAGAGACATATACCTGACATCAACTCTAATGATATCAAAAGATGGTATCACCAATAAAATTATTAGCATGTTATAGAATAATAATAATGCTATAAAATTATGATCTGTTACTTGTTGCGCTAAAGCTTCTAAACAAAAAGTTGAGGCTGCAGCAACATCCGCTAAAAATATAGCAGGTCTAAGAAGATTACCTGAACATAAGTAAGCTTTTCTTAGAAAGGATTCAATATTCCTATCTAAAGGATCCTTAAATGAAGTACTATCTGCCGTAGGAATAGTAGAACATTTAGCAGGAGTAGAGACAGCCCCATAACCTTAGGGATTTTGTCCCCAAAAAAACTCTAATCTGTCAGATGGCACAGGATATAATTGCTTAAACGTTTAGAAGGAGTAAAAGAATTACCCAAATTATTCCATTCCCTGGAAATTACTTCAGAAATAGCATCAGGGAGATTAAACACTTCTGGAATAACTACAGGAGATTTAAAAACCTTATTCAAACGTTTAGATTTTAGTATCAAGAGGACCAGAATCCTCTATTTCTAATGCAATTAATACTTCTTTAAATAATGAACGAATAAATTCCATCTTGAACAAATACAAAGATTTATCAGCATCAACCTCTGAGACAGAAACCTCTGAACCAGAAGAACCATTATCAGTATCAGAATGATGATGTTCATTTAAAAATTCATCTGAAAAAAGAGAAGTTTTAAAAGATTTTTATGTAAACTAGAAGGAGAAATAACAGACATAGCCTTCTTAATGGATTTAAAAAATAAAATCTCTTATGTTTATCAGGAACACTCTGAAAATTAGATGTTGACGGAACAGCAACAGGTAATGTAACAGTACTAAAGGAAATTTTATCTGCATTAATAAGTTTGTCATGACATGCAATACAAACAACAGCTGGAGAAACAGATACCAAAAAATATAGCAGATACACTTAGCTTGGTAGCTCCAGCACTAGACAGCGATTTTCCTGTAGTATCTTCTGACTCAGATGCAACGTGAGACATCTTGCAATATGTAAGAGAAAAAACAACATATAAAGCAAAATTGATCAAATTCCTTAAATGACAGTTTCAGGAATGGGAAAAAATGCCAAAGAACAAGCTTCTAGCAACCAGAAGCAATGAAAAAATAAGACTTAAATAATGTGGAGACAAAAGAGACGCCCTTATTTTTTAGCGCCAAATAAGACGCCCACATTATTTGGCGCCTAAATGCTTTTGGCGCCAAAAATGACGCCACATCCGGAACGCCGACATTTTTGGCGCAAAATAACGTCAAAAAATGACGCAACTTCCGGCGACACGTATGACGCCATAAATGGAAAATAATTTTTTGCGCCAAAAAAGTCCGCGCCAAGAATGACGCAATAAAATGAAGCATTTTCAGCCCCCGCGAGCCTAACAGCCCACAGGGAAAAAAGAGTCAAATTTTGAAGGTAAGAAAAAATGATTAATTCAAATGTATTATCCCAAATATGAAACTGACTGTCTGAAAAATAAGGAAAGTTGAACATTCTGAGTCAAGGCAAATAAATGTTTGAATACATATATTTAGAACTTTATAAACAAAGTGCCCAACCATAGCTTAGAGTGTCACAGAAAATAAGATTTACTTACCCCAGGACACTCATCTACATGTTTGTAGAAAGCCAAACCAGTACTGAAACGAGAATCAGCAGAGGTAATGGTATATATAAGAGTATATTGTCGATCTGAAAAGGGAGGTAAGAGATGAATCTCTACGACCGATAACAGAGAACCTATGAAATAGACCCCGTAGAAGGAGATCACTGCATTCAAATAGGCAATACTCTCCTCACATCCCTCTGACATTCACTGCACGCTGAGAGGAAAACCGGGCTCCAACTTGCTGCGGAGCGCATATCAACGTAGAATCTAGCACAAACTTACTTCACCACCTCCATCGGAGGCAAAGTTTGTAAAACTGAATTGTGGGTGTGGTGAGGGGTGTATTTATAGGCATTTTAAGGTTTGGGAAACTTTGCCCCTCCTGGTAGGAATGTATATCCCATACGTCACTAGCTCATGGACTCTTGCTAATTACATGAAAGAAATGGGCCTTGAGATAGGTTGTCTGGTCTTAACGGAAGAGTCCAAGGTTGGTAACTGGCCATCCGAACAAGATCTGCATACCAAAACCTGTGAGGCCATGCTGGAGCCACCAGCAGTACAAACGAACGCTCCTTTAGAATCTTGGAAATCACTCTTGGAAGAAGAACTAGAGGGGGAAAGATATAGGCAGGGTGATACTTCCAAGGAAGCGATAATGCATCCACTGCCTCCGCCTGAGGATCCCTGGATCTGGACAGATACCTGGGAAGTTTCTTGTTTAGATGAGAAGCCATCAGATCTATTTCTGGAAGACCCCAGATTTGAACAATCTGAAGAAATACTTCTGGGTGAAGAGACCATTCGCCCGGATGCAACGTCTGGCGACTGAGATAATCCGCTTCCCAATTGTCTATACCTGGGATGTGAACCGCAGAAATTAGACAGGAGCTGGATTTCGCCCATACAAGTATTTGAGATACTTCTTTCATAGCCAGAGGACTGTGAGTCCCCCCTTGATGATTGATATATGCCACGGTGGTGACATTGTCCGTCTGAAAACAAATGAACGATTCTCTCTTCAGAAGAGGCCACGACTGAAGAGCTCTGAAAATCGCACGGAGTTCCAAAATGTTGATTGGTAATCTCGCCTCCTGAGATTCCCAAACCCCCTGCGCTGTCAGAGACCCCCATACCGCTCCCCAACCTGTCAGACTTGCATCTGTTGAGATCACAGTCCAGGTTGGAAGAACAAAAGAAGCCCCTTCAATTAAACGATGGTGATCTGTCCACCACGTCAGAGAGTGTCGTACAATCGGATTTAAAGATATTAACTGTGATATCTTTGTATAATCCCTGCACCACTGGTTCAGCATACAGAGCTGAAGAGGTCGCATGTGAAAACGAGCAAAGGGGATCGTGTCCGATGCAGCAGTCATAAGACCTAGAATTTCCATGCATAAGGCTACCGAAGGGAATGATTGAAACCGAAGGTTTCGACAGGCTGAAATCAATTTCAGACGTCTCTTGTCCGTCAGAGACAAAGTCATGGACACTGAATCTATTTGGAAACCTAAAAAGGTTACCCTTGTCTGAGGAATCAATGAACTCTTTGGTAAATTTATCCTCCAACCATGTTCTTGAAGAAACGACACAAGTCGATTCGTATGAGATTCTGCTAAATGTGAAGACTGAGCAAGTACCAAGATATCGTCCAAATAAGGAAATACCACAATACCCTGTTCTCTGATTACAGATAGAAGGGCACCGAGAACTTTTGAAAAAATCCTCGGAGCCGTTGCTAGGCCGAACGGCAGAGCCACAAATTGGTAATGCTTGTCTAGAAAAGAGAATCTCAGAAACTGAAAGTGATCTGGATGAATCGGAATATGCAGATATGCATCCTGCAAATCTATTGTGGACATATAATGCCCTTGCTGAACAAAAGGCAGAATAGTCCTTATAGTTACCATTTTGAATGTTGGTATCCTTACATAACGATTCAATATTTTTAAATCCAGAACTGGTCTGAAGGATTTCTCCTTCTTTGGTGCAATGAATAGATTTGAGTAAAACCCCAGCCCCTGTTCCAGAACTGGAACTGGCACAATTACTCCAGCCAACTCTAGATCTGAAACACATTTCAGAAATGCCTGAGCCTTCACTGGATTTATTGGAATGCGAGAAAGAAAACATCTTCTTGCAGGTGGCCTTACCTTGAAACCTATTCTGTACCCTTGTGAAACAATGTTCTGAATCCAAAGACTGTGAATCGATTTGACCCAAATTTCTTTGAAAAATCGTAATCTGCCCCCCTACCAGCTGTGCTGGAATGAGGGCCACACCTTCATGTGGACTTGGGAGCTGGCTTTGGCTTTTTAAAAGGCTTGGATTTATTCCAGACTAGAGACGTTTTCCAAACAGAAACCGTTCCTTTAGGGGAAGGATCAGGCTTCTGTTCCTTATTCTGACAAAAGGAACGAAAACGATTAGCAGCCCTATATTTATCCTGAGGTAAAAAAATTCCTTTCCCCCAGTAACAGTTGAAATAATAGAATCCAACTGATAACCAAACAATTTATTACCTTGGAAAGAAAGGGAAAGCAAAGTTGACTTAGAAGACATATCAGCATTCCAAGTTTTAAGCCATAAAGCTCTTCTAGCTAGAATAGCTAAAGACATATACCTGACATCAACTCTGATGATATCAAAGATGGCATCACAAATAAAGTTATTAGCATGTTGAAGAAGTTTAACAATGCTATGAGAATTATGATCTGACACTTGTTGTGCCAAAGCCTCCAACCAAAAAGTGGAAGCTGCAGCAACATCAGCCAAAGAAATAGCAGGCCTAAGAAGATTACCTGAACATAAATAAACTTTCCTTAGAAAGGAATCAATCTTCCTATCTAAAGGCTCCTTAAAGGAAGTACTATCTGCCGTAGGAATAGTAGTACGCTTATCAAGAGTAGAGATAGCCCCATCAACTTTAGGGATTTTGTCCCAAAACTCTAATCTGTCAGATGGCACAGGATACAATTTCTTAAATCTCTTAGAAGGAGTAAAAGAATTACCCAGATTATTCCATTCCCTAGAAATTACTTCAGAAATAGCATCAGGGACAGGAAAAACTTCCGGAATAACTACAGGAGGTTTAAAAACCGAATTTAAACGCTTATTAGATTTAGTATCAAGAGGACTAGAATCCTCAATTTCTAAAGCGATTAAAACTTCTTTAAGTAAAGAACGAATAAATTCCATTTTAAATAAATATGAAGATTTATCAGTGTCAATATCTGAGACAGAATCCTCTGAACCAGATAAATCCTCATCAGAAACAGACAAATCAGAATGATGATGTTCATTTAAAAATTCATCTGAGAAATGAGAAGTTTTAAAAGACTTTTTACGCTTACTGGAAGGAGGAATAACAGACATAGCCTTCCTAATAGATTTAGAAACAAAATCTCTTATATTAACAGGAACATCCTGAGTATTAGATGTTGATGGAACAGCAACAGGTAATGGAATATTACTAATGGAAATTGAATCTGCATTAGCAAGTTTATCATGACATACATCACAAACTACAGCCGGAGGAACAGATACCACAAGTTTACAACAAATGCACTTAACTTTGGTAGAACCAGCATCAGGCAGCGATTTTCCAGAAGTAGCTTCTGATCCAGGGTCAATCTGAGACATTTTGCAATATGTAAGAGAAAAAACAACATATAAAGCAAAATCTATCAAATTCCTTAAAAGAAAGTTTCAGGAATGGGAAAAAATGCCAATGAACAAGCCTCTAGTAACCAGAAGCAAAAGAAAAAAATGAGACTTAAATAATGGGAAAAAAGGTGGAGAGAAAAATGACACCCACATTTTTTAGCACCAAAAAAGACGCCCACATTATTGGCGCCGACATTTTTGGCGCAAAACGTAAAAAAAATGACGCAATCACAACAACTTCCGGCGACAAGTATGACGCCGGAAATGACAAAGAAATTTTTTGCGCCAAAAAAGTCAGCGCCAAGAATGACGCAATAAAATGAAGCATTTTCAGCCCCCTCGAGCCTAACAGCCCACAGAGAAAAAAGTCAATTTAAAGATAAGAAAAAAATTGATAATTCATATGCATTATCCCAAATAATGAAACTGTCTGTCTGAAATAAGGAATATTGATCATCCTGAATCAAGGCAAATAAATGTTTAAACACATATATTTAGAACTTTAACATAAAAGTGCCCAACCATAGCTTAGAGTGTTACAAAAAATAAGATTTACTTACCCCAGGACACTCATCTACATGTAGTAGAAAGCCAAAACGAGAATCAGTAGAGGTAATGGTATATAAGAGTATATCGTCGATCTGAAAAGGGAGGTAAGAGATGAATCTCTACGACCGATAACAGAGAACCTATGAAAAAGATCCCGTAGGAGGAGACCATTGAATTCAAATAGGCAATACTCTCCTCACATCCCTCTGACATTCACTGCACACTGAGAGGAAAACCGGGCTCCAGCCTGCTGCGAAGCGCATATCAACGTAGAATCTAGCACAAACTTACTTCACCACCTCCATGGGAGGCAAAGTTTGTAAAACTGATTTGTGGGTGTGGTGAGGGGTGTATTTATAGGCATTTTGAGGTTTGGGAAACTTCCCCCCTCCTGGTAGGAATGTATATCCCATACGTCACTAGCTCATGGACTCTTGCTAATTACATGAAAGAAAGTACTATGCTACTTTCTAAACTGCAGGGAGGTAAGGGGGTCCGTAATATAAATTAATATAGGCAGGCGATATTTATACAAAGAGTAGTGGACTGGAGGTTGCAATCATGAATTTAATGTCTGGGTTTCAATGACAATATATTCACACATTTGGAACCCTATTACAAGAGACACTAGTCTCATGATACTAAGCCAACAGACATAACACTTATTTGTCCTCTCGACCGCCTCAAATCTCTATTATATATAAACCGGAATTTTCTCTGGATAAAATTATGTTCAAATTATGCACTGATCCCAAATTTAATAATATACTGTATATGTCCAGATGGTCACTAATGACACCACAATCCTTCCACAAAGTGAATTACAGGAGAAGGGATTATTATGGGCAACCAATTGGTTCACTTAGAGACATACATAGTTACATACATAAACAGATTTTTATCCAGTTTGGTCAACCCTTTTCCTAATCTAGAGAAAAACATAATTTATGTAAGAACTTACCTGATAAATTCATTTCTTTCATATTGGCAAGAGTCCATGAGCTAGTGACGTATGGGATATACATTCCTACCAGGAGGGGCAAAGTTTCCCAAACCTCAAAATGCCTATGAATACACCCCCCCCACCACACCCACAATTCAGTTTAACGAATAGCCAAGAAGTGGGGTGATAAGAAAGGAGCGAAAGCATCAACAAGGAATTGGAATAATTGTGCTTTATACAAAAATCATAACCACCATAAAAAGGGTGGGCCTCATGGACTCTTGCCAATATGAAAGAAATGAATTTATCAGGTAAGTTCTTACATAAATTATGTTTTCTTTCATGTAATTGGCAGAGTCTATGAGCTAGTGAGGTATGGGATAGCAAATACCCAAGATGTGGAACAAACAGACTAGAAGTCTTTCTGAAATCTTTAGTAGCTTCAACATAATATTTCAAAGCTCTTACCACATCCAAAGAATGTAAAGATCTTTCTAAAGAATTCTTAGGATTAGGACACAACGAAGGAACAACAATTTCTCTACTAATGTTGGAATTCACAACTTTAGGTAAAAATTTAAATGAAGTCCTCAAAACCGCCTTATCCTGATGAAAAATCAGAAAAGGAGACTCACAAGAAAGAACAGATAATTCAGAAACTCTTCTAGCAGAAGAGATGGCCAAAAGGAACAATACTTTCCAAGAAAGTAATTTAATGTCCAGAGAATGCATAGGCTCAAACGGAGGAGCCTGTAAAGCCCTCAAAACCAAATTAAGACTCCAAGGAGGAGAAACTGGCTTAATGACAGGCTTGATACGAACCAAGGCCTGAACAAAACAATGAATATCAGGAAGATTAGCAATCTTTCTATGAAAAAGAACAGAAAGGGAGCGGAGCCAACAGCATACCAGAGAGGTCGCAAATTTACAGAGCTCCTGATCATTTTTAACTAATAACGATCTAAACTTTGATTTTAACCCCTTATCAGCATATATCATAATTAGACTTCCTCTCTAGAGCTTCATCTGAGGACAGGAGGACGTTTGACCTGGCTATCGGTGCATTAGAGGAGTTCTGGCTCTGAGGGGCCTACCCAGCAATCTTAAGGCGTCAGCCATTATATCTCCCACATGGGAATCCGGTTGTCATGATGGATGCTCGCTTTCTACTTGCCGAGATTGGAAGATTACTAACCTACCACAGAAACATTATCCTTGCACCTTTGAATAGTGCCAATAATCTCGAGGAAACATGCACGCCTGTGACGGCGAAGATCCCGGAATCGGCAGAAGCACATGTTGTTGACGGAGATGCTTTGGGGCCCCAGCATCCCTCGTGCGACCCTGGCTCTGCAATGGCTGTGACAGAACCATTTTGTGCAGCTGAGGCGACTACCGCTGAGAACATAATACCCGGCGCGATCTCCAACCACCTATCAAAAGTGGACTCTACTTACTCTGGCCAGCTGGGAATCAGGATCGACAATAGAGCTAGAGGTATTGTCAGCGGTTTGGCCGTTTTCAATACCGCTTTTCATCTGGCCGCTATTGGTGTTTTCCCAACGGACTTACAAGCCTTCCCTGTTTGAGAGAGCAGGAATGGGGTAAATACTTTGACTTTCTAGGTGGCGGTTGGATGCCCAATCATAGATACTGTTCAGTTCCATAGACGCCTCCACTCACACTTGGATTTAAAGAACCTACAGCACAAATCTTATTTGATATGCTTATGCTGGTTAGCAGAGCCCATCTGCATTAATGTTAAGGAACTTCTTAGTGACTGTTTGAGCTTGACTATATTTGCTGACATTCCTGAAGCCCTGATTAGAGAGATCCAGGATTATTTGATGAAAATGCTATCTGTTTATATATGTTTCAAACGTTTTTTTTTTTCTCAACTTTGAATATTGTGTCTTCTACACATTGTATTTGGCATACTGCGATATGTATTTCTTTATTGCTATATATGTCTGCTTATCTATTTGCAAGCTAATATACCCAGTTATATAAGCCCACATACAAACCATCTACATATCTTTCTTCACTGCGCTTTAAGATAACATTTGCTGGGGTACCTAAGTTATATACTATCCCCATATAAAGTGAGATACTATAGTTTATGAGATTATGGGGATAGTTTAGTTTAAAAGAAATATTTTAAGATATTAGAGCTCTTATGTTAGAATTAGATTAAGCTAGTTTAGCATATGACACATTTGCCCATCTACCTTATATTGCTGCTATTGTTCAGCTTCTATATACTTGGAATACTGAGTCCTGTTTCCTTATAGCATAGGCGTAGCCAGCGGCCGAGGCTGCGCCCTAACATCTATTGTATACAGTATTATAGATATCATACCAAGCTCAACTGTTTTGCCCCATCTCTTATAATACTATTCCTTGGTTGCTAGCATCTAATTTATGCAGAATTGTGTTGTTTGTTCCCATATTACCTCAAGACACGGGGTTCAGCTGGCAACTTGGGGGCAGTTTTTCATAATTAAAAGCATTTTATATTATAAGGGTCCCATCCTGGCTTCCACAGCCCACCTTTGCTTACTCCCATAGTTCGCATAGCTAGGTTGGTTTTCCATATTTTAATCTAAATGGGCTACTTAAGTTGCTTGTATAGCGCATTTACTGACTAAACTCTAAGTATATTATATTCGCAGCTGCTTAATGCAGGTATCTTACTGAGTGTCGTTTTATCCCGTCATGAGACAAAGTGTGCAAATTCATACCCTGCTAAGGAAGACATATTCATACTGTGGCGTATAGTTCCATTTTGTGATGCAGGCTGGACCTGTGTTACAACTTTAATTTACGATCTTCTCCTACATCACATTCGAAATCAGCTCAATTAGCTATGTCATTTTTGTGAGTACGGAACTGGGGGCTCCCCAGTGCTAGGCATGGTGTTTAACATATTAGCCCTTGATCTACATACCGACTACTGATATTTGATGCTTATCTTGTTATTATACTTCCCTTAGCAACTCCTATACTTATATTTAAGCCCAAAGAGTCCCTGAATGTTTACTAAGGGAATCCCTGATCTAAAAAGCATAATATTCCACTTGCGTTATTGGAGTTCCCCTACCAGACTCTATTTTTCAGTCTTGATATTTATCTAACATGTTTGGTGAGCTTCTTTTGAGGTTTACTACATCTGTTTATGATACTCTATATTTTAAAGGCCTTCTCAGGTATATATCTTATCTATCGTATTCAAGTTCCCACCTCCCCCCCCATCTATAATGAACCTCCTAGTCTAGGAGGGCTAACTATGCGGCTTCTCTAGTCAATGCCGCACCTCCAGTGTTTTCTTTTAATATATAGTTAATTTATATAAGTACGTTTATAAAACCCTAAAAATCGAGGTTTACTAATGAGATCCGAAAGTGGTCTCCTTTGTTCAGAATTGCCTTCTTCCATCTTAGTGTTATTTGTTGTTTATGATGGTCCGAGAGTGGCCTAGGGTGTCATGTTGAAGGTTTCTAAATAATTGGCATCCCATATATACAATGGTCACATGTTATGTAAATTGTTATTACGTTTCTTTTATGTTTATTTCACCATTCCTGTAACATTGAAGCCTTACTGTATGTGACATGTGATGCACAACCTTATTTTTATGATTGATGTATGCCTTTAAATTTACCTCAACAAAAAATAATAAAATAAAAAAAAGAAAAAGAACAGAAAGAGCAGAGATTTGTCCTTTCAAGGAACTTGCAGACAAACCCCTATCCAAACCATCCTGAAGAAACTGTAAAATTCTAGGAATTCTAAAAGAATGCCAAGAGAATTTATGAGAAGAACACCATGAAAACATAATTTATGTAAGAACTTACCTGATAAATTAATTTCTTTCATATTAGCAAGAGTCCATGAGCTAGTGACGTATGGGATATACATTCCTACCAGGAGGGGCAAAGTTTCCCAAACCTCAAAATGCCTACAAATACACCCCTCACCACACCCACAATTCAGTTTAACGAATAGCCAAGAAGTGGGGTGATAAGAAAAAAGTGCGAAAGCATATAAAATAAGGAATTGGAATAATTGTGCTTTATACAAAAAAATCATAACTACCACAAAAAAGGGCGGGCCTCATGGACTCTTGCTAATATGAAAGAAATGAATTTATCAGGTTAGTTCTTACATAAATTATGTTTTCTTTCATGTAATTAGCAAGAGTCCATGAGCTAGTGACGTATGGGATGACTACGCAAGATGTGGATCTTTCCACGCAAGAGTCACTAGAGAGGGAGGGATAAAATAAAGACAGCCAATTCCTGCTGAAAATAATCCACACCCAAAATAAAGTTTAATGAAAAACATAAACAGAAGATTCAAACTGAAACCGCTGCCTGAAGTACTTTTCTACCAAAAACTGCTTCAGAAGAAGAAAATACATCAAAATGGTAGAATTTAGTAAAAGTATGCAAAGAGGACCAAGTTGCTGCTTTGCAAATCTGATCAACCGAAGCTTCATTCCTAAACGCCCAGGAAGTAGAAACTGACCTAGTAGAATGAGCTGTAATCCTTTGAGGCGGAGTTTTACCCGACTCGACATAGGCATGATGAATTAAAGATTTCAACCAAGATGCCAAAGAAATGGCAGAAGCTTTCTGGCCTTTTCTAGAACCGGAAAAGATAACAAATAGACTAGAAGTCTTTCGGAAAGACTTAGTAGCTTCAACATAATATTTCAAAGCTCTAACAACATCCAAAGAATGCAACGATTTCTCCTTAGAATTCTTAGGATTAGGACATAATGAAGGAACCACAATTTCTCTACTAATGTTGTTGGAATTCACAACCTTAGGTAAAAATTCAAAAGAAGTTCGCAACACCGCCTTATCCTGATGAAAAATCAGAAAAGGAGACTCACAAGAAAGAGCAGATAATTCAGAGACTCTTCTGGCAGAAGAGATCGCCAAAAGGAACAAAACTTTCCAAGAAAGTAATTTAACGTCCAATGAATGCATAGGTTCAAACGGAGGAGCTTGAAGAGCCTCCAGAACCAAATTGACTTAATGACAGGTTTTATACGAACCAAAGCTTGTACAAAACAATGAATATCAGGAAGATTAGCAATCTTTCTGTGAAAAAGAACAGAAAGAGCAGAGATTTGTCCTTTCAAAGAACTTGCGGATAAACCTTTATCTAAACCATCCTGAAGAAACTGTAAAATTCTCGGAATTCTAAAAGAATGCCAAGAAAAATGATGAGAAAGACACCAAGAAATATAAGTCTTCCAGACTCTATAATATATCTCTCTGGATACAGATTTACGAGCCTGTAACATAGTATTAATCACAGAGTCAGAGAAACCTCTTTGACCAAGAATCAAGCGTTCAATCTCCATACCTTTAAATTTAAGGATTTGAGATCCTGATGGAAAAAAGGACCTTGCGACAGAAGGTCTGGTCTTAGCGGAAGAGTCCACGGATGGCAAGAGGCCATCCGGACAAGATCCGCATACCAAAACCTGTGAGGCCATGCCGGAGCTACCAGCAGAACAAACAAGCATTCCTTCAGAATCTTGGAGATTACTCTTGGAAGAAGAACTAGAGGCGGAAAGATATAGGCAGGATGATACTTCCAAGGAAGTGATAATGCATCCACTGCTTCCGCCTGAGGATCCCGGGATCTGGACAGATACCTGGGAAGTTTCTTGTTTAGATGAGACGCCATCAGTTCTATTTCTGGAAGCTCCCACATTTGAACAATCTGAAGAAATACCTCTGGGTGAAGAGACCATTCGCCCGGATGCAACGTTTGGCGACTGAGATAATCCGCTTCCCAATTGTCTATACCTGGGATATGAACCGCAGAGATTAGACAGGAGCTGGATTCCGCCCAAACCAGAATTCGAGATACTTCTTTCATAGCCAGAGGACTGTGAGTCCCTCCTTGATGATTGATGTATGCCACAGTTGTGACATTGTCTGTCTGAAAACAAATGAACGATTCTCTCTTCAGAAGAGGCCAAGACTGAAGAGCTCTGAAAATTGCACGGAGTTCCAAAATATTGATCGGTAATCTCACCTCCTGAGATTCCCAAACTCCTTGTGCCGTCAGAAATCCCCACACAGCTCCCCAACCTGTGAGACTTGCATCTGTTGAAATTACAGTCCAGGTCGGAAGAACAAAAGAAGCCCCCTGAATTAAACGATGGTGATCTGTCCACCACGTTAGAGAGTGTCGTACAATCGGTTTTAAAGATATTAATTGAGATATCTTTGTGTAATCCCTGCACCATTGATTCAGCATACAGAGCTGAAGAGGTCGCATGTGAAAACGAGCAAAGGGGATCGCGTCCGATGCAGCAGTCATAAGACCTAGAATTTCCATGCATAAGGCTACCGAAGGGAATGATTGTGACTGAAGGTTTCGACAAGCTGAAATCAATTTTAGACGTCTCTTGTCTGTCAAAGACAGAGTCATGGACACTGAATCTATCTGGAAACCCAGAAAGGTTACCCTTGTCTGAGGAATCAATTAACTTTTTAGTGAATTGATCCTCCAACCATGATCTTGAAGAAACAACACAAGTCGATTCGTATGAGATTCTGCTAAATGTAAAGACTGAGCAAGTACCAAGATACCGTCCAAATAAGGAAATACCACAATACCCTGTTCTCTGATTACAGACAGAAGGGCACCGAGAACCTTTGTAAAAATTCTTGGAGCTGTAGCTAGGCCAAACGGCAGAGCCACAAACTGGTAATGCTTGTCCAGAAAAGAGAATCTCAGGAACTGATAATGATCTGGATGAATCGGAATATGCAGATATGCATCCTGTAAATCTATTGTGGACATATAATGCCCTTGCTGAACAAAAGGCAAGATAGTCCTTACAGTTACCATTTTGAACGTTGGTATCCTTACATAACGATTCAATATTTTTAGATCCAGAACTGGTCTGAAGGAATTCTCCTTCTTTGGTACAATGAAGAGATTTGAATAAAACCCCATCCCCTGTTCCAGAACTGGAACTGGCATAATTACTCCAGCCAACTCTAGATCTGAAACACATTTCAGAAATGCTTGAGCTTTCACTGGATTTACTGGGACACGGGAAAGAAAAAATCTCTTTGCAGGAGGTCTTATCTTGAAACCAATTCTGTACCCTTCTGAAACAATGTTCTGAATCCAAAGATTGTGAACAGAATTGATCCAAATTTCTTTGAAAAAACGTAACCTGCCCCCTACCAGCTGAGCTGGAATGAGGGCCGCACCTTCATGTGGACTTAGAAGCTGGCTTTGCTTTTCTAGAAGGCTTGGATTTATTCCAGACTGGAGATGGTCTCCAAACTGAAACTGCTCCTGAGGATGAAGGATCAGGCTTTTGTTCTTTGTTGAAACGAAAGGAACGAAAACGATTATTAGCCCTGTTTTTACCCTTAGATTTTTTATCCTGTGGTAAAAAAGTTCCTTTCCCACCAGTAACAGTTGAGATAATACAATCCAACTGAGAACCAAATAATTTGTTACTCTGTAAAGAAATGGAAAGTAGAGTTGATTTAGAAGACATATCAGCATTCCAAGTTTTAAGCCATAAAGCTCTTCTAGCTAAAATAGCTAGAGACATAAACCTGACATCAACTCTGATAATATCAAAAATGGCATCACAGATAAAATTATTAGCATGTTGAAGAAGAATAATAATATTATGAGAATCATTATCTGTTACTTGTTGCGCTAAAGTTTCCAACCAAAAAGTTGAAGCTGCAGCAACATCAGCCAATGATATAGCAGGTCTAAGAAGATTACCTGAACACAGATAAGCTTTTCTTAGAAAGGATTCAATTTTCCTATCTAAAGGATCCTTAAACGAAGTACCATCTGACGTAGGAATAGTAGTACGTTTAGCAAGGGTAGAAATAGCCCCATCAACTTTAGGGATTTTGTCCCAAAATTCTAATCTGTCAGACGGCACAGGATATAATTGCTTAAAACGTTTAGAAGGAGTAAATGAATTACCCAAATTATTCCATTCTCTGGAAATTACTTCAGAAATAGCACCAGGAACAGGAAAAACTTCTGGAATAACCACAGGAGATTTAAAGACCTTATCTAAACGTTTAGATTTAGTATCAAGAGGACCAGAATCCTCAATTTCTAAAGCAATTAGTACTTCTTTAAGTAAAGAACGAATAAATTCCATTTTAAATAAATATGAAGATTTATCAGCATCAATCTCTGAGACAGAATCCTCTGAACCAGAAGAGTCATTAGAATCAGAATGATGATGTTCATTTAAAAATTCATCTGTATAAAGAGAAGTTTTAAAAGATTTTTTATGTTTACTAGAAGGAGGAATAACAGACATAGCCTTCTTGATGGATTCAGAAACAAAATCTCTTATGTTATCAGGAACATTCTGAACATTAGATGTTGATGGAACTGCAACAGGTAATGGTACATTACTAAAGGAAATATTATCTGCATTAACAAGTTTGTCATGACAATTAATACAAACAACAGCTGGAGGAATAGCTACCAAAAGTTTACAGCAGATACACTTAGCTTTGGTAGTTCCAGCACCAGACAGCGATTTTCCTGAAGTATCTTCTGACTCAGATGCAACGTGAGACATCTTGCAATATGTAAGAGAAAAAACAACATATAAAGCAAAATTGATCAAATTCCTTAAATGACAGTTTCAGGAATGGGAAAAAATGCCAGTGAACAAGCTTCTAACAACCAGAAGCAATAAATAATGAGACTTAAATAATGTGGAGACAAAAGCGACGCCCATATTTTTTTAGCGCCAAATAAGACGCCCACATTATTTGGCGCCAAAAATGACGCCACGTCCGGAACGCCGACATTTTTTGGCGCAAAAGAACGTAAAAAATGACGCAACTTCCGGCGACACGTATGATGCCGGAAACAGAAAAGATTTTTTGCGCCAAAAAAGTCCGCGCCAAGAATGACGCAATAAAATGAAGCATTTTCAGGCCCCGCGAGCCTAACAGCCCACAGGGAAAAAAGTCAAATCTTTAAGGTAAGAAAAATATTTGATTCAAATGCATTATCCCAAATATGAAACTGACTGTCTGAAAATAAGGAATGTTGAACATCCTGAGTCAAGGCAAATAAATGTTTGAATACATATATTTAGAACTTTATTAAAAAAGTGCCCAACCATAGCTTATAGTGTCACAGAAAATAAGACTTACTTACCCCAGGACACTCATCTACATGTTTGTAGAAAGCCAAACCAGTACTGAAACGAAAATCAGCAGAGGTAATGGTATATTTATAAGAGTATATCGTCGATCTGAAAAGGGAGGTAAGAGATGAATCTCTACGACCGATAACAGAGAACCTATAAAATAGATCCCGTAGAAGGAGATCATTGAATTCAAACAGGCAATACTCTCCTCACATCCCTCTGACATTCACTGCACGCTGAGAGGAAAACCGGGCTCCAACCTGCTGCGGAGCGCATATCAACGTAGAATCTAGCACAAACTTACTTCACCACCTCCATAGGAGGCAAAGTTTGTAAAACTGAATTGTGGGTGTGGTGAGGGGTGTATTTGTAGGCATTTTGAGGTTTGGGAAACTTTGCCCCTCCTGGTAGGAATGTATATCCCATACGTCACTAGCTCATGGACTCTTGCTAATTACATGAAAGAAATGTAAGTCTTCCAAATTCGGTAATAAATCTTTCTAGACACAGATTTGCGAGCCTGCAACATAGTATTAATCACTGAGTCAGAGAAACTTCTATGACTAAGCACTAAGCGTTCAATCTCCATACCTTCAAATTTAATGATTTGAGATCCTGATGGAAAAATGGACCTTGAGACAGTAGGTCCGGCCTTAACGTAAGTGGCCAAGGTTGGCAACTGGACATCCGAACAAGATCCGCATACTAAAACCTGTGTGGCCATGCTGGAGCCACCAGCAGTACAAATGAACGCTCCATTATGATTTTGGAAATCACTCTTGGAAGAACTAGAGGCGGAAAGACATAAGCAGGTTGATAATTCCAAGGAAGTGAAAACGCAACTGCTTCCGCCTGAGGATCCCTGGACCTGGACAGATACCTGGGAAGTTTTCTGTTTAGATGAGAAGCCATCAGATCTATTTCTGGAACAATCTGAAGAAACACATCTGGGTGAAGAGACCATTCTCCCGGATGTAAAGTCTGGCGACTGAGATAATCCGCTTCCCAATTGTCTATCCCTGGGATATGGACTGCAGAGATTAGACAGGAGCTGGATTCCACCCATGCAAGTATCCAAGATACTTCTTTCATAGCTTGAGGACTGCGAGTCCCACCTTGATGACTGACATGCCACGGTTGTGACATTGTCTGTCTGAAAACAAATAAACGGTTCTCTCTTCAGAAGAGGCCAAAACTGAAGAGCTCTGAGAATCGCACGGAGTTCCAAAATATTGATTGGTAATCTCGGCTCTTGAGATTTCCAAACCCCTGCGCTGTCAGAGATCCCCAGACAGCTCCCCAACCTGAAAGACTTGCATCTGTTGTAATTACAGTCCAGGTTGGACGAACAAGAGAGGCCCCTGAACTAAACGATGGTGATCTAAACACCAAGTCAGAGATAGTCGAATATTGGGATTTAAGGATATTAATTGTGATATCTTTGTATAATCCCTGCACCATTGGCTCAGCATACAAAGCTGAAGCGGTCTCATGTGAAAACCAGCAAAGGGGATCGCGTCCGATGCTGCAGTCATGAGACCTAAAACCTCCATGCACATAGCTAATGAAGGGAATGATTGAGACTGAAGGTTCCGACAGGCTGAAACCAATTTCAGACGTCTTTTGTCTGTTAGAGACAAAGTCATGGATACTGAATCTATTTGGAATCCTAAAAAGGTTACCCTTGTCTGAGGAATCAAAGAACTTTTTGGTAAATTGATCCTCCAACCATGTCTTTGAAGAAACAACGCTAGTTGATTCGTGTGAGATTCTGCAGAATGTAAAGACTGAGCAAGTACCAAGATATCGTCCAAATAAGGAAACGCCGCAATACCCTGCTGTCTGATTACAGAGAGTAGGGCACCGAGAACCTTTGAAAAGATCCTTGGAGCTGTTGCTAGGCCAAAAGGAAGAGCAACAAATTGGTAATGCTTGTCTAGAAAAGAGAATCTCAGGAACTGATAGTGATCTGGATGAATCGGAATATGGAGATATGCATCCTGTAAGTCTATTGTGGACATATAATGCCCTTGCTGAACAAAAGGCAGAATAGTCCTTATAGTCACCATTTTGAATGTTGGTATTCTTACATAATGATTAAAAATTTTTAGATCCAGAACTGGTCTGAAAGAATTCTCTTTCTTTGGAACAATGAACAGATTTGAATAAAACCCCAGACCCTGTCCCGGAAAGGGAACTGGCACAATTACCCCGGATAACTCCAGGTCTGAAACACATTTCAGGAAAACCTGAGTCTTTACTGGAATGCGTGAGAGAAAGAAACTTCTCACAGGCGGTCGTCTTACCTTGAAACCTATTCTGTACCCTTGAGAAACAATGTTCTGGATCCAATGATTTTGGATTGAATTGATCCAAAAATCTTTGAGAAATCTTAGTCTGCCCCCTACCAGCTGCGCTGGAATAAGGGCCGCACCTTCATGCGGACTTGGGGGCTGATTTTTATTTTCTAAAAGGCTTGGATTTATTCCAAACTGGAGAAGGCTTCCAATTGGAAACCGTTCCTTTAGGGGAAGGGTCAGGTTTCTGTTCCTTATTCTGACGAAAGGAACGAAAACGGTTAGCAGCCCTAAATTTACCCTTAGATTTTTTATCCTGAGGCAAAAAGGCTCCCTTCCACCCAGTAACAGTTGAAATAATAGAATCCAACTGAGAACCAAATAATTTATTACCTTGGAAAGAAAGATATCAATGTTGACTTAGAAGTTATATCTGCATTCCAAGTTTTAAGTCATAAAGCTCTTCTAGCTAAAATAGCTAAAGAGATATACCTGACATCAATTCTAATGATATCAAAAATGGCATCACAAATGAAATTATTAGCATGTTGAATTAGTTTGACAATGCTATACACATTAGGATCTGGTACTTGTTGCGCTAAAGTTTCCAACCAAAAAGTTGAAGCCGCAGCAACATCAGCCAAAGAAATAGCAGGCCTAAGAAGATGACCTGAACATAAATAAGCCTTCCTTAGATAAGATTCAAGCTTCCTATCTAAAGGATCTTTAAAAGAAGTACTATCTGCCGTAGGAATAGTAGCACGCTTTGCAAGAGTAGAGATAGCCCCATCAACTATGGGGATCTTTTCACAAAACTCCAATCTATCAGTCGGCAAAGGGTACAGTTTCTTAAACCTTGGAGGATTAAATGAAGTACCCAGACTATTCCATTCCCTAGAAATTACATCTGAAATAGCATCAGGAACTGGAAAAACCTCTGGAATAACTACATGAGGTTTAAAAACCTAATTTAAACGTTTACTGGTTTTAATATCAAGAGGACTAGTCTCCTCAAAATCTAATGCAATCAACACCTCTTTTAATAAAGAACAAATATACTCCATTTTAAATAAACATGAAGTTTTGTCAGTGTCAATATCTGATGCAGAATCTTCTGAACCACAGACCAGCTGAGACATCTTGCAATATGTAATAGAAAAAACAACATATAAAGCAAAATTATCAATTTCCTTATATGACAGTTTCAGGAATGGGAAAAAATGCAATCAGAATAAGCCTCTGGAAACCAGAAGCAAAAAGAAATGACTTAAATAATGTCAAAAAATCTGGCGCCAAGTATGATGCCCAAACTGACAAATATTTTTTGGCGCCAAAAACGTCTGCAACAAACACAAGCGTCATAGATGACATAGTATAAAACATATATTTAGAACTTTACATATAAAGTGCCAAACCATAGCTAAGAGTGTCATAAATAAAAAGAAACATACTTACCAAAAGACACTCATCTACATAAAGTAGAAAGCCAAACCAGTACTGAAACGAGAATCAGTAGAGGTAATGGTATATAAGAGTATATCGTCGATCTGAAAAGGGAGGTAGGAGATGAATCTCTACGACCGATAACAGAGAACCTATGAAATAGATCCCCGTTAGGATGACCATTGCATTCAATAGGTAATACTCCCTTCACATCCCTCTGTCATTCATTGCACTCTGAGAGGAACCGGGCTTCAGCATGCTGAGAAGTGCATATCAACGTAGAAATCTAGCACAAACTTACTTCACCACCTCCATAGGAGGCAAAGTTTGTAAAACTGAATTGTGGGTGTGGTGGGGGGTGTATTTATAGGCATTTTGAGGTTTGGGAAACTTTGCCCCTCCTGGTAGGAATGTATATTCCATACGTCACTAGCTCATGGACTCTTGCCAATTACATGAAAGAAATATACACCCCCCTATATCTCATACATTATTCATAATTTATAGTTATCACACAATTACCCCAGGTTTTTTACCTGCTGCATTGAAATTTGGGAGACAGACCTTGCTTGGCCTTATCTTACCACAACAAAAATATACAATTTTCCAGTATGCTATATCCTCTTCGGTTTGGGCCACCATGTTGTAGATCTATTAAAACGCTACACAGATGGTATCTCACCCCTCAAAGACTTCATAAATTATATCCTAAAAGTGTTAATTACTTGTTGGAGATGTTAACATGTAAACAGCAACCTAGATCATATGTGGTGGTGTCCACAGATATCTTTTTTTGTTTTAAAATAATAAATTAAATAGTGAAGGCCCTCCAGGTGGAATGTGTGGCTGACCCTGTCATCTGGTTATTAAATAAACCCCCTAAAATTCCTGTAACATTCAAAAGCAAACTTTTCCAGATCTTGGTAAACAGTGCTAGAAAAATTGGAAAGTTAAACAACCCAACAGTGGAAGAAACAAAAAAGTTATGCTTACATGATAAATTATTTTTTTTTAGAATGATTGTCTACAGTCCTCCATAACATATGGGATATATTTCCTGCCACTAAGAGGACAAGAACCCATATAAGAGCTAAAAACCCTCCCATCTCTCAGTTTAACATACAGCCAGAGGTAGGAAAGACATATCAGGGTTTATAGAGGTGTCATTAGAACTGTCGCATAAAAATTGGAATGGGCGGGGCCTGTGGACCATTATTACCTTTCCGAAAAAAATAATTTATCAGGTAAGTAAAAATGTTTTCTTTTTGTAAATGATGGTCCACAGTCCTCCATAACATATGTGATTGATACCCAAGCAGATTGTTTATGTTACGGAAAGGGTGGGATAATTTTTCTGGCAGTTCTTATTTAGCAGACACTGCGGCCTGAAGGACTTTTCTGCCAAAAGCTGCTTGAGAAAAAGTAAAACCTCAAATGCATAAAATCTGAAAAGTAAGCAGAGAAGACCATGTTGCAGATTTGCAAATCTGCTCCAAAGAAGCATCATTTTTAAAACCCCAGAATATTGTAAATGCTCTTGTAGAAAGAACTGTAATACGCTTAGGTGGTGACTTTCCCACCTTCAAGTAAGCATTGCGAATCACTTCTTTGAGCCAAGAGACCAAGGCTACCTTAGTAGCTTTCTTACCCTTACAAGTCCCAGAATAGTGAAAAAAACAAACTATGTACCAGCCTTCTCCTTGTGAATAATTAGAAGTGGAGAATTACAAGACAAGGCTGACATTTCAAAAACTCTCCTTGCTGAACATATTGCTAATAGTAACAGTACTTTCCAAGACAATAGTAGATATCAATGGAATGCAGTGGTTCAAAATAAGAACGTAATACAGAAAGAACTAGATTCAGATTCCTGGGTGGAGAGATAGGTTTCACAACAGCCGAAATTCTAACCAACGTCTAGGCAAAAGTCTGAACCTCAGGAAGTTAAGCCAACTTCCTATAAACCCCCCCCCCAGATAAAGCAGAAATTTTACCTTTTAGAAATTAGCAGACAAACCCTTGTCAAGGGCATCCTGTGAAAACTGAAGGATTCTAGGAATCCTAAAGGAATACCAAGAAAACCCTCTGGAAGAACACCATCTTTGGAGTTTTAATTACCGAATCTGAGAAACCTCTATGTCTCAAAACTAGGCATTCAAACTCTATGCTGTTAAATTTAGAGATCCTGATGGAAAGGGGGACCTTGAAACAATAAAAGGACTCTTGGAAATAGGTATGCTAGATGAAACTCCCATGGACATACTAAGGCGTCTATTATGTGAGCCTTTGGATTTTTTGATCTTGCAAAATAGCCTAGAAGCGTGTGATTTAAGTGAGAGACCACCAGATCTATGTCCTGTAAGCCCTATTTGTTTACTGAGCGATTGGAAATATCCTAATGGAGAGACCACTCTCTTGGATGGACCGATTGACTGCTAAGTTGATCCACCTCCCAGTGGTTCACACCTGGTATGTAAATTGCCAATAGGGAGCAATTGATTCCTCTCTGCCTAAGAGAGTTTTAGACAATTCCTGCATGGCCAGTGGACTGCTGTATACCCACCTGGATTATTTATGTAGACCACCACCGAGATTTGTCCAACTGTAAACAGATAAACTTTTCCTCCATCAATAGGGGTCAGGACTGAAGAGCCTTTAAACCTCTTGGAGTGGCAGAATGTTGATTGGTAATTTTCCCTCTATAGGCTACCAAACTCCTTGCACTCTGAGGAACCCAGTCCACAACCCAGCCTGAGAGACTGGCGTCATTCGGCCCAGTAGACCAAGACTGACGATGGAAGGATGTTCCAAGGGTCAAAGTCAGACTGTGTCCTGAAGAAAAAGATTGCTTTGGATTTCTTCATCAGACAATCTGTTGCCCAAATGTAGATAATTCTTTGACCACTGAGGTATCATAACCAATTAAAGGGGTCTCAAGTAAAGAGGGGCAAAAGGAACTGCGTTTGAAGCAGGTACCATAAGAACAACTACCTCCATGCACTGAGTTAGCAAAGGAATGTAGCCTCTTTGTAAGGAGAGATAAACACTCAATCTTCATATTGCGAAGTTCAGTCAGGAAAAAGATGCATAAAGATTGAGTCTATTATGAATCTTATAAAAGCTACCCTTATAGCAGGAAATAATGAGCTTTTAGGCACATTGATACTCCAAAAATGGTCTTGAAAGAAGACAGAAGCTTGCTAGTATGAGCAATAGCTAGTGACATGAAAGAAGCTTGCACTCGTGAATCATCCAGATACGGAGCAACTGAAATGTCCTGAATTCTAATCACCGGCAAAATTAGTATCCAACACAGAGTGGCAAACTGGCACAGTGTTTTGCAGATATACAAACCTCAGGAACAGAAAATGATCCCTGTGTATAGAGATGTGCAGATATGAATCATTGAGGTCTATAATAGCCACAAACTGACCCTTTGGATTAAGGGCAAAAAGAGGAATGTTCCCATTATACAAGTGGGAACCCTGGCCAATATGTTTTGGGATGTCCCTTTAGATAATGAACAGATTGGGGTAAAAACTCTTGACATTGAGGTTACACAGGTACAGAGATTAATTATTCCACTATCCTCTAAATCCTTTATAAAGGTTGCGGCCTCTGAAGGATCTTTGGCAACATGAGATAGGACCGCTAGTCAATAAGGAGGACTGCTTCAAAGAAAACAAAACTCTCAATCTCTTGAAGGACAAAGAATCAGTCCGGATATCCAAACTATTTTTCCTGATGGATCCTAAAATGTATAAAATTATACCAAAGTTTAAACAAAGTATTAAATCTGTAAATGGCATAAACATTATATGTTGTATACAATGCTGTTTTAATAGTGCAGATGATTCTAATAAATCATTTGTCATTATGTTCAGTACAATATATAAATTGCACATATAGTAAATTGAGTACACTGTAGATCACATAAAAATGTGCTGTGGTGTTCACCTGCCTAAAGGTCCTTGAAAAAAACACCAGTCTAGAGGATGTTCTCAAATCTGAACCCTTAGGTTATCAGCACAAGAATTATTTTGCACATTTACCTCAAAATAATTCAGATTTACCCTTACATTTATTTAGTTTAGGAACAGCTGCTGAACACTATTTTGTACATGTTATTTCAAGCTTTAGGAGTAAAAACAGTAGTTTTCCCGTGACAAGTACAGGGCAAATTTCCCTCTGGGAAGTGGACGGTTGCTGCTGATTTGCATGCAAAATCTGTGGTATACAATTCTCACAGATTTGATTGACCTGTCCTACAGGAACAGATTTGCAAAATAAACATATACTGTATATGCAGGAAGAGGAAAATCAGAAACTGACTCCTCTATAGGGATTATCAGTAGGGACAGTGTAATTTTGTTCTATTTTAACATATATGGTGTATTTGCATACTTTTATAAGGTATAGTACAGAAATAACAGGTCAAGAGCCCTCTACACTATGGTTAAACTCAATCCAGTGCTGCAGGTAGCATTTTAAAACAACTTTTAGTTCCCCCATTAAAATAAATGTGCACCAAGCATTTTACACAAACAATACTAATAAAATTATGTTCCTCTGCGCCTAACTGGAGCCTCCTCTACTGAACCACTAACTGCACTGAGCAGATGGCAGGTTTTAAGCGATCTCGGATGCGCCTTTGATTGGATGAAGTTTTAATGGGATCTTGGATGCGCCATGTTGCTTAAGACGTCACATGCCAAGGTGTTAAATCCGTCTGATTGGATTACGTTCTCCCGCAATTTGATTTTCCACGTAACCCACGTTTGTGAATGAGAACACAAGTTTAAAACCATGACTTTCTTGGATTATGGATTCTGTTAATTATTTACATTGTTGAACCATAGCTGATAAAGAACACAAAAATATCTTTTGATGGCTGTCTCGTTGAAGAAACGAATGAAGGCAATATGTTTTTCATGCAGAATACATTTTGAGGCAAGTGCAAATCCATGAATATACTCCATCTTGTTTAATATGTTTGTCAACAATATTTTCATTTTACAAAATATTTAAAATGTTGTGTTAAATTTCTACATATATAATTCCTAAAGATATGCTTTTGTATTTGAATAAAATAATCAATATGCATTGACCTTTATCATATGATAAATATATGAGATGTCTACTTATTCTAGATATGTCTTGATTTTTTTTTAAATGCAAATGCTTAGTATCGTGTCATGTATGGCTTCCACATTGTTGATCTCCAAATATAGTATTATCTATTTTTAATAAAGTAGTGTCCTCTGCTGCAGTTGCCAGAGGACTGCAAAGAGTAGGGACCTGAAAAGGAGAAAAAATTGTGTCATGAGGAGAGCAAGCCAAGTCCCCTGGCTATGCTGTGCCTGAGTACCTATAAATAGCCGCTGGGCTGTGTGTGTACTGTGTAAAGTCACTTACCTTACGCAGAACTCATCCATTGGCTTACCAGGCATGTCAATAGCATGTCAATGCAGCAGTATCTAGTAGAGAGCCCATCCAGTGCAGGTATCAAGTACTGCAGAGGATTGCAGTAGAAAATACTTGTGTCCCTCATGGGGAGGCTAAGGAGTACCTGCAACGACTGAGGGTAGTTATGGCTGAAGTTCCATAGGGAAATACTATGCACATAACAGGGTATTCCTATGTCCCTGTACATTCAGCTGCTGTGAAGATTCTCTTCTGTCTTCTTTGTGAATGATACTTCTCAGGGCCTCTGGGTCTCACATAGGTCAGCTACAAAATTAAAATCTATAAAATGAGTACTCGGAAAGACCTCTATTCTCAACTCCTATGAGACCAAGAACAAAACTAAGAGACAGATGGGAGGGATTTTAAGCTCTGATGGTTTCTAGTGGTGGGAAATATATCTCATGTTATGGACTGTGGACCATCATTTTACGAAAGAAATAAGATATCAAACTTTGTTGTTCTAGAGGAATTTTATTATTAAAAATATGATAATATGGAAATGTACAATTTGTTACAGCAGACTTGGAAAGAATATACTGCCAAAGTTCATAGCACGATTTTTTTAGCCATATAAAGTTTGGTTTTATATTTTCTTGTAGGGATTTTGTAACTTTATGCTGCTTATCTTCATGGAGCTTGACTAATTATTTGTATTGTTAATTTGTGTTAAAAAGTGGAACCGTCTGTACTATATGTAAAAACTGTGTATTTGTATTTTTCAATAAAGCATGATTTAAAAAATAAAAAAAAAATCAAACACCCCCCACCAGCCAGCATGGAGACAAATCAAGCAAATTTTATGGCACCTTTTTTTGGAGTTGCCTTTCCTTCACATACAGAACCCTGCATAGCAATAAAAACAGCTCAGAAGGTAAAGTAATTGCAATTACAAAATACTTTGAGGGACCTCACAGTACTGACAAGCGTTCTTACCAGAGTGGAGAGCATTCGATCATCAGGCCCCCAAGTGAGATACTCTAGGTATAGTGCAGTATCTCTTTAGATTCCAAGATATTAGCTTCAGCTAGTTATACACATTCTTTGACATTTGTTGTTTTCCCACTTGCTGGCCATCCTAGGTGTCAGCTGTACTCAAATATGTTGCATTCTAGGTTAAAATTAATTCAATACTGTTCATTAGTCCAAACTGAAAACTACTGAGCAGTTTTAATATCTAAGGAAAAAGCTGAAATATGATAGAATGCCAAAGGAGGTGTCTGTAATAAAGTGTGCTTAAATGAGCACTGTGGGAATAGATAGGGACAATATCACATGGGGGGGTGGATGTGTGTTCAGAACAGGAAAACCCATTGTTTTAATTATTAAAAAAACAAAACAAACAAACAAAAACAAAACCAAACAACATACTTTCATCAAATAGCAGAAACCAAAAACTCAGGTTCCCAAAATGTATTTGAATTATTTAATGTTTTATTCCTTTTTTAATTTTTTTTAAATTTCGGGATAAACCAAAGCGATTTTGTATGGTTTTAAGTTATTAATACAATTCTTCCTTTGAAATCAAAGTAAATAAAACAGTATTTTTGGTTTGATAATTACTGAAAAAAGTAAAACCCATATTAAAAAACTCTAGAACTTTTAACTAAGAATCAGTCAAATAATGGGGGCAAGACATTAAGTCATAACTGTTGAAACTGTGTCACCAAGTTTGCCAGAAATACAAAAAGGTCTCTGTATAACCCTTTTCCCTAGCTTTAAAATTAGATGCCTAACAATCTGAGTGGCCCAATAGGAGATTTTTTAACACACACACTGTATTTTGGAATGAGATGCACTTGTTGCAAAATAAAAATCAGAAATTTATGACAAAGACAGACATGACCCAAAACTCAGGTCATACCGATACATAATTAAAAACTTAAGCTTCACATCTTTTAATCAAACAGTAGCAACTATTTGTGATTATTAAAATATATACATGTAAACCTTAAAGGGAAACTATAATTTCTCTGCATAGAATTATATGTATTTGAAAAGGTTCTTTCAGTTTATGTTTCAAAATAAAATACCTGGTTTAGTGCATTCAAACTACCACCCATAATGTAAATTCCGGTACATAAGTATTGTTTTTTTGTGTAAAGAAAGACAGATAAGTTAAGCAATCAGCATTTCCTGCAGAGATGTCTCATTTGAATGGACGTGTTCGAGAGTAATGGGTTGTGGTTTTGAATAGCAAAAATAGCTATTTTAAATACAAATAAAACTAAAGGAACAACTTCCCATTACATCTAATATTCTGCAATCTTTAGAAACACAATAAAAAGTCATTAGTGTTAAAATAAGGAGCTCTAATCCATCAGATCATGTAATTTTAACACTAGCAATCCTGTAATGCTATGTGTTTAACCCCCACTAAGGGGTAAAAGTCCTGCACAGGACCCACAGAGCACTGCTGGTCTTGAGCGGAAACTACAGCTGATCCAATCAGCAGAGCTAGTCGCACTACAATGGCCTTTTAATGGGATAAAGCTTTTACAGTTGTGTCCCTTAAATTGTATATCTATTAAAAACTCTGATTTTACAAATCGGGCAATGCCATATCTGATCTTAAAAACTGAAGGTTGAAGGTGAAGTGTTGGTTCTTCCACATGTTGAAGGCATTGTGTCAAAAAATTTCACTTTTGCAAGAAGCTTGCGGAATACCAATAATTTAGTCATCACAAGGGGATATATAAGTTTAAAATAACATTATTTATAACCCTTTACAATTTTCATTTAACTAATTAGATTAAGAAAAATTCTAAGTACTATACTGTACTACTCCAACAAATATACAAAATGTTGCATGTGGATATCTCAAACATTGTGACACTTTAAGTAGTGGAGGTGGAAAATACAGACTAGAAATAAAATACATCTGTGAGGAAAGTGAGAGTTAGCGTCTATACTCCACTGTTAAGTTAAAGGGACATGAAACCCAAATTTTTTCTTTCATGATTTAGAAATAGCATGCAACTTTAAACAACTTCTAATTTACTTCTATTATCTAATTTGCTTCCTTCTCTAGATATTCTTTGCTGAAAAGCATATCTAGATAGGCTTATAAGCTGCTGATTGGTGGCTGCACATAGATGTCTCGTATGATTGCCTAACCCATGTGCATTGCTATTGATTCAACAAAGGATATCTAAAGAATGAAGCTAATTAAATAACAGAAGTAAATTTGAATGTTTAAAATTGTATTCTCTATCTGAATATTGAAAGAAAAAAATGTGAGTTTAATGTTCCTTTAAACCATTAATAAGCATTTTTGGTTTGAAGACTGATAATATGGATTTCACTTTAATAGTAACTATGATCTTATCTGCCAACCATTATTAAAAGAACAGGTAACAAAATAATTTCACTTTTCGGATGAGCCTTTTGGCTGCTTATTTATTATAAGAAGGGGTTCTTGAAAGATATCCGTTTACCCATATTGAAATTTGTACTCAAGTTTTTACCAAAATAAAGGGGAAAACAGAACAGATTTAAATATTAACAAAAGGACTAGCCCAGTCTATGAGTCCACTCCTGAAAAAAATGCTCTCTCTAAATAGGAAGGTGGCAATCTGAATCTAATGAAAAAAATCAGGAGTGTTTAGGCATAAGCAGGGGAGACCTTGCTCTGCATTTAGGTCCAGCTTATTAATCAGTCTATTGTGCACCCCTTTTTCTGCCTTCCTATTCCGTAAGCGCTGTGTGGTATAGGTTTTAGAGGTCCATCTAAGGGTTGTGGCTCATTCGACTCCATATTCAGCTGTCTGTGGCTCTAAATGGCCAGCAAGGGATCTTTTTGGTGCAACACACAGTATTCTGGCAGGAGCCGAGTGGCTGTTCCTAGAGCCTCAAAGGTGCTCTGCATTCTCATTTTTTCACGTCTCTACACCCTGTGTTCAGTTTGACAAACTATTGTTGGATGAACCAGAAGTTGAGGCTACTGCAGCACTAGCAGGAGTAGTTGTGGAAACAGACTTTCGGATATGTGGCAGTAAATAAGGGTCAGAAGCCAGCTGCTGGACATCTATCCGATCCTCCTTTCTGTATGCGAGGCATCGCCTGATAAATGCCTGTGTAGATGGAAGGAAAAAAAATAACCTTTTAAATGTTGGTGCACATGTTTATCTGACTTGTTACAATCAACAAAAGATTATGCTTGCTTGACAAATTAAATTAATGAAAGCGAGTACTCTAGTCATCACATGTAGGAATTTCCATCCTAAGTACTAAGAGGGGGCAAGAGACCACCCAATATACCAAAACTTTATATCACCCCACTTACCCAGAATCCTCAGTCATACATATAGTTAAGTAGATGGAGGAAACAAAAAAGCAGTAAAGAGGTGCAAAACAAGTACAGGCACCAACTGAACCAAAGAAGGACAAGGTTCATAGACTCTTAAACTTAAAAGGACAGTCAACACCAGCATTTTTGTTGTTTAAAAAGATATATGATCCCTTTATTTTCCAATCCCCAGTTTTGCATAACAAACACAGTTATAATAATACACGTTTTACCTCTGTAATCACCTTGTATCTAAGCCTCTGCAGACTGCCCCCTTATTTCAGTTCATTTGACAGACTTGCACTTTAGCCAATCAGTGCTCACTCCTTGGTAAATTCACGTGCGTGAACTCAATGTTATCTATGTGAAACACATGAACTAATGCCCACTAGTAGTGAAAAACTGTCAAAATGCTTTCAGATTAGAGGCGGCCTTGAAGGTCTTAGAAATTAGCATATGAACCTCCTAGGTTTAGCTTGCAACTAAGAATACCAAGAGAACAAAGCAAAATTGGTGATAAATGTAAATTGGAAGTTGTTTAAAACTACATGCCCTATTTGAATCATGAAAGTTTGTTTTGGACATGACAGTCCATTTAATATTAAAAACACTTGTATAAGCTAAGCATACATTTTGTTTTCTTTCATCAGATGGTGAGTCCATGAGTCGTAATGTGTGGGAATCTATACCCAAGCAGTGAAGTCAACAAGATCACCATGAAATAAGCAGAAAATCTGATCAATAGAAGCCTCATTACAAAAGGCCCAAGAACTGGCAATTGCTCTAGTAGAATGAGCAGTAATGCACTCAGGGCGAGTCTTTCCTGCAACCAAATATACCATACGTATTAAGGCTTTAGGCCAAGCAGCTAAAGTAACTGCCGTTAGCTTTCTGCCCTTTGTGAGGCCCAGAAAAATTAAGGGGACAAAAAATGTTTATTATTTAAACAGATAGATGATCCCTTTATCAGGGCACAAAAATTCCACTCGCCAACGGCGAGTGGAATTAAAACAGTGGAGAGTAAGTTTCCATCCTTAGTCAGTGACTATCAGTTCCTCAGTTTCTATCAGGCAGCAAGCAGCCCAGGCACTTGAATAAATGTCCCCAAAACTTTATTTTTTAAAGTGTTCCTAAAGGTTATCCTGCGCACATGGGCTTCTGTAAAGACAGGACGACGAGGGGGGAGCCCCAAGGCAGAACATGCTGCGATCTGCGATGTCTTTGCAGAAAATGCAGCATGTCTGCAGAAAGAGCAGGATATCTGACAAGCTCTGAATCATCACTATATTGCCATGTTCAGTTGCGACCTGATCGGTTTTGCTGGAACACATTAGGGAACGTAGCCACCAGCTCTCTGCCACAAGCGTGAACTACATTTCCCAGCATGCTATGCCTTCAGATCAGAGTGAGCAGACAGGAAGTAAAAAAAACCAACGCAGTTTAAATTGTATTGGATGCTTCTATGCAGTACCAGGTTTTCAAGCAGCTATAGTCGTCGTGGGGACCGGGCAACCAAAGGAAGCATATATTGCTCCTGTGTAGTGCTGCACGCAACTATAGGCAGCGCGGTGACCAAGCTTATAAGAGTCACTGCAGATAATTGTAATTATAGGATGCATATTGCTCTTCTGCAGTGTCAGTTCCTCTACAGTGTCCATTTCTGTGCGCAGTACTGAACAGGATCGATAGGCACCCTTAATTGTCCTGTCTCTTGGTATCTATAGCTATGGAATCTCGGCATTGCAGTTATTATATATACCATTTAAATGCCTGGTTTCAGCAGAGCCAGTGTAGCAATACCTCTGTATATTTTAAAAAACATTTGTGCATATATAGTTGTTGAGTCGCATTGACAGAATGCATGGGGACACAAGTAATGAGGAGGAACACAGCAGTGTTCTGCTCGACGTCCAGTAAGTTATAGCTCACCCTATCCTAAACTTAATGGTACACCCTAAGCTGTAGTGAGAGGAAAGCACCCATCTCTCTATTAACTCTCCCTAATAATTAGCACGGTAATGTCTGTTATATGGTATAGTTTTAATAGACATTAATTACAGGGTTTTAATTAACCTTTAATGTACAAACACACAAAGATATTTAAGAGACATTTTCCCCAAAAAAGTTTTGACTTTTTTCATTTTTTTTTTTTTTTAAATTTTCCATGATTCTAGTCAAATGACATCCACCAGGAAAACAAAAATTATGCTTACCTGATAAATTTATTTCTCTTGTGGTGTATCCAGTCCACGGGTTCATCCATTACTTGTGGGATATTCTCCTTCCCAACAGGAAGTTGCAAGAGGACACCCACAGCAGAGCTGTCTATATAGCTCCTCCCCTAACTGCCACCCCCAGTCATTCGACCAAAGACAAGCAAGAAAAAAGGAGAAACTATAGGGTGCAGTGGTGACTAGTTTAAAAATAAAAAATACCTGCCTTAAAATGACAGGGCGGGCCATGGACTGGATACACCACAAGAGAAAGAAATTTATCAGGTAAGCATAAATTTTGTTTTCTCTTGTAAAGGTGTATCCAGTCCACAGGTTCATCCATTACTTGTGGGATACCAATACCAAAGCTTTAGGACATGGATGAAGGGAGGGACAAGGCAGGAACTTAAACGGAAGGCACCACTGCCTGCAAGACCTTTCTCCCAAAAATAGCCTCCGAAGAAGCAAAAGTATCGAATTTGTAGAATTTAGAAAAAGTATGAAGCGAAGACCAAGTCGCCCGCCTTACAAATCTGTTCAACAGAGGCCTCATTTTTAAAAGCCCATGTGGAAGCCGCCGCTCTAGTGGAATGAGCTGTAATTCTTTCAGGAGGCTGCTGGCCAGCAGTCTCATAAGATAAGCGGATTATGCTTCTCAGCCAAAAAGAAAGAGAAGTTGCCGAAGCCTTTTGGCCTCTCCTCTGTCCAGAGTAGACAACAAACAAAGCAGATGTTTGACGAAAATCCTTCGTAGCTTGTAAATAAAACTTTAAAGCACGAACCACATCAAGATTGTGTAAAAGACGTTCCTTCTTTGAGAAAGGATTAGGACATAATGAAGGAACAACAATCTCCTGATTGATATTCTTATTAGATACTTACCTTAGGAAGAAACCCAGGTTTGGTACGCAAAACTACCTTATCTGCATGGAAAATCAGATAAGGGGAATCACACTGTAAAGCAGATAACTCCGAAACTCTTTGAGCCGAGGAGATAGCTACTAAAAACAGAACTTTCCAAGATAAAAGTTTAATATCTATGGAATGCAAAGGTTCAAACGGAACCCCTTGAAGAACTTTAAGAAATAAATTTAAACTCCATGGCGGAGCAACAGGTTTAAACACAGGCTTGATTCTAACTAAAGCCTGACAAAACGCCTGAACGTCTGGAACCTCAGCCAGACGTTTGTGCAAAAGAATAGACAGAGCAGAAATCTGTCCCTTTAAGGAACTAGCAGACAATCCTTTCTCCAATCCCTCTTGGAGAAAGGATAAGATTCTAGGAATCCTGACTTTACTCCATGAGTAACCCTTGGATTCACACCAATGAAGATATTTACACCATATCTTATGATACATTTTCCTGGTGACAGGCTTTCGAGCCTGAATTAAGGTATCAATGACCGACTCGGAAAAACCACGCTTTGATAGAATCAAGCGTTCAATCTCCAAGCAGTCAGACGCAGAGAAATTAGATTTGGATGTTTGAAAGGACCTTGAAGTAGAAGGTCCTGCCTTAGCGGCAGAGTCCATGGTGGAAAGGATGACATGTCCACCAGATCTGCATACCAAGTCCTGCGTGGCCATGCAGGAGCTATCAAAATCACGGAAGCTCTCTCCTGCTTGATCTTGGCAATCAGACGAGGGAGCAGAGGAAACGGTGGAAACACATAAGCCAGGCTGAAGGACCAGGACGCTGCTAGAGCATCTATCAGCGCTGCCTTGGGATCCCTGGACCCGTAACGAGGAAGCTTGGCGTTCTGACTAGACGAAATTAGTTCCAGTTCTGGTTTGCCCCATAGTTGAATCAACTGGGCAAATACCTCCGGATGGAGCTCCCACTCCCCCGGATGACAGTCTGCCGACTTAGGAAATCCGCCTCCCAGTTCTCTACTCCTGGGATATGGATAGCTGAGAGATGGCAAGAGTGAACCTCTGCCCATATAATTATCTTTGAAACCTCCAACATCGCCAGGGGGCTCCTTGTACCCCCGATGGTTGATATAGGCTACAGTCGTGATATTGTCCGACTGAAATCTGATGAACCTGACCGCAGCTAGCTGAGGCCAAGCCTGAAGAGCATTGAATATCGCTCTTAGTTCCAGAATGTTTATCGGAAGGAGGGCTTCCTCCTGAGTCCACGAACCCTGAGCCTTCAGGGAGTTCCAGACTGCGCCCCAGCCCAGAAGGCTGACATCTGTCGTCACTATAGTCCATTCTGGCCTGCGGAAACTCATTCCCCTGGACAGATGGACCCTAGATAGCCACCAGAGAAGAGAATCCCTGGTCTCTTGATCCAGATTTAGCAGAGGGGACAAATCTGTGTAATCCCCATTCCACTGATTGAGCATGCAAAGTTGCAGTGGTCTGAGATGTAGGCGGGCAAACGGAACTATGTCTATTGCCGCTACTATTAGGCCGATCATTTCCATACACTGAGCCACTGACGGCTGAGAAGTGGAATAAAGAGCACGACAGGAAGTTAGAAGCTTTGACAACCTGACCTCTGTCAGAAAAATCTTAATTTCTACTGAATCTATCAGAGTTCCTAGGAAGGAAACTCTTGTGAGAGGGGAGAGAGAACTCCTTTCTTCGTTCTCCTTCCACCCGTGAGACCTCAGGAATGCCAGAACAATGTCCGTATGGGACTTGGCGATTTGAAAATTTGACGCCTGTATCAGAATGTCGTCTAGGTAAGGAGCCACCGCTATGCCTCGTGGGCTTAGAACCGCCAGTAGGGACCCTAGAACCTTTGTAAAGATTCTTGGTGCCATGGCTAACCCGAAGGGAAGAGCCACAAACTGGTAATGCCTGTCTAGAAAGGCAAACCTGAGAAACCGATGATGATCTCTGTGTATCGAAATGTGGAGATAAGCATCCTTTAAGTCCACGGTAGTCATATATTGACCCTCCTGGATCATAGTTAGGATGGTTCGAATAGTCTCCATCTTGAAGGATGGGACCCTGAGAAATTTGTTTAGGATCTTGAGATCCAAGATTGGTCTGAAAGTTCCCTCTTTTTTGGGAACTATAAACAGATTTGAATAGAATCCCTGCCCCTGTTCCTCCCTTGGAACTGGGTGGATCACTCCCATAACCAGGTGGTCTTGAACGCAACGTAAGAATGACTCTCTCTTTATCTGGTTTGCAGATAATTGTGAGAGATGAAATCTCCCCTTTGGAGATGAGACTTTGAAATCCAGAAGATATCCCTGGGAAACAATCTCCAGAGCCCAGGGATCCTAGACGTCTCTTGCCCAAGCCTGGGCGAAGAGAGAAAGTCTGCCCCCAACTAGATCCGGTCCCGGATCGGGGGCTACTCCTTCATGCTGTCTTAGAGGCAGCAGCAGGTTTTTTGGCCTGCTTTCCCTTGTTCCAAGCCTGGTTAGGTCTCCAGACTGGCTTGGACTGGGCAAAATTTCCTTCTTATTTTGCAGTAGAGGAAGTTGAAGCTGCGCCACTCTTGAAATTTCGAAAGGAACGAAAATTAGTCTGTTTGGTCCTTAATTTGTTGGACCTATCCTGGGGAAGGGCGTGGCCTTTTCCTCCAGTAATATCAGAAATGATCTCCTTCAATCCACGCCCGAATAGGGTCTGCCCTTTGAAGGGGATGTTGAGAAGCTTAGACTTTGAAGTAACATCAGCTGACCAGGATTTAAGCCATAGCGCCCTACGCGCCTGAATGGCAAAACTTGAATTCTTAGCCGTTAGCTTTGTTAAATGAAAAACGGTGTCAGAAATAAATGAATTGGCTAACTTAAGAGCTTTAAGCCTGTCTAGGATATCATCCAACGGGGTCTCCACCTGTAGAGCCTCTTCAAGAGAACTCGAACCAGAAAGCCGCTGCAGCAGTGACTGAGGCAATGCATGCAAGAGGCTGGAGAATAAAACCTTGTTGTATAAAGATTTTCTTAAGGAAACCCTCTAATTTTTTTATCCATTGGATCTAGGAAAGCACAACTGTCCTCGACGGGGATAGTTGTAAGCTTAGCTAGAGTAGAGACTGCTACCGCCACCTTAGGGACCGTCTGCCACGAGTCCCATGTAGCGGCATCTATGGGAAACATCTTTTTAAAAGCGGGAGGGGGAGAGAACGGTACACCTGGTCTATCCCATTCCTTCGTAATAATTTCAGAAAACCTCTTAGAGATTGGAAAAACATCAGTGTAAACAGGTACTGCAAAGTATTTGTCCATTTTACACAATTTCTCTGGGACTACAATGGTGTCACAGTCATCCAGAGTCGCTAAAACCTCCCTGAGCAACAAGCGGAGGTGTTCAAGCTTAAATTTAAATGCTGTCATTTCAGAGTCAGACTGAAGTAACGCCTTCCCTGAATCAGAAATATCACCCACAGATAGAAGCTGTCCTGCTTCGGCTTCTGTACACTGTGAGGGTATATCAGACATAGCTACTAAAGCGTCAGAAGGCTCTGTATTTGTTCTAGCCCCAGAGCTGTCTCACTTTCCTTGTAACCTTGGCAGTTTGGACAATACTTCTGTGAAGGTATGATTCATAACTGCCGCCATGTCTTGTAAGGTAAACGCATTGGACGCGCCAGATGTACTTGGCGTCACTTGCGCGGGAGATATAGGTTCTGACACATTGGGAGAGCTAGGTGGTTTAACCTCCCTTTTGTCAGTCTGAGAAACCTTTGGTGATAAATCTTTAAAAGCCATAATATGGTCTTTATAACTTATAGAAAGGTCAGTGCATTTGGTACACATTCTAAAAGGGGGTTCCACAATGGCTTCTAAACATAATGAACAAGGAGTTTCCTCTATGTCAGACATGTTTAACAGACTAGTAATGAGACCAGCAAGCTTGGAAAACACTTTAATAAATGTGAAAAAGCAATTAAACAAAAACGGTACTGTGCCTTTAAGAGAAAAAAACTACCACATAAACTGCAAAACAGTGTTAAAAAGTAGTAAACTCTATGAAATTTTTACAGTGTGTATAAGAGACTAAAGCAGCATTGCACCCACTTGCAAATGGATGATTAACCCCTTAGACCCCAAACCGGATTAGAAAAACTGTAAAACCATTAAAAAACAGTCAAACACACTGCCACAGCTCTGCTGTGGCTCCTACCTGCCCTTAAAAAGATTTTTGCAGGGAAAAAAACCCTCTATAGTGGTCCTAGATGCCAGAGGACTCCTTTAGGGAAGCTGGATGTCTCAGTCTGAATATCAACTGCGCATAAAGTGCGCGGAAATAGGCCCCTCCCACCATGCACTCAATGTCAGAGGGCCTTAAAAAAGTACTCCTAGGAGTAATCTAACAAGCCATGTGGAAAACTAGGCTCCAAATAAAGATTTATCACCCTCAGAGAAAAAAACTTTTTTTTCAGTAAGTTATGCAAACGTTTTTACACTAAGTAATATGAGAGTTAACATGAATATTACCCTTATCTTGTAAGCATGATCCCAGTCGTTGTTAAATCACTGTATCAGGCTTACCTCAAATATACCAGGCACTGTCAGCATTTTCTAGACCTTATCTCTCTAGAAAAAAAATATACTGAACATACCTCAAAGCAGGTGATCTGCAAACCGTCCCCCCAACTGAAGTTTTCTTTCCATACTCTTCAGTTATGTGTGAGAACAGCAATGGACCTTAGTTACAAACCGCTAAGATCATCAACCTCCAGGCATATTCTTCTTCCAATTTCTGCCTGAGAGTAAAACAGTACAACGCCGGTACTGTTTAAAAATAAACTCTTGATTGAAGGTAGAAACTACACTAAGTCACCACATATCTCTTGATACTTCCTTTCTTGTCGAGAGTTGCAAGAGAATGACTGGGGGTGGCAGTTAGGGGAGGAGCTATATAGACAGCTCTGCTGTGGGTGTCCTCTAGCAACTTCCTGTTGGGAAGGAGAATATCCCACAAGTAATGGATGAACCCGTGGACTGGATACACCTTTACAAGAGAAAGCATTGTTTGTAGTTAATTGGCTTCTCCCACATCTCTCTAAAACCATAATACGCTGGCTGTATTTCCATGCTGATCTCATCAAATTATAGTTTTCCATTTAAAACAAAATTTTGTCTCTCTCCCTCCCTCTGTATAACCCCTCCCTCTTAATCTCCCCTCTTCTGTCTCTCCCCTCTGTCAGACATGCAGAGATAAGAGGCAGCCTTCAATAAATTAGCATATGGGCCTACCTAGGTTAAGCTTTCAATAAATAATACCAAGAGAACAAAGCTAATTTGATGAGAAAAGTAAAATGTTAAGTTGTTTAAAACTGCATGTCCTATCTGAATCATGCAAGTTTAATTGGACTTCACTGTCCCTTTAAGAAAGATAAAATGTCTGAAACCTATTGTGACTTCCACATGTTTGGGAACTCTCACATCATCCAGATTGGGAAGGATTGGCTGGTTTGAATTATTAGGAGCCAAAAAGGAGCCACGTTTTTCTGACTAATTACCACCTAAGACATAAAAAAATATAAACTAGTGCGAAGTACAGACAGAAACCCTTCTGGCAGTAGAAATAGCCAGAAGAAAAAAGAACCTACCAAGATAAAAGGTGAAGGTCTAAACCATGGATGGCCAACTGGTGGCCCATGAGTTTTTGCAGCCCCAGGGAAAAAGTAGAACTGAGCATGTGCACCATAGTTCTTGTGGTATCAGGACAAAGCAGAATGAAAAACCTAATTTATGTAATAACTTACCTGAGAAATTAATTTCTTTCATATTGGCAAGAGTACATGAGCTAGTGACGTATTGGATATGCAATCCTACCAGGAGGGGCAAAGTTTCCCGAACCTCAAAATGCCTATAAATACAACCCTCACCACACCCACAATTCAGTTTAACGAATAGCCAAGTAGTGGCGTGATAAAATGAGTAAAAAAGCAAACAAAAAGAGGAACTGGAAATATAATTGTTTATACAAAAATCATAACCACCAAAAGAAAAAAGGGTGGGCCTCATGGACTCTTGCCAATATGAAATAAATGAATTTATCAGGTAAGTTCTTACATAAATGATGTTTTCTTTCATGTAATTGGCAAGAGTCCATGAGCTAGTGACGTATGGGATAGAAATACCCAAGATGTGGAAGTCCACAGAAGAGTCACTAGAGAGGGAGGGATAAAACAAAAACAGCTATTTCCGCTGAAAAAGATAAATCCACAAAAATATAAGTCTCTTATAAATTTCACGAAAAAACTTAAATCATAAGCAGAAGAATCAAACTGAGACAGATGCCTGAAGAACGTTTCTACCAAAGACTGCTTCAGAAGAAGCAAATACATAAAAATGGTAAAATTTGCAGAGGCTTTCTGACCTTTCCTAGGACCAGAAAAAACAACAGACTAGAAAGTCTTCAGGAAATCTTTAGTAGCTTCGACATATTTCAAAGATTTTACAACATCCAAAGAATGTAAAGATCTTTCAAGAGTATTCTTAGGATTCGGACACAAGAAAAGAACAAAAATTTCCCTACTAACATTGTTAGAATTCACAACTTTAGGAAGAAATTTTAACAAAGTCTCCAAAACAGCCTTATCCTGATGGAAAATCAGAAAGGGAGACTCACAAGAGAGAGCAGGCAATTCAGAAACTCTTCTAGCTGAAGAGATTGTTTAGCAATCTTTCTGTGAAATAAAACAGAAAGAGCAGAGATTTGTCCCTTCAAAGTACTTGCAGACAAACCTTTATCCAAACCATCCTGAAGAAACTGTAAAATTCTAGGAATTCTAAAAGAATGCCAAGAGAATTTGAGAAAAACACCATGAAATATAGGTTTTCCAAACCTGATAATAAATATTTCTTGAAACAGACTTACGAGCCTGTAGCATAGTATTGATCACAGAGTCCGAGAGACCTCTATGACTAAGCACTAAGCATTCAATTTTCATACCTGCAAATTTAGCGATTTGAGATCCTGATGAAAAAAAAAAAAAGCCCTCGAGACAGGTCTGGCCTTAAAGGAAGTGGCCAAGTTTGACAACTGGACATCCGGACAAGATCCGCATACCAAAACCTGTGAGGCCATGCTGGGGCTATCAGAAAAACTTGCGCTTGTTCCATTATGATCTTGGAGATCACCCTTAGAAGAAGAAGTAGAGGCGGAAAAATGTAAGCAGGTTGGTAAAACCAAGTAACTGCTAATGCATCCACCATCTCTGCCTGAGGATCCCTGGACCTAGAAAGATACCTGGGAAGTTTCTAGTTTAGATGGGATGCCATGAGATCTATTTCTGGAAGACCCCACATCAGTACAATCTGACAAAATACATCTGGATGGAGAGACCACTCCCCTGGATGTAAAGTCTAACGGCTGAGATAATCTACTTCCCAATTGTCTAAAACTGGGATAAGTATCGCAGAAATTAGACAGGAGTTGGATTCCGCCCAAGAAAGTATTCAAGATACTTCTTTCATTGCTAAAGGACTGCGAGTCCCACCCCGATGATTGACATATAACACAGTTGTGATATTGTCTGTCTGAAAACGAATAAATGATTCTCTCTTTAGTAGAGGCCAAGCCTGAAAAGCCCTGAAAATAGCACAGAGTTCTAAAATATTGATTGGTAACCTCACCTCTTGAGGATTCCAAGTCCCTTGTGCTGTCAGAGACCCCCAGACAACTCCCCAACCTATGAGACTTGCATCTGTTGAAATCACAGACCAGGAAGGACAAACAAGAGAGGCCCCTTGAAGAATCCAATGATGGTCCAACCACCAGGACAGAGAGAGTTGAATGTTGGGATTTAAGTATATCAACTGTGATATCAGAGTATAATCCCTGCACCATTGATTCAGCATGCAAAGCTACAGAGGTCTCATATGAAAACGAGCAAAGAGCATTGCGTCCGATGCTGCAGTCATTAGACCTAAAACTTCCATGCACATAGCCACTGAAGGGAATGATCGAGACTGAAGGTTTTGACAGGCAGAAACTAATTTAATTCGTTTCTTGTCTGTTAAAGACAGAGTCATGGACACTGAATCTATATGGAAACCTAAAAAGGTGACCCTTGTCTGAGGAATCAAGAAACTCTTTGGTAAATTGATCCTCCAACCATGTTTTTGAAGAAACAACACAAGTTGATTCGTGTTAGATTCTGCTAAATGAAAAGATTGAGCCAGTACCAAGATATCGTCCAAATAAAGAAAAACTGCAATACCCTGCTCTCTGATTACAGATAGAAGGGCACCGAGAACCTTCAAAAAGATTCTTGGAGCTGTTGCTAGGCCAAATGAAAGACCAACAAATTGGTAATGCTTGTCTAGAAAAGAGAATCTCAGAAACCAATAATGGTCTGGATGAATCGGAATGTGAAGATACGCATCCTGTAAGTCTATTGAGGACATGTAATGACCTTGCTGAACAAAAGGCAGCATAGTCCTTATAGTCACTATCTTGAAAGTTGGGACCCTTACAAATTGATTCAAAAACTTCAGATCCAGAACTGGTCTGAAAGAATGTTCCTTCTTCGGGACAATGAATAGATTTGAATAAAAACCCAGACCCTGTTCCAGAAGTGGAACTGGTACAATTACTCCTGAAAGCTCTAGATCTGAAACACACTTCAGAAAGGCCTGAGCTTTCACAGGATTTGTTGGAACGTGAGAGAGAAAAAAATCTTCTCACAAGAGGTCTTATTCTGAAACCTATTCGATACCCCTTAGTGACAATATTCTGAATCCAATGATTCTGAACGGAACCTGCCCAAATGTCTTGAAATAATTTCAATCTGCCCCCACCAGCAAAACTGGATTGAGGGACGCACCTTCATGCAGTTTTGGGGGCTAGCTTTGGTTTCTTATAAGGCTTGGATTTATTCCAACTCGAAGATGGCTTCCAATTGGAGCCAGAGTCCTTAGGGGAAGGAGTGGTTTTCTGTTCTCTATTCTGATGAAAGGAACAAAACTGATTAGAAGCTTTAGATTTGCTCTTTGACTTTTTATCTTGGGGCAAAAAAAAACTCCCTCCCCCCCAGTAATAGTGGAAATAATAGAATCCAACTGGGAACCAAACAAATTATTACCCTGGAATTATAGAGATAGTAACCTAGACTTAGATACCATGTCAGCATTCCATAATTTGAGCCAGATTTAACATCAACCTTGATTATATAAAAAATAGCATCACAGATAAAATGATTAGCATGTTGAAGCATGTTGAAGCAAATGAACAATGCTATGCAAATCAGAATCTTTTTCCTGATGTGCTAAGCTATGTGCTAAGCTATCCAACCAAAAAGTTGATGCAGCCGCAACATCAGCCATAGAAATGGCAGGTCTAAGAATATAGCCAGAATGTAAATAAGCTTTCTTTAGATAAGATTACATTTTTCTATCTAAAGGATCCTTAAAAGAGGTACTATCTTCCATAGGAATAGTAGTACGCTTAGCAAGAGTAGAAATAGCCCAGTCAACCTTAGGGACTTTGCTACTGGCAAAGGATATAACTTATTAAACCTTGAAGAAGGAGCAAAAGAAGTACCAAGCTTAGACCATTCCTTAGCAATCAGAAATAGCATCAGGAACAGGAAAAACCTCTGGAGCAATCACAGGTGGTTTATAAACAGAATTTAAACGTTTTTATTTTTTTTTTTTAGTATTATGAGTTTTAAAAGAACTTTTACGTTTATTTGAAAACGGTGTAGCAGCCATAGCCTTCTGTATCGCATCAGCAATATAATTTTTCATATCAACAGGGATATCATGTACTTTAGATGTTGAAGGAACAACAGATACTGTACTAGCACTAAAAGAAACCTTTTCTGCATGCAAAAGCTTATCATGACAACTGTTACATACTACAGCTGGAGATATAATCTCCACTAGCTTACAACAGATACACTTAGCTTTGGTAGAACTGTGTTCAGGCAGCATGGTTCCTAGATCTTGTAAAATGTAAAAGAAAAAAATAACATTTAAACAAATATTTTATTTCCACATTAAGCAGTTTCAGGAATGGGGAAAAATGCAAATAGCATAGCCCTCAAAGCATAAAGAAGGCAAGGAGCATATAGGAAGTGGAGTAAAAAATAAAAACTTTTTTGGCGTCAAGAATGATGCACAACACAAAAGGAAGTTGAGAAATTTTTTGGCCCAACAAACATCAGGAAATGACGCAACCCGCGTCATAAACACAATTTCGTGCCAAACAACCTAGCGTCAACTAAGACGCAGGAATTGACGAACTTGCGTCATTACAGACGCACATTCACGCCAAAAATGACGCAATAACAGCATTTTGCGCCCTTGCGAGCCTAATTTGCCCACAAGTTTTTTTTAAAGAAAAAACGACTATAACCCAGGTAAGACACGATTCCCATAACGAAACTGCTAGACTGCAAAGGGAAATACACATAGACCTGACTCATGGCAAATATAAGTAAAATACATATATTTAAAACTTTATATTAATACATAAAGCACCAAACCATAGCGGAGAGTGTCAAATAATGATACATACTTACAGAAAGATAACAAACCACATATAGCAGATAGCCAAACCAGTACTGAGTATCAGTAGAGGTAATGGTATAGAAGAGAATATCGTCGATCTGAAAAGGGAGGTAGGAGATGAATCCCTACGACCGATAACAGAGAACCCTTGAAAAGATTTCCCGCGAGGGTAACCATGAAATCAATAGGCGATACTCTCTTCACATCCCTCTGACAAACACTGTACTCAGAGGAATTGGGCTTCAGAATGCTTAGAAGCGCTTATAGAAGAAATCATAAAAAATCATGCACAAACTTACTTCACCACCTCCATAGGAGGCAAAGTTTGTAAAACTGAATTGTGGGTGTGGTGAGGGGTGTATTTATAGGCATTTTGAGGTTTGAGAAACTTTGCCCCTCCTGGTGAGATTGTATATCCCATACGTCACTAGCTCATGGACTCTTTCCAATTACATGAAAGAAAAGTGTGCTTTGGGGACTTCTGCTTGGTGGGTAACTCAAATGAGCCATCTGAAGTGGAGAACAGCATATAGAAAATACACAGGAAACATTACTTAAATCTTGTCCTGTATCAAATATATGGTGTTTAATATCCATAAATTAATATGCAACCCTTAAGGATTCTAAAATATACTATGTGGCCCCCATGCATTAGGAAGCCGGCCCTCACTGGTCTAAAGCACACATAAAGCTCATAAGGGGGAGTCCAATAAATCTTTCGCTGCTGAGCTTTTTCTTAACCCAAGTGCTGAACCAATTTTAGCTTTTTTTGCTACCTACATTTAAACCCTATTGTAAGTCTAATTTCATTGAGTGACCCACACAAATGATATATTGTTTTTTTCCAGCAGAACCAGCAGATTCACAATATACCATTATTATATTTGGGGAAGTGCATTGGACAGGGGTGTGTGCATTGGTAACAGGGCTGTGTACTTTTTTAACAATAGCATATGTTCACATTTTCAAAGTGAACATTTTATAAGTGAGGCATTAATTTTTAAGAATTATACAAGAATTACACTCAATAATCTCCACACTGCTGATTACTAACTATCAAACTGCCTACTGACATCTGCTAAGGAATGCTGAGTTAACCTACTGTCTCTTCTGCTTTCAGGTACGTGAACTCAGGCCCTGCACTGAAATCTTGCTATTCCCTGCTTTTCTGTCATTTTACAACAAATCCCTCTTTTTGGTACGTGAACTCAGGCCCTGCACTGAAATCTTGCTATTCCCTGCTTTTCTGTCATTTTACAACAAATCCCTCTTTTTGGTACGTGAACTCAGGCCCTGCACTGAAATCTTGCTATTCCCTGCTTTTCTGTCATTTTACAACAAATCCCTCTTTTTGGTACGTGAACTCAGGCCCTGCACTGAAATCTTGCTATTCCCTGCTTTTCTGTCATTTTACAACAAATCCCTCTTTTTGGTACGTGAACTCAGGCCCTGCACTGAAATCTTGCTATTCCCTGCTTTTCTGTCATTTTACAACAAATCCCTGTGTGTGTGTGTTTGTGTATATATATATATATATATATTGAGCAATTGAATTTAGTCTGTTAAAATTAAGTCCTGCATTTTTTGTAATGATTTTTCCCAATGTCTCAATTCTAATGTCTAGTTAATTGCCATGTGATGCTCACTCCTTATCAATACTTGCTATAACTCTAAAATTTATAGTTTTCTTATGTCACAGTTTTAACCCCCTCCATCTCACCCTGACCAGATTCTAACATTCCAATTGGCCTTACCAACTGTCTTTGAATAGCAATTAAGTAAATTTAGTGGACTCAGCTGACTGCCCTACCTGTATATATTTCAGACTAGCTTGGGGAAGTGCATTGCACAGGGGTGTGTGCATTGGTAACAGGGCTGTGTACTTTTTAACAATAGCATATGTTCACATTTTCAAAGTGAACATTTTATAAGTGAGGCATTAAATTTTAGAATTATACAAGGATTGGGCAAGGGGTAAGACACAAGGCAAGTACTCTTGTATTACTATGTTTTATGTATATCATTGTATCCTTTTGCAAGTGCTGCTGTAACACTGTGTCTTATGTGTTTACTTGGTTCCCACTTTCAGAATAATGCTCAATATCTTCATATTCCTTTTTTCTACCTCTTGTCTCTACAACAAACTACATTACTCAGTTACTCCTTCTCCCTCTCCACCTGCACTGTTCATTAGCCCATCTCTCTTATACTCACCTTACTTTTGTACTCATGAACTCTACTTATTCCTAAATACTCTCTCTCCCCTCTGCACTTCAGTTAAACAACAGTCTCATTACTGCAAATCTGCTTCTCATCTCATGTCACTCTCCCTCTTGCTCATACTAGCTGCTGGCGACATCTCCCCTAATCCTGGTCCCTCACAACCTCCTAACCTTTCACAACCTTGTGTGTCTTTCAATAGACTTCATAAACTAAACTCTGGTAACCTTAATCGCATTCCTCTTACATCTAAAAACCCCTCCCCCTTCACTTGTGCACTCTGGAACTCTCGCTCTGTTTGCAACAAGCTCACTTCTATCCATGATCTCTTTATCTCCCACTCTCTTAACCTTCTGGCTCTTACAGAAACCTGGCTCTCTACCTCAGACACAGCATCCACTGCTGCACTGTCACATGGGGGTCTCCATTTCAGCCAAACTCCTAGGTCTGGCAATAGACAAGGAGGTGGTGTCGGTATTTTACTTTCCTCTCGTTGCACCTTCCAACAAATACAGCCCTTCTCTTCCCTCACATTTTCTTAATTTGAAGCACACATGATTCGGTTATTCTCTCCGCTCTCTATACGTGTTGCAGTCATATACCGCCCCCCCTGGCTCCCCAACTCAATTTTTAGATCACTTTGCTGCCTGGCTTCCTTATTTCCTTTCCTCAGACACCCCTGCCCTCATTCTTGGCGACTTCAACATCCCCCTTAACAATCCCACTGCCTCATCTGCTAAACAACTTCTGCAACTCACTTCCTCTTTCGGTCTGTCACAATGGACTGATTCTCCCACTCACAAAGACGGTCACTCCCTTGACATGATCTTTAGCTATCGATGCACTCTCTCAAACTTCTCAAACTCCCCTTTTCCTCTTTCTGACCACCATCTCCTTACCTGCAACATATCATCCCTTCCTACAACTCTCTCACCTTCTACTCCTCACACTAAACTTCACAGAAGCATTAGGTCTTTAGATCAGCAACAACTTGCTAATTCCCTTCAACCGCTCCTCTCATCCTTCTCCTCCTTTTCTTGCCCTGAACAATCTATCTGCCACTATAATTCCACCCTTATATCCGTCCTTGACAATCTCACCCCTCTTACCACTGCTAGGAAATAACACACTCATCCCCAGCCCTGGCATACTCCTCTGACACGGTACCTACGCAGATGTTCCCGTACTGCTGAACGGCATTGGAGAAAATCACGGAGTTCAGCTGATTTTCTTCATTACAAATTCATCTTGAACTCCTACTACTCTGCCCTTAATCTCCACAAGCAACACTACTTCTCTACTCTTATCTCTAATCTTTCTTCAAACACAAAACGTCTGTCCTCCACTTTCAATACTCTCCTCTGCCCTCCCCCACTTCCTAATACAACTTCTCTGTCAGCTCAAGACTTTGCCAGTCACTTCATTAACAAAATTGATTCCATCAGACATGAAATCAGCTCTCAACACAATTCCATTCTCTCCCCCCCTCAAATACTCTCACTCAACCACAACCCTCATAACCTGAAACTTAGTTCATTCTCCCCTGTTACTGAGGACGAAGTTTCAGCACTTATACTGCGCTCTCACCTCACTACCTGTCCCCTTGACCCTATCCCCTCAAAGCTGCTCCCCTCTCTCTCTGCTACCCTTACCCCTATACTAACACACATTTTCAACCTCTCCCTCAAGCACTGGTACATTTCCCTCATCAATGAAACATGCACTGGTCACACCTATCCTCAAAAAACCTTCCCTTGATCCTACCTCCCCATCCAACTACCGCCCAATTTCCCTCCTCCCTCTTGCTTCAAAGCTTCTCGAAAAACTAGTATATGCACGCCTATGCCATTTCCTTACGTTAAACTCCCTTCTTGACCCGCTGCAATCTGGATTTCGTCCCTATCACTCCACAGAGACAGCTATTGTTAAGGTCACCAACGACCTACTTACAGCTAAATCAAAAGTCCACTTCTCTCTGCTTATCCTCCTTGATCTGTCCGCAGCCTTTGACACTGTCGACCACCCTCTTTTGCTCCAAACCCTCCAATCCTTCGGTATCTGTGACACAGCCCTTTCATGGCTCTCTTCCTACCTGTCAAACCGTACCTTCAGGGTAGCCTTCTCTGGGGCCTCCTCTGCCCCGTCACCACTTTCTGTCGGAGTACCGCAAGGCTCTGTCCTCGGTCCCCTTCTCTTCTCAATCTATACGTCATCACTACGTTTCCCTTATTAATTCCCACGGTTTCCAATATCATTTGTATGCCGATGACACCCAAATCTACTTCTCTGCACCAGAACTATCTCCTTCCTTGCTAACCCGTGTCACTAACCGTCTTTCTCACATCTCTTCCTGGATGTCCTCTCACTACCTCAAGCTCAATCTCTCCAAAACTGAGCTCCTCATTTTCCCCCTTTCTTCCAAAATCTCCACCCCCAATATCTCTATAACTGTCGACAACTCCATCATTACCCCTACCCCGCATGCCCGATGTCTCGGGGTCACATTTGACTCAGATCTTTCCTTCACTCCTCACATTCAGTCCTTGGCTACAGCCTGCCGCTTCCACCTTAAAAACATCTCTAAAATTAGACACTTCCTTACACAAGACACAACTAAGATTTTAATCCACTCTCTCATTCTTTCCCGCCTTGATTACTGCAACTCTGTCCTCCCCACCTGCCGCATAGCTCCTTTACAATCCATAATGAACTCCTCTGCCAGACTCATCTTCCTTACACGTCGCTCTTCATCTGCTGCGCCTCTCTGCCAATCCCTTCACTGGCTTCCTCTTGCCTCTAGGATCAAACACAAAACTCTCACTCTTACATGCAAAGCCCTCAACTGCACTGCTCCCCCCTACATCTCAGACCTTGTCTCCAGATACTCTCCCTCCCGTCCCCTTCGCTCTGCTCATGACCTCCTACTCTCCTCCTCTCTTGTCACCTCATCACACTCCCATTTACAGGACTTCTCCAGACTGGCTCCCATCTTGTGGAACTCTCTGCCTCGCTCCACAAGACTCTCTTCTAGTTTTAAAAGCTTCAAGTGCTCCCTAAAGACTCTACTGTTCAGGGACGCATACAACCTACGCTAACCTTTCCTAATACCAGTTCCTCTCCTCCACTGCAATCCCCTGAACCCTCTTAGCATGTAAGCCTAAAAGTCCAGCTGTTTGTAGATCACCTTCTTAAGAGCTGACTACAACAGTGCAACTCTTGGCAGGGCCCTCTACCCTATAATTGTTTTGTTGTACTCCCCCTTTGTTTATAGCGCTGCGGAATCTGTTGGCGCTCTACAAATAACCGATAATAATAATAATAATGAGATAGCTGTTAAAAACTGTTAAAAAAAATAAAATGTTTGCTTTGATTTTAGTAAATAATGCTAAAAACCACCAAGTGACCACTGCTGTTACTGTGATCACCTTACTAAATTGTCATCAAGAGCAGCCACATGTGAAATAGGGGCTCATACAGGCTTTTGAGGGTTATAATATAGATTAGAGAGGCCCATTGTACGGTATAGAAATAAAAAGCACCTTTTTCTTGCAAGAGGCTCACTTACCACATTGATCACTTGACTATACAAACTTCATTTACATTTTTTGAGAGAGAGAGAGTTGTCTACTAGAAAAACAAAAAATGTATGCTTACCTGATAAAAGTATTTCTTTCCGGATATGGTGAGTCTACGACATCATTTACTGTTGGGAATATCACTCATGGCCAGCAGGAGGCGGCAAATAGCACCACAGTCAAACTGTTAAAGGAACACTGAACTCAAATTTTTTCTTTCGTGATTCAGATAGAGCATTGAATTTTAAGCAACTTTATAATTTACTCCTATTATCAAATGTTCTTTATTCTCTTGGTATCTTTATTTGAAATGCAAGAATTTAAGTTTAGATGCCAGCCCATTTTTGGTGAACAACCTGGGTTGTCCTTGCTGATTGGTGGATAAATTCATCCACCAATAGAAAAGAGCTGTCCAGAGTTCTGAACCAAGAAAAAAAAGCTTAGATGCCTTTGTTTCAAATAAAGATAGCAAGAGAACGAAGAAAATTGATAATAGGAGTAAATTAGAAAGTTGCTTAAAATTGCATGCTCTATCTGAATTACGAAAGAGAAATTTGGGTTCAGTGTCCCTTTAAGTATCTTAAAATAAAGGGCGGGGTCGTGGACTCACCATATCTGGGAATAAATAAAATCAGGTTATCAGGTAAGCATAAAATGTTGTTTTCTTTCCTAAAATATGGTGAGTCCACAATGTCATTTACTGTTGGGAACCAATACCCAAGCTAGAGGACACAGATAACTAGGGAGGGACAAGACAAGTAGACCTAAACAGGCACCACTGCTTGAAGAACCTTTCTCCCAAAAAAAGGCTGCAGCCGAGGCAAAACGTATCAAATTTATAAAATTTGAAAAAAGTATGTTAAGAGGATCAAGTTGCAGCCTTGCAAATATGTTCCACAGAAGCTTCATTTTTGAATGCCCAAGAAGAGGAAACAGCCCTTGTGGAATGAGCTGTTATTCTCTCAGGAGGCTGCTGACCAGCAGTATTGTAAGCAAAACGAATTATACTTCTCAACCATAGAGAAAGAGAAGTAGTAGTAGCTTTCTGACCTTTACGTTTTCCTGAGAAACAAACAAAAAGGGCAGAAGACTGGCGAAAAACCTTAGTCGTCTGTAGATAGAATTTTAGAGCACGCACAACATCCAGGTTGTGCAACAAACGTTTCATATGAGGAGGATTAGGACATGGAGAAGGAACGACAATTTCCTGATTAATATTTCTATCTGAAACTACTTTAGGAAGAAAACCTAACTTCATACGAAGAACTGCCTTATCAGCATGAAAAATAAGATAGGCGAATCACACTGCAAAGCCGGGAGTTCTGAAACTCTCCGAGCAGAGGAGACAGCAATAAGAAACAAAACTTTCCAAGATAACTTAATATCTATGGAATTGAATGGCTCAAACTAAGCCTGCTGCAAAACTTTAAGAACAAGGTTAAGGCTCCAAGGAGGAGCAACAGACTTAAACACAGGCCTGATTCTGACCAAGGCCTGACAAAAAAATGGCACATCTGGCACGCCCGCCAGACGCTCGTGTAGCAAAATAGATAATGCAGAAATCTGACCCCTCAGAGTACTGACTGACAAACCCTTCTCCAGACCTTCCTGGAGAAAAGACAAAATCTTAGGAATCCTGATCCTACTCCAAGAGTAGCCTTTGTATTCACACTAAGATATTTACTCCATATCTTATGGCAAACCTTTCTAGTAACAGGCTTGCGAGCCTGTATCATGGTCTTAATGACCTACTCAGAAAAACCACGCTTAGACAGAACTAAGCGTTCAATCTTCAAGCAGTCAGCTTCAGAGAAACGAGATTTGAGTGAAGGAAGGGACCCTGAATTAGAAGGTCCTTCCTCAGAGGCAATCTCCAAGGTGGGAGAGATGAAATCTCCACTATTTCTTCATACCAGATCCTGCGAGGCCACACAGGGGCTATTAGAATCACTGATGCTCTCTCCTGTTTGATACGAGCATTGATTCGTGGAAGGAGAGCAAACAGAGGAAACCGGTATGCCAGCCTGAAGTCCCAAGGGACCGCCAGAGCATCTATCAGAGCAGCCTGTGGATCTCTTGACCTTGAACCGTACCTTGGAAGCTTGGAGTTCTGCCGAGACGCCATCAGATCCAGCTCCGGCACTCTCCATTTGAGGGTTAAAGGGACACTGAACCGAAAAAAAATATTTCGTGATTCAGATAGAGCATGCAATTTTAAGCAACGTTCTAATTTACTTCTATTATCAAATTTTCTTCATTCTCTTGGTATGTTTATTTGAAAAGCAAGAATGTAAGTTTAGATGCCAGCCCATTTTTGGTGAACAACCTGGGTGGTCCTTGCTGATTGGACAGCACCAATAAACTAGTGCTGTCCATGGTTCTGAACCCAAAATGTGCTGGCTGAGATGCCTTCGTTTTCAAATAAAGATAGTAAGAGAACAAAGAAAAATTGATATTAGAAATAAATTAGAAAGTTGCTTAAAATTGCATGCTCTATCTGAATCATGAAAGAAAAAATTTGGGTTCAGTGTCCCTTTAAGCTGGAAAACACCTCCGGATGAAGAGCCCACTCCCCGGGATAAAAAGTCTGTCTGCTCCCGAAAATCCTGTAACAGGAATAACAATGGGAGCCTTGCCACTCCTGGCAGAAAGGACGGTGATCCACCCCCCTGCACTCCAAGCACTAGAGCAAACGAGACACTGAGAAAAGGAAGGACATGCCCGCACTTCCAGACACAGATGACCCAACCCAAGACAGGAAGAAAAGGAGACTCTGCCACCGACATAAGGAATGTGACTGGGCTACAAGAGTCAACAACCAGAAGATACCAAAAGTGAAAACGTAAAATGTCCACCACCCGGAATACTAGACCTCCCAAGGTCATACACATCTCCAAACCCTAAAGGAATGTGAAACTACGGTTCCGAGTCCACAAGGACCTTTAGAAACCATGATGATGTCTTAAAAAGTCAGTCACGTATCCCAATCAAATTGAAAGAAAAAGACCAACTAAAATCGGAGCTCACAACCTTTTTTCCTGAAGTGTTGGATCTACGCACAAGGCCTCCATACTTCGTAGTAGGATCTTAGCCCGGAGTCCATATCAATAGGCCAAAGTGACATTCAGAATCCGACAGGATAATCAGCACCACGAGGGTGACATGAACCCAAGGAACAGCAGACCAGTACCTGCCTGGTACAAGAACACTCCAGAACTGTCTAAGGTCCAAGAAAAATCGATCCGAAGGTTCGATAATATGAACTAGAAACATAACTTCGTTCTTAATCAAAAGTGCGCAACTTTCGAGGAAGTGTCCATACGACCACAAAATCGCAAGTATCAGTTCCAGAGAAAGAATGTTCCCAAAATGGAAATTACATCAGATGTGAGCTTATTAAAAACAAATCAAACACATCCTATCTGGATCAAAATAAAAGTAAGGCAGCACCCACGGGTAGACGCCCAAGGAGAATGGGTAAGCCAACAGGACCAGCCGATCAGAGGCCCCATTCACCCAAGCTCAGAACTGGAACCGATACATAAAAGAAAGAAAATATTAGCTTCATCCCCAAACGTCTAACCCAGCTTGCCATCTGGCATCTAAGGCCGAGGATCCCTCGGCCCACTAGAACTAGAATCCTCCAGCACTGCCAAAACATGTCTTCTTAGGACACGAAGACTTGCCAGCCTATAACGGAAGGCAAAATTATCCCTCGCCAGATTGATAGGCGACCCAAGCCCAGAGGTTGGGGCCCATGAAGTCTCAAAGGCCAACGCTTCCCCAGAATGCCGAACTGAATCAGGCGATTCCATACCCAACGGGCCCTGGTTGACAGAACACAGACAATACCTTAAAAATATTTCACTTAGGAGACATAAATGAGCCAGCGCCATAGATATGGCCATGCAGAACCGTGCCGTAACCTCTGGAGGAAACAAGCCACCTCCGGAGAAGGAGTAAAGGTCATAGGGACACCTGCTTGCGTAGCAAAGGAAGGTTCTGGGGCACACGCCTCACAGGACATGGAATCCTCTGGGGCGGATGGCTCAAAGCACTCTAAGTTCCCTGATTCGGGAGATAACTGATGGGCATGGATAACACGGGCCATTTCATATTCACCACAAGACGCATTCTCCGAATCGGAGATATCCGAGTCTAAAAAAAAAAGAAATTTATGCTTACCTGATAAATTGATTTCTTCTACGATACGACGAGTCCACGGATTCATCCTTACTTGTGGGATATTATCCTCCTGCTAACAGGAAGTGGCAAAGAGCACCACAGCAGAGCTGTATATATAGCTCCTCCCTTCTCTCCACCCCCAGTCATTCGACCGAAGGTATAGGAAGAGAAAAGAAAAGCTAAAAGGTGCAGAGGTGACTGAAGTCTTAAAAAATCAGGGCGGGCCGTGGACTCGTCGTATCGTAGAAGAAATCAATTTATCAGGTAAGCATAAATTTCCTTTTCTTCTACAAGATACGAGTCCACGCATTCATCCTTACTTGTGGGATACAATACCAAAGCAACAGGACACAGATGAACGGGAGGGACAAGACAGATACCTAAACGGAAGGCACCACTGCTTGAAGAACTTTTCTCCCAAAAATAGCCTCAGAAGAAGCAAAAGTATCAAATTTGTAAAAAGTATGAAGGGAGGACCAAGTCGCAGCCTTACAAATCTGTTCAACAGAAGCATCGTTTTTAAAAGCCCACGTGGAAGCCACAGCTCTAGTAGAATGAGTCGTAACCTTTTCAGGGGGCAGCTGTCCAGCAGTCTCGTATGCCAGGCGGATGATGCTTTTCAGCCAAAAAGAAAGAGAGGTAGCCGTAGCTTTTTGACCCTTATGTTTTCCAGAATAAACAACGAATAGAGAAGATGTTTGACGGAAATCCTCAGTCGCCTATAAGTAAAACTTCAAGGCCCGAACCACGTCCAAGTTATGTAACAGACGTTCCTTCTTAGAAGAAGGATTAGGACACAAAGAAGGAACAACAATTTCCTGATTAATATTCTTATTTGAAACAACCTTAGGAAGGAATCCAGGTTTAGTACGCAAAACCACCTTATCAGAATGGAATATAAGATAAGGCGAATCACATTGTAACGCAGAAACTCTTCGAGCAGAAGAGATAGCAACTAAAAACAAAACTTTCCAAGATAAAAGCTTAATATCTATGGAATGCATGGGTTCAAACGGAACCCCTTGAAGAACATTGAGAACTAAATTCAAACTCCATGGAGGAGCAATAGGTTTAAACACAGGCTTGATTCTGATTAAAGCCTGACAAAAAGACAACGTCTGGGACATCCGCCAGACGCCTCTGTAGTAAAATTGACAAAGCAGAAATTTGTCCCTTTAAGGAACTAACTGATAATCCCTTCTCCAATCCTTCTTGGAGAAAGGACAAAATCCTAGGAATCCTAACACTACTCCATGAGTAGCCCTTGGATTCGCACCAATAAAGATATTTACGCCATATCTTATGGTTAATCTTTCTAATGACAGGCTTGCAAGCCTGAATCAAAGTATCAATGAGTCAAGTCCTGCGTGGCCATGCAGGCGCTATTAGGATTACCGAAGCTCTCTCCTGTTTGATTCTTGCAATCACACGAGGCAGGAGAGGAAATGGTGGAAACACATAAGCCAGGTTGAACGACCAAAGTACTGCTAGAGCATCTATCAGTACAGCTTGGAGATCACTTGACCTGGACCCGTAACAAGGAAGTTTGGCATTCTGACGAGATGCCATCAGATCCAATTTTGGTGTGCCCCATTGACGAATTAATGATGCAAACACCTCCGGATGGAGTTCCCATTCCCCCGGATGAAAAGTCTGACGACTTAGAAAATCCGCTTCCCAGTTCTCTACTCCTGGGATATAGATTGCTGATAGATGGCAAGAGTGAGCCTCCGCCCATCGGATTATCTTTGAAACCTCTATCATCGCTAGAGAACGCCGTGTTCCCCCTTGATGATTGATATATGCTACAGTCGTGATATTGTCCGACAGGAATCTTATGAAGTTGGCCAAAGCCAACTGAGGCTACGCCTTAAGCGCGTTGAATATTGCTCTCAGTTCCAGAATATTGACTGGTAGTAGAGACTCCACCTGAGTCCAAACACCCTGAGCCTTCAGGGAATTCCAGACTGCACCTCAGCCCAAGAGGCTGGCGTCCGTCGTCACTATTACCCATGCTGGCCTGCGGAAGCACATTCCCTGGGACAGATGATCCTGTGACAACCACCAAAGAAGAGAGTCTCAGGTCTCTTGATCCAGATTTATCTGAGGAGATAAATTTGCATAGTCCCCATTCCACTGTCCAAGCATGCACAGCTGCAGTGGTCTGAGATGAAAGCGAGCAAACGGAACGATGTCCATTGCCGCTACCATTAATCCAATGACCTCCATAAACTGAGCCACTGATGGCCGAGGAATGGACTGAAGTGCTTGGCAAGTATTTAGAATCTTTGACTTTATGACCTCCGTCAGAAATATTTTCATGTCTACCGAGTCTATCAGAGTTCCCAAGAATGGAACTCTTGTTAGTGAAACTAGTGAACTCTTTTCTATATTCACTTTCCAACCGTGAGTTCTTAGAAATGCCAACACGATGTCCGTGTGAGATTTGGTCAGATAAGTTGACGCCTGGATCAAAATATCGTCCAGATAGGACGCCACTTCTATGCCCCGCGGCCTGAGAACCGCCAGAAGGGACCCTAGCACCTTTGTAAAAATTCTGGGAGCTGTGGCCAACCCGAAAGGAAGGGCTACGAACTGATAGTGTTCGTCCACAAAAAAGTGTTCAAGCCTAAATTTAAAGGACATCATGTCCGAATCTGTCTGAGGCAACACATTTCCTGAATCTGAAAGTTCTCCCTCAGACAGCAATTCCCCGACCCCCAAATCAGAGCACTGTGAGGGTACATCAGAAATGGCCAATAAAGCAACAGAGGGTTCAGTATTTACCTTAATACCTGACCTACTGCGTTTACCCTGTAAAACTGGCAGTTTAGATAATACCTCTGTAAGGGTAGTAGACATAACTGCAGCCATATCTTGCAGAGTAAAAGAATTAGACGCACTAGAAGTACTTGGCGTCGCTTGAGTGGGCGTTAAAGGTTGTGACACTTGGGGAGAATCATCCTTAGATATACTTTTATCACCTAAAAAATGTTCTTTGCAATGTAAGGCCCTTTCAGTACAAGGACGACACAATGTAAGAGGGGGTTCCACAATGGCTTCTAAACAAGTAGATCATTGACTTTCCTCAATGTCAGACATGTTGAACAGGCTAGTAATAACCACAAAAGTCGTGAAACACTTTATTGATTAATTTTTTTTTTAAAAAAACAAGTACTGCGCCTTTAAGAAGTAAAAAGCGCACAATTTTTCCAAATCTGCTTAAAAATGTTAACAAACGTTCAATTTTAACGTATACCTATCCTATATTGCAGTCGGATATTGCACCACAAGCAAGGGGCAATTAAACCCCCTAAATGAGTAATGTAACACAAAACCTGCCCCCAGGGATCTGACAAACGTCTCAATATCACTCCGGTAGACAATCTCTCAGTTTGGGCCCAACCAAAGCTGAAGTTTGCTGCCTTCTTGACAAAATCAACTGCGCATCTGAAGCGCGAAAAAACATAATTTATGCTTACCTGATAAATTTATTTCTCTTGTAGTGTAGTCAGTCCACGGGTCATCCATTACTTATGGAATATATCTCTTCCTAACAGGAAGCTGCAAGAGGATCACCCAAGCAGAGCTGCTATATAGCTCCTCCCCTCACATGTCATATTCAGTCATTCGACCAAAACCAGACGAGAAAGGAGAAACCATAGGGTGCAGTGGTGACTGGAGTTTAATTAAAATTTAGGTCTGCCTTAAAGACAGGGCGGGCCGTGGACTGACTACACTACAAGAGAAATAAATTTATCAGGTAAGCATAAATTATGTTTTCTCTTGTTAAGTGTAGTCAGTCCACGGGTCATCCATTACTTATGGAATACCAATACCAAAGCTAAAGTACACGGATGAAGGGAGGGACAAGGCAGGAACATTAAACAGAAGGAACCACTGCCTGAAGTACCTTTCTCCCAAAAATAGCCTCCGAAGAAGCAAAAGTGTCAAATTTGTAAAATTTTGAAAAAGTGTGAAGTGAAGACCAAGTCGCAGCCTTGCAAATCTGTTCAACAGAGGCCTCATTTTTAAAGGCCCAGGTGGAAGCCACGGCTCTAGTAGAATGAGCTGTAATTCTTTCAGGAGGCTGCTGTCCAGCAGTCTCATAGGCTAAACGTATTATGCTACGAAGCCAAAAAGAGAGAGAGGTAGCCGAAGCCTTTTGACCTCTTCTCTGTCCAGAGTAAACGACAAACAGGGAAGAAGTTTGATGAAAATCTTTAGTTGCCTGCAAATAGAACTTCAGGGCACGGACTACGTCCAGATTATGTAAAAGTCGTTCCTTCTTTGAAGAAGGGTTAGGACACAGTGATGGAACAACAATCTCTTGATTGATATTCCTGTTAGTAACTACCTTAGGTAAGAACCCAGGTTTAGTACGCAGAACTACCTTGTCTGAATGAAAAATCAGATGAGGAGAATCACAATGTAAGGCAGATAAATCAGAGACTCTTCGAGCCGAGGAAATAGCCATCAAAAACAGAACCTTCCAGGATAACAGCTTGATATCAATGGAATGAAGGGGTTCAAATGGAACGCCTTGGAGAACGTTAAGAACTAAGTTTAAGCTCCACGGCGGAGCAACGGTCTTAAACACAGGCTTAATCCTAGCTAAAGCCTGACAAAAGGCCTGAACGTCTGGAACTTCAGCCAGACGTTTGTGTAGAAGAATAGACAGAGCAGAAATCTGTCCCTTTAACGAACTAGCAGATAAGCCCTTTTCTAAACCGTCTTGTAGAAAGGACAATATCCTAGGAATCCTAACCTTACTCCATGAGTAACTCTTGGATTCGCACCAATATAAATATTTACGCCATATCTTATGGTAAATATTTCTGGTAACAGGCTTCCTAGCCTGTATTAAGGTATCAATAACCGACTCCGAGAAGCCACGCTTTGATAGAATCAAGCGTTCAATCTCCATGCAGTCAGCCTCAGAGAAATTAGATTTGGATGGTTGAAAGGACCCTGAATTAGAAGGTCCTGTCTCAGAGGCAGAGACCACGGTGGACAGGACGACATGTCCACTAGGTCTGCATACCAGGTCCTGCGTGGCCACGCAGGCGCTATCAGAATCACCGAAGCTCTCTCCTGTTTGATCTTGGCAATCAAACGAGGGAGCATCGGAAATTGTGGAAACACATAAGCCATGTTGAAGACCCAAGGGGCTGTCAGAGCATCTATCAACACCGCTCCCGGGTCCCTGGACCTGGATCCGTAACAAGGAAGCTTGGCGTTCTGGCGAGACGCCATGAGATCCAGATGAATCAGTTGAGCAAAGACCTCCGGATGAAGTTCCCACTCCCCCGGATGAAAAGTCTGGCGACTTAGAAAATCCGCCTCCCAGTTCTCCACGCCTGGGATGTAAATCGCTGACAGGTGGCAAGAGTGAGACTCTGCCCAGCGAATTATCTTTGAGACTTCCAACATCGCTAGGGAACTTCTGGTTCCCCCTTGATGGTTGATGTAAGCCACAGTCGTGATGTTGTCCGACTGAAATCTGATGAACCTCAGAGTTGCTAACTGAGGCCAAGCTAGGAGAGCATTGAATATTGCTCTTAATTCCAGAATATTTATTGGGAGGAGTTTCTCCTCCTGAGTCCATAGTCCCTGAGCCTTCAGGGAGTTCCAGACAGCGCCCCAGCCTAGAAGGCTGGCGTCTGTTGTTACAATCGTCCAATCTGGCCTGCGAAAGGTCATCCCCTTGGACAGATGTGGCCGAGAAAGCCACCATAGAAGAGAATCTCTGGTCTCTTGATCCAGATTTAGTAGGGGGACAAATCTGAGTAATCCCCGTTCCACTGACTTAGCATGCACAATTGCAGCGGTCTGAGATGCAGGCGCGCAAATGGTACTATGTCCATTGCCGCTACCATTAAGCCGATTACTTCCATGCACTGAGCTACTGACGGGTGTGAAATGGAATGAAGGACACGGCAAGCATTCAGAAGCTTTGATAACCTGGCCTCTGTCAGGTAAATTTTCATCTCTACAGAATCTATAAGAGTCCCTAGAAAGGGAACCCTTGTAAGTGGTAATAGAGAACTCTTTTCCACGTTCACCTTCCACCCATGCGACCTCAGAAATGCCAGAACTATCTCTGTATGAGACTTGGCAGTTTGAAAACTTGACGCTCGTATCAGAATGTCGTCTAGGTACGGAGTCACCGCTATGCCTCGCGGTCTTAGTACCGCCAGAAGTGAGCCCAGAACTTTTGTAAAGATTCTTGGAGCCGTAGCTAATCCAAAGGGAAGAGCTACAAACTGGTAATGCCTGTCTAGGAAGGCAAATCTTAGGTACCGATAATGATCCTTGTGAATCGGTATGTGAAGGTAGGCATCCTTTAAGTCCACTGTGGTCATGTATTGACCCACTTGGATCATGGGAAGGATGGTACGAATAGTTTCCATTTTGAATGATGGAACTCTTAGGAATTTGTTTAGGATTTTTAAGTCCAAGATTGGTCTGAAGGTTCCCTCTTTCTTGGGAACCACAAATAGATTTGAATAGAATCCTTGCCCGTGTTCCGTCCGCGGAACTGGGTGGATCACCCCCATTAGTAAGAGGTCTTGTACACAGCGTAGAAACGCCTCTTTCTTTATTTGGTTTGCTGATAACCTTGAAAGATGAAATCTCCCTCGTGGAGGAGAAGTTTTGAAGTCCAGTAGATATCCCTGAGATATTATCTCCAACGCCCAGGGATCCTGGACATCTCTTGCCCAAGCCTGGGCGAAGAGAGAAAGTCTGCCCCCCACTAGATCCGTTTCCGGATAGGGGGCCCGCTCTTCATGCTGTCTTAGGGGCAGCAGCAGGTTTCTTGGCCTGCTTGCCCTTGTTCCAGGACTGGTTAACTTTCCAGCCCTGCCTGTAACGAGCAACAGCTCCTTCCTGTTTTGGAGCGGAGGAAGTTGGTGCTGCTCCTGCCTTGAAGTTACGAAAGGCACGAAAATTAGACTGTTTGGCCTTTGATTTAGCCCTGTCCTGAGGTAGAGCATGGCCCTTACCTCCCGTAATGTCAGCTATAATTTCTTTCAAGCCGGGCCCGAATAAGGTCTGCCCTTTGAAAGGAATATTAAGCAATTTTGATTTAGAAGTCACGTCAGCTGACCAGGATTTAAGCCATAGCGCTCTGCACGCTTGGATGGAGAATCCGGAGTTCTTAGCCGTAAGTTTGGTTAAATGTACAACGGCATCAGAAACAAATGCGTTAGCTAGCTTAAGTGCTTTAAGCTTGTTCATAATTTCATCCAATGGAGCAGTGCGAATGGCCTCTTCCAGAGACTCAAACCAGAATGCCGCCGCAGCAGTGACAGGCGCAATGCATGCAAGGGGCTGTAAGATAAAACCTTGTTGAACAAACCCTCTAATTTCTTATCCATTGGATCTGAAAAAGCACAACTATCCTCCACCGGGATAGTGGTACGCTTAGCTAAAGTAGAAACTGCTCCCTCCACCTTAGGGACCGTCTGCCATAAGTCTCGTGTGGTGGCGTCTATAGGAAACATTTTCCTAAATATGGGAGGAGGGGAAAAAGGCACACCAGGTCTATCCCACTCCTTGCTAATAATCTCTGTAAGCCTTTTAGGTATAGGAAACACGTCAGTACACACCGGTACCGCATAGTATCTATCCAACCTACATAATTTTTCTGGAATTGCAACCGTGTTACAATCATTCAGAGCCGCTAATTCCTCCCCTAGCAATATACGGAGGTTCTCAAGCTTAAATTTAAAATTAGAAATCTCTGAATCCAGTCTCCCTGGATCAGATCCGTCACCCACAGAATGAAGCTCTCCGTCTTCATGTTCTGCAAACTGTGACGCAGTATCTGACATGGCTCTCACCTCATCCGCGCGCTATGTCCTTAACCCAGAGCTATCGCGCTTGCCTCTTAATTCTGGCAATTTAGATAATACTTCTGTCATAACAGTAGCCATGTCTTGCAAAGTGATTTGTAAGGGCCTCCCTGATGTACTTGGCGCCACGAAATCACGCACCTCCTGAGCGGGAGGCGAAGGTACTGACACGTGAGGAGAGTTAGTCGGCATAACTTCCCCCTCGTTGTCTGGTGATAATTTCTTTGCATTTAAAGATTGACTTTTATTTAAAGTAACATCAATGCAATTAGTACACAAATTTCTATTGGGCTCCACATTGGCCTTTAAACATAGTGAGTCAGACATGTTTAAACAGACTAGCAATGAGACTAGCAAGCTTGGAAATACTTTTCTAAATAAATTTACAAGCAATATAAAAAACGCTACTGTGCCTTTAAGAAGCACAAAAAGCTGTCACAGTTGAAATAACAATGAACCAAAATAGTTATAGCAACCAATTTTTCACAGTAAATGTATTAAGTTAGCAAAGGATTGCACCCACCAGCAAATGGATGATTAACCCCTTAATACCCCAAAACGGATAACAATTTAATAATTAACGTTTTTCTCACAGTCAAAACACACTGTCACAGCTCTGCTGTGACTGATTACCTCCCTCAAAATGAATTTTGAAGACCCCTGAGCTCTCTAGAGACGATCTGGATCATGGAGGATGAAGTAGACAGATTGTGACTGAATTTTTACTGCGCAAAAAAGCGCTAAAATAGGCCCCTCCCACTCATATTACAACAATGGGGAAGCTCAGATAACTGTTTCTATGCAGAAAACAAAGATGGCCATGTGGTAAAAATCATGCCCCAATAAGTTTTATCACCAAGTACCTCACAAAAAACGATTAACATGCCAGTAAACGTTTTAAACATACATTTTAAAAGTTATGAAGTGTTATTAATAAGCCTGCTACCAGTCGCTTTCACTGCAGTTAAGGCTCATACATTATTTCAGTATTAACAGTATTTTCAGAGTCAATTCCATTCCTTAGAAAAATACATTCAGTGTACACACACTCATCAGCCTAATACCAGTTGCTATCACTGCATTTAAGGCTGAACTTACGTTACATTGGTATCAGCAGTATTTTCTCAGTCAATTCCATTCCTCAGAAAAATAATTTACTGCACATACCTCATTTGCAGGGGGGCCCTGCATGCTATCCCCCTTTTCTGAAGTTACCTCACTCCTCAGATGAGAACAGCCAGTGGATCTTAGTTACGTCTGCTAAGATCATAGAAAACGCAGGCAGATTCTTCTTCTAATGCTGCCTGAGAACAAACAGCACACTCCGGTGCCATTTAAAATAAACTTTTGATTGAAGAAATAAACTAAGTTAAAAAACACCACAGACCTCTCACAGTGACCTATCTTTAGTTAGGCTGCAAGAGAATGACTGAATATGACATGTGAGGGGAGGAGCTATATAGCAGCTCTGCTTGGGTGATCCTCTTGCAGCTTCCTGTTAGGAAGAGATATATTCCATAAGTAATGGATGACCCGTGGACTGACTACACTTAACAAGAGAAACATAATTTATGTAAGAACTTACCTGATAAATTCATTTCATATTAGCAAGAGTCCATGAGCTAGTGACGTATGGGATATACATTCCTACCAGGAGGGGCAAAGTTTCCCAAACCTCAAAATGCCTATAAATACACCCCTCACCACACCCACAATTCAGTTTAAAGAATAGCCAAGAAGTGGGGTGATAAGAAAGGAGCGAAAGCATCAAAAATAAGGAATTGGAATAATTGTGCTTTATAAAAAAAATAATAACCACCACAAAAAAGGGTGGGCCTCATGGACTCTTGCTAATATGAAAGAAATGAATTTATCAGGTAAGTTCTTATATAAATTATGTTTTCTTTCATGTAATTAGCAAGAGTCCATGAGCTAGTGACGTATGGGATAGCAGATACCCAAGATGTGGAACTTCCACGCAAGAGTCACTAGAGAGGGAGGGATAAAATAAAGACAGCCAATTCCGCTGAAAAAACATAATTTATGTAAGAACTTACCTGATAAATTCATTTCTTTCATATTGGCAAGAGTCCATGAGCTAGTGACATATGGGATATACAATCCTACCAGGAGGGGCAAAGTTTCCCAAACCTCAAAATGCCTATAAATACACCCCTCACCACACCCACAATTCAGTTTAACGAATAGCCAAGCAGTGGGGTGATAAAGAAAGGAGTAGAAAGCATCAACAAAGGAAATTTGGAAATAATTGTGCTTTATACAAAAAATCATAACCACCATAAAAAGGGTGCGCCTCATGCACTCTTGCCAATATGAAAGAAATGAATTTATCAGGTAAGTTCTTACATAAATTATGTTTTCTTTCATGTAATTGGCAAGAGTCCATGAGCTAGTGACATATGGGATATCAATACCCAAGATGTGGAGTCTTCCACTCAAGAGTCACTAGAGAGGGAGGGAAAAAAACAAAAAACAGCCATATTCCGCTGAGAAAATAATCCACAACCCAAAAATAAGTTATTTTCACTTTTGAAAGAAAAAAAACTTAAATCAAAAAGCAGAAGAATCAAACTGAAACAGCTGCCTGAAGAACTTTTCTACCAAAAACTGCTTCCGAAGAAGCAAATACATCAAAATGGTAGAATTTAGTAAATGTATGCAAAGAGGACCAAGTGGCTGCTTTGCAAATCTGATCAACTGAAGCTTCATTCTTAAAAGCCCATGAAGTAGAGACTGATCTAGTAGAATGAGCTGTAATTCTCTGAGGCGGGGTTTGACCTGACTCCAAATAAGCTTGATGAATCAAAAGTTTCAACCAAGCAACCAAGGAAATAGCAGAAGCTTTCTGACCTTTCCTAGGACCAGAAAATAAAACAAATAGACTAGAAGTCTTCATGAAATTTTTAGTAGCTTCCACATAATATTTCAAAGCTCTTACCACATCCAAAGAATGTAAGGATCTCTCCAAAGAATTCTTAGGACATAAAAAAGGTACAACAATTTCTCTACTAATGTTGTTAGAATTCACAACCTTAGGTAAAAATTGAAAAGAAGTCCGCAAAACTGCCTTTTCCTGATGAAAAATCAGAAAAGGAGACTCACAAGAAAGAGCAGATAGCTCAGAAACTCTTCTAGCAGAAGAGATAGCCAAAAGGAACAACACTTTCCAAGAAAGTAGTTTAATGTCCAAAGAATGCATAGGTTCAAATGGAGGAGCCTGTAAAGCCCTCAGAACCAAATTAAGACTCCAAGGAGGAGAAATTGACTTAATGACAGGCTTAATACGAACTAAAGCCTGTACAAAACAGTGTATATCAGGAAGTATAGCAATTTTTCTGTGAAATAAAACAGAAAGAGCGGAGATTTGTCCTTTCAAGGAACTTGCAGACAAACCCTTATCCAAACCATCCTGAAGAAACTGCAAAATTCTAGGAATTCTAAAAGAATGCCAGGAGAAATTATGAGAAGAACACCATGAAATGTAAGTCTTCCAAACTCTATAATAAATCTTTCTAGAGACAGATTTACGAGCTTGTAACATAGTATTAATCACTGAATCAGAGAAACCTCTATGACTTGGAACTAAGCGTTCAATTTCCATACCTTCAAAATTAATGATTTGAGATCCTGATGGAAAAACGGACCTTGAGATAGTAGGTCCTGCCGTAACGGAAGTGGCCAAGGCGGGCAACTGGACATCCGAACCAGATCCGCATACCAAAACCTGTGTGGCCATGCTGGAGCCACCAGCAACACAAAAGACTGTTCCATGATGATTTTGGAAATCACTCTTGGAAGGAGAACTAGAGGCGGGAATATGTAAGCAGGTTGATAACACCAAGGAAGTGTCAGCGCATCCACTGCTTCCGCCTGAACATCCCTGGACCTGGACAGGTATCTGGGAAGTTTCTTGTTTAGATGAGAGGCCATGAGATCTCTCTCTGGAAGCCCCCACATCTGAACAATCTGAGAAAACACATCTGGATGGAGAGACCACTCCCCTGGATGTAAAGTCTGGCGGCTGAGATAATCCGCCTCCCAATTGTCTACACCTGGGATATGCACCGCAGAGATTAGACAGGAGCTGGATTCCCCCCAAGCAAGTATCCAAGATACTTCTTTCATAGCTTGGGGACTGTGAGTCCCACCCTGATGATTGACATAAGCCACAGTTGTGATATTGTCTGTCTGAAAACAAATGAACAGTTCTCTCTTTAGTAGAGGCCAGAACTGAAGAGCCCTGAGAATTGCACGGAGTTCTAAAAAATTTATTGGTAATCTCGCCTCTTGAGATTTCCAAACCCCTTGTGCTGTCAGAGACCCCCAAACAGCTCCCCAACCTGAAAGACTCGCATCTGTTGTGATCACAGTCCAGGTTGGGCGAACAAAAGAAGCCCCTTGAACCAAACGATGGTGATCTATCCACCATGTCAGAGAGTGTCGTACATTGGGATTCAAGGATATTAATTGTGATATCTTTGTATAATCCCTGCACCATTGATTCAGCATACAAAGCTGTAGAGGTCTCATGTGAAAACGAGCAAAGGGGATTGCGTCCGATGCTGCAGTCATGAGACCTAAAACTTCCATGCACATAGCCACTGAAGGGAATGATTGAGACTGAAGGAGCCGACATGCTGCGACCAATCTTAAACGTCTCTTGTCTGTTAGAGACAGAGTCATGGACACTGAATCTATCTGGAAGCCTAAAAAGGTGACCCTTGTCTGAGGAATCAAGAAACTTTTTGGTAAATTGATCCTCCAACCATGTTTCCGAAGAAACAACACTAGTTGATTCGTGTGAGATTCTGCAGTATGTAAAGACTGAGCTAGTACCAAGATATCGTCCAAATCAGGAAACACCGCAATACCCTGTTCTCTGATTACAGATAGTAGGGCACCCAGAACCTTTGAAAAGATTCTTGGAGCTGTTGCTAGGCCAAATGGAAGAGCAACAAATTGGTAATGCTTGTCTAGAAAAGAGAATCTCAGAAACTGATACGGAATATGAAGGTATGCATCCTGCAAGTCTATTGTGGACATATAATGTCCTTGCTGAACAAAAGGCAGAATAGTCCTTATAGTCACCATCTTGAAAGTTGGTACTCTTACATAACGATTCAAAATTTTCAGATCCAGAACTGGTCTGAACAAATTTTCTTTCTTTGGTACAATGAATAGGTTTGAATAAAACCCCAAACCTTGTTTCTGAGGAGGAACTGGCATGATTACCCCTGAAGACTCCAGGTCTGAAACACACTTCAGAAAAGCCTGAGCTTTTACTGGATTTACAGGAATGTGTGAGAGAAAAAAATCTTCTCACAGGAGGTCTTACTTTGAATCCTATTTGATACCTTGAGAGACAATGCTCTGAATCCAATGATTTTGGACAGATTTTATCCAAAAATCCTTGAAAAACCTTAATCTGCCCCCTACCAGCTGAGCTGGAATGAGGGCCGCACCTTCATGCGGACTTAGGGGCAGACTTTGGTTTTCTAAATGGCTTGGATTTATTCCAATTTGAGGAAGGCTTCCAACTGGAAGCAGATTCCTTGGGAGGAGGATTGAGTTTTTGTTCCTTATTCTGACGAAAGGAACGAAAACGGTTAGAAGCCTTAGATTTACCCTTAAGTTTTTTTATCCTGAGGCAAAAAAACTCCTTTTCCTCCAGTGATAGTTGAAATAATAGAATCCAACTGAGAACCAAATAAATTATTACCTTGGAAAGAAAGAGATAGTAATCTAGATTTAGATGTCATATCAGCATTCCAAGATTTAAGCCACAAAGCTCTTCTAGCTAATACAGCTAAAGACATGGATCTAACATCAATTTTGATAATATCAAAAATGGCATCACAAATAAAATGATTAGCATGTTGCAGTAGGCGAACAATGCTAGATATGTCAGAATCCAATTCATGTTGCGCTAAATTTTCCAACCAGAAAGTTGATGCAGCCGCAACATCACCCAAAGAAATAGCAGGTCTGAGAAGATGACCCGAATATAAATAGGCCTTCCTTAGATAAGATTCAAGCTTCCTATCTAAAGGATCCTTAAAGGAAGTGCTATCTTCCATAGGAATAGTGGTACGTTTAGCAAGAGTAGAAATAGCCCCATCAACTTTGGGGATTTTTTCCCAAAACTCTATAGATTTTGCTGGTAAAGGATACAATCTCTTAAACCTTGAAGAAGGAATAAAGGAAGTACCTGGCTTATTCCATTCCCTAGAAATCATATCAGAAATAGCCTCAGGAATGGGAAAAACACCTGGAGAAACCACAGGAGGTTTAAAAACAGCATTTAAACGTTTATTAGACTGAACGTCAATAGGACTGGTTACCTCAATATCCAAAGTAATTAACACTTCTTTTAATAAAGAACGCATATACTCTATTTTAAATAAATAAGTAGATTTGTCAGTGTCAATATCTGAGGAAGGATCTTCTGTTTCAGATAGATCCTCATCAGAAGAGGATGAATTATTATGTTGTTGGTCATTTGAAATTTCATCAGCTAAATGAGAAGTTTTAAAAGACCTTTTACGTTTATTAGAAGGTGGAAACGCAGACAAAGCCTTCATAATAGATTCAGAAACAAGTTCTTTAAAATTTACAGGTATATCATGCACATTAGAAGTTGAAGGAACTGCAACTGGCAATGTACTATTACTGATAGAAACACTATCTGCATGTAAAAGTTTATCATGACAACTATTACAAATGACATTCGGTGGAATAATTTCTACAATTTTACAACAAATGCACTTAACTTTGGTAGAACCGATGTCAGGCAGCAATGTTCCAGCAGAAACTTCAGAGACAGGATCAGATTGGGACATCTTGCTCAATGTAAGAGAAAAAACAACATATAAAGCAAAATTATCTATTTCCTTAAACGACAGTTTCAGGAATGGGAAAAAATGCAAAAGCATAGGCCTCTTGATAGAAAAGAAAGCAGGAGGCAAACAACAATGGGGTATTGAAATAATGAAGAAAAATTGGCGCCAAGTATGACGCACAACGTAACGTAAACTTTTTTGGCGCCAAAAGTGACCGGAAATGACACACTTGCGTCACTAATGACGCAGCCGTGTGAAAGGTCTCGACATCACGAATGACGCCGGAAATGACGAAGTTGCGTCAAAAACGTAATTTCCCGCGCCAAAAATGACGCAATAAAGTCTAACATTTGACGCACCAGCGGGCCTAATACCCGCAAATGCAAAAGTAGTCAAATTGAAAAAGACTAAACCCCAGGTAAGAAACAAATTTCTTAAAGTGTTTATATTCCCAAATATGAAACTGACAGTCTGCAGAAGGAAATACATGAACCTGACTCATGGCAAATATAATAATAATAATATAAGTACAATACATATATTTAGAACTTTATATAATTTGCATAAAGTGCCAAACCATAGCTGAGAGAGTCTTAAGTAAATGAAAACATACTTACCAAAAGACACCCATCCACATATAGCAGATAGCCAAACCACTACTAAAACAGTTCTTTAGTAGAGGTAATGGTAAATTTGAAAGTATATCGTCGATCTGAAAAGGGAGGTAGGAGATGAATCTCTACGACCGATAACAGAGAACCCATGAAAAAGACCCCCGGTTAGGGAAATCATCGTATTCAATAGGTGATACTCCCTTCACGTCCCTCTGACATTCGCTGTACTCTGAGAGGAATCGGGCTTCAACAATGCTGAGAAGCGCATATCAACGTAGAAATCTTAGCACAAACTTACTTCACCACCTCCATAGGAGGCAAAGTTTGTAAAACTGAATTGTGGGTGTGGTGAGGGGTGTATTTATAGGCATTTTGAGGTTTGGGAAACTTTGCCCCTCCTGGTAGGATTGTATATCCTATATGTCACTAGGTCATGGACTCTTGCCAATTACATGAAAGAAAATAATCCACAACCCAAATCAAAAAGTTTTAATCTTATAATGAAAAAACCTGACATTATAAGCAGAAGAATCAGCTGCCTGAAGTACTTTTCTACCAAAAACTGCTTCAGAAGAAGAGAAAACATCAAAATGGTAGAATTTAGTAAAAGTATGCAAAGAAGACCAAGTTGCTGCTTTGCAAATCTGATCAACAGAAGCTTCATTCCTAAAAGCGCAGGAAGTAGAAACTGACCTAGTAGAAAGCCGTAATCCTTTGAGGCGGGGATTTACCCGACTCTACATAAGCATGATGAATCAAAGACTTTAACCAAGACGCCAAAGAAATGGCAGAAGCCTTCTGACCTTTCCTAGAACAAGAAAAGATAACAAATAGACTAGAAGTCTTTCTGAAATCTTTAGTAGCTTCAACATAATATTTCAAAGCTCTTACTACATCCAAAGAATGTAAAGATCTTTCCAGAGAATTCTTAGGATTAGGACACAATGAAGGGACAACAATTTCTCTACTAATGTTAGAATTCACAACCTTAGGTAAAAAATTAAATGAAGTCCGCAACACCGCCTTATCCTGATGAAAAATCAGAAAAGGAGATTCACAAGAAAGAGCAGATAACTCAGAAACTCTTCTAGCAGAAGAGATGGCCAAAAGGAACAAAACTTTCCAAGAAAGTAATTTAATATCCAGAGAATGCATAGGTTCAAACGGAGGAGCCTGTAAAGCCCTCAGAACCAAATTGAGACTCCAAGGAGGAGAGATTGACTTAATGACAGGCTTGATACAAACCAAAGCCTGTACAAAACAATGAATATCAGGATGATTAGCAATCTTTCTGTGAAAAAGAACCGAAAGAGCAGAGATTTGTCCTTTCAAGGAACTTGCAGACAAACCCTTATACAAACCATCTTGAAGAAATTGTAAAATTCTAGGAATTCTAAAAGAATGCCAAGAGAATTTATGTGAAGAACACCAAGAAATGTAAGTCTTCCAGACTCAGTAATAGATCTTTCTAGACACAGATTTACGAGCCTGTAACATAGTATTAATCTCAGTCAGAGAAACCTCTAAGACTAAGTATTAAGCGTTCAATCTCCATACCTTCAAATTTAATGATTTGAGATCCTGATGGAAAAATGGGCCTTGAGACAAAAGGTCTGGCCTTAACGGAAGTGTCCAAGATTGGCAACTTGCCATCCGAACGAGATCCGCATACCAAAACCTGTGTGGCCATGCTGGAGCCACCAGCAGTACAAACGAATGCTCCATTAGGATTTTGGAAATCACTCTTGGAAGAAGAACTAGAGGCGGAAAGATATAAGCAGGTTGATAATTCCAAGGAAGTGACAACGCGTCCACTGCTTCCGCCTGAGGATTCCTGGATCTGGACAGATACCTGGGAAGTTTCTTGTTTAGATGAGAGGCCATCAGATCTATTTCTGGAAGCCCCCAGATTTGAACAATCTGAAGAAATACCTCTGGGTGAAGAGACCATTCGCCTGGATGTAACGTCTGGCGACTGAGATAATCCGCTTCCCAATTGTCTATACCTGGGATGTGAATCGCAGAAATTAATCCGAGATACTTCTTTCATAGCCTGAGGACTGTGAGTCCCCCCTTGATGATTGACATATGCCACGGTTGTGACATTGTCTGTCTGAAAACAAATAAACGATTCTCTCTTCAGAAGAGGCCAGAACTGAAAAGCTCTGAAAATCGCACAGAGTTCCAAAATGTTGATTGGTAATCTCGGCTCCTGAGATTCCCAAATCCCCTGCGCTGTCAGAGATCCCCATACAGCCCCTCAACCTGAAAGACTCGCATCTGTTGAGATCACAGTCCAGGTTGGACGAACAAAAGAGGCCCCTTGAACTAAACGATGGTGATCTAACCACCAAGTCAGAGAAGATAGAACATTGGGATTTAAGGATATTAATTGTGATATCTTTGTATAATCCCTGCACCATTGGTTCAGCATACAAAGCTCAAGAGATCTCATGTGAAAACGAGCAAAAGGGATTGTGTCCGATGCAGCAGTCATGAGACCTAAAATTTCCATGCACAAAGCTACCGAAGGGCAAGGTTGAGACTGAAGGTTTCGACAAGCTGAAACCAATTTCAGACGTCTCTTTTCTGATAGAGACAAAGTCATGGACACTGAATCTATTTGGAAACCCAAAAAGGTTACCCTTGTCTGAGGAATCAAGGAACTCTTAAATTGATTCTCCAACCATGTCTTTGAAGAAACAACACAAGTTGATTCGTGTGAGATTCTGCAGAATGTAAAGACTGAGCAAGTACCAAGATATCGTCCAAATAAGGAAATACCGCAATACCCTGCTCCCTTATTACAGAAAGAAGGGCACCGAGAACCTTCGAAAAGATCCTTGGAGCTGTTGCTAGGCCAAAAGGAAGAGCAACAAACTGGTAATTCTTGTCTAGAAAAGAGAATCTCAGGAACTGATAATGATCCGGATGAATTGGAATATGAAGATATGCATCCTGTAAGTCTATTGTGGACATATAATGCCCTTGCTGAGCAAAAGGCAGAATAGTCCTTATAGTCACCATCTTGAATGTTGGTATCCTTACATAACGATTCAATATTTTTAGATCGAGAACTGGTCTGAAAGAATTCTCTTTCTTTGGAACAATGAACAGATTTGAATAAAACCCCAGGCCCTGTTCCAGAACTGGAAATGGCACAATTACCCCAGCTGACTCCAGATCTGAAACACATTTCAGAAACGCTTGAGCCTTTACTGGATTTACTGGAATGCGTGAAAGAATCTTCTCACAGGTGGTCTTACCTTGAAACCTATTCTGTACCCTTGTGAAACAATGTTCTGAATCCAAAGACTTTGAATCGAATTGATCCAAACATCTTTGAAAAATCGTAACCTGCCCCTACCAGCAGTGCTGGAATGAGGGCCGCATCTTCATGCGGATTTGGGAGCTGGTTTTGACTTTCTAAAAGGCTTGGATTTATTCCAGACTGGAGAAGGTTTCCAAACGGAAACTGTTCCTTTAGAGGAAGGGTCAGGCTTTTGTTCCTTATTCTGACGAAAGGAACGAAAACGATTAGCAGCCCTATATTTACCTTTAGATTTTTTATCCTGAGGTAAAAAGGCTCCCTTCCCCCCAGTAACAGTTGAAATTATCGAGTCTAACTGAGAACCAAATAATTTATTACCTTGGAAAGAAAGAGAAAGCAAAGTTGACTTAGAAGTCATATCTGCATTCCAAGACTTAAGCCATAAAGCTCTTCTAGCTAAAATAGCTAAAGACATATACCTGACATCAATTCTGATGATATCGAAAATGGCATCACAAACAAAGTTATTAGCATGTTGAAGGAGTTTAACAATGCTATAAGCATTATGGTCTGACACTTGTTGCGCTAAAGCCTCCAACCTCATATTTTGGAGCCAAGAATGACGCCCATATTTTTTGGCGCCAAAAAAACGTCCGCAATACACATACGTCAAAAAAATGACGCAATTACGTGAAAACTTCCGGCGCCAACTATGACGCCGGAAATGACAAATTTTTTGCGCCAAAAAAGTCTCGCGCCAAGAATGACGCAATAAATAGAAGCATTTTCTGCACCCGCGAGCCTAACAGCCCGCAATTTTGAAAAAAAGTCAATTGAAAATTGAAAGGTAAGAAAAATAAAATTTATATGCATTTCCCCCCCCAAAAAATGAAACTGACAGTCTGAATGAAGGAATACTGATTATCCTGAATCAAGGCAAATATAAGTTTAAACACATATATTTAGAATTTCACATATAAAGTGTCCAACCATAGCTTTGAGTGTCATAAATAGAAATAAGACTTACTTACCCTAAGACACTCATCTACATATAGTAGATAGCCAAACCAGTACTGAAACGAGAATCAGTAGAGGTAATGGTATATAAGAGTATATCGTCGATCTGAAAAGGGAGGTAGGAGAAGAAATCTCTACGACCGATAACAGAGAACCTATGAAATAGATCCCCTAGAGGAAGACCATTGTATTCAAATAGGCAATACTCTCTTCACATCCCTCTGACATTCACTGCACTCTGAGAAGAAAACCGGGCTAAAGCCTGCTGCGAAGCGCATATCAACGTAGAATCTAGCACAAACTTACTTCACCACCTCCATGGGAGGCAAAGTTTGTAAAACTGAATTGTGGGTGTGGTGAGGGGTGGATTTATAGGCATTTTGAGGTTTGGGAAACTTTGCCCCTCCTGGTAGGAATGTATATCCCATACGTCACTAGCTCATGGACTCTTGCTAATTACATGAAAGAAATTAGGCCCCGCCCATCACATACGATGTACTCTCAGCCTAAACAACCGCATGTAAAGCGGTGTAGAACTAGCCATGTGGATAAGCATTTCTAAATTGTATGATTATAGCCACGTGAACCCCCAGCACAATGTACAAACACCAGTTATATTGAACCGTTTTGCAATAAAAACCGTTATGCTGCCCCAGTGTCTAAACCATGCTGCCATAAATTTCTTGCTGCATTTAGTCCTGATAAAAATTAAATACACAGGATTTCAGTAATACCCCTTCTTATGTCTATAGGTTTACTGCTTACCCCTTCCCTCTTTGGGACTATGTCAGCCAGTTCTGAAATATCACAGTCTCTTCAGAAGTAAATGACTGAACATACCTCAATGCTTGTAGCATGAAAATGTTCCCCACACTGAAGATTTATCTAGTACTCCTCAGCCATTCTGTGGGAACCCACATGGATCTTAGTGACATCTGCTAAGATCATCAACCTCCGGGCAGAAATCTTCTTCTATATGCTGCCTGAGGAAAATAGTACTCACCGGTACCATTTAAAATAAAAAATTCTTGCTTGAAGAAAACTAAAAACTATAATTTTAACACCTCTTTCACTTTACCTCTTCCTATTACTAGTATAGGCAAAGAGAATGACTGGGGGTGGAGAGAAGGGAGGAGCTATATATACAGCTCTGCTGTGGTGCTCTTTGCCACTTCCTGTTAGCAGGATAATATCCCACAAGTAAGGATGAATCCGTGGACTTGTCGTATCTTGTAGAAGAAAACAGAATCCTCCATAACTTTGGGATTACAAAAATGACAAACACTAACCGGCACCCTTTTTACACCCCCAATGGCTGAGGCACTCATCACCTCCTGTGAACCAGACAACTAACGAGCAGACACTCTCTGTCACCACACTGTCAGAATACGGAAGTGGAAAAACATAATTTATGCTTACCTGATAAATTTATTTCTCTTGTGATGCATCAAGTCCACGGATTCATCCATACTTGTGGGATATTCTCCTTCCCTACAGGAAGTGGCAAAGAGAGCACCCGCAGCAGAGCTGTCTATATAGCTCCTCCCTTAGCTCCACCCCCCAGTCATTCGACTGAAGGCTAGGAAGAAAAAGGAGAAACTATAGGGTGCAGTGGTGACTGAAAGTTTAAAAATAAAAATATATATGCCTGTCAAAAACAGGGCGGGCCGTGGACTCGATACATCACAAGAGAAATAAATTTATCAGGTAAGCATAAATTATGTTTACTCTTGTAAGATGTATCGAGTCCACGGATTCATCCATACTTGTGGGATACTAATACCAAAGCTTTAGGACATGGATGAAGGGAGGGACAAGACAGGGACCTTAAACGGAAGGCACCACTGCTTGTAGAACCTGTCTCCCAAAAATAGCCTCCGAAGAAGCAAAAGTATCGAATTTGGAAAATTTGGAAAAAGTATGAAGCGAAGACCAAGTTGCCACCAATAAAGATATTTGCGCCAGCAGGTGCTATCAGAATCACCGAAGCTCTCTCCTGCTTGATTCTGGCAACCAGATGTGGGAGGAGAGGAAACGGTAGAAATACATAGGCCGGATTGAAGGACCAAGGCACTGCTAGAGCATCTATCAGTACCGCCTTGGGATCCCGGGACCTGGACCCGTAACGAGGAAGTTTGGCATTCTGACGGGACGCCATCAGATCCAATTGTGGTGTGCCCCATAGCTGAATCAGCTGGGCAAATACCTCCGGATGGAGTTCCCACTCCCCCGGATGAAAAGTCTGACAACTTAGGAAATCCGCCTCCCAGTTCTCTACTCCTGGGATGTGGATTGCTGAGAGATGGCAAGAGTGACCCTCTGCCCATCGGATTATTTTGGTTACCTCCATCATCGCTAGAAAACTCCTTGTTCCTCCTTGATGATTGATATAAGCTACAGTCGTGATGTTGTCCGACTGAAACCTGATGAATTTGGCCGCAGCAAGCTGAGGCCACGCCTGAAGCGCACTGAATATCGCTCTCAGTTCTAGAATGTTTATTGGGAGGAGAGATTCCTCCCGAGACCATAAGCCCTGTGCTTTCAGGGAGTTCCAGACTGCACCCCAGCCTAGCAGGCTGGCATCTGTCGTTACTATGAGCCACTCTGGCCTGCGGAAACACATTCCCTGAGACAGGTGGTCCTGAGACAACCACCAGAGAAGAGAATCTCTGGTCTCCTGGTCCAGATGCAGTTGAGGAGATAAATCTACATAATCCCCATTCCACTGTTTGAGCACGCATAGTTGTAGTGGTCTGAGGTGTAGGCGGGCAAAAGGAACTATGTCCATTGCCGCTACCATGAGTCCGATTACCTCCATACACTGATCCACTGATGGCAGAGGAATGGAATGAAGAGCTCGACAAGTGGTTAAGAGCTTTGATTTTCTGACCTCTGTCAGAAATATTTTCATTTCTACAGAGTCTATCAGAGTCCCTAGGAAGGAAACTTGTGAGAGGGAAGAGAGAACTCTTTTTTTATGTTCACCTTCCACCCGTGAGATCTCAGAAAAGCCAACACGATGTCCGTATGAGACTTGGCTAGCTGGAAAGTTGACGCCTGAATTAAAAATCTCGTCTAGATAAGGCGCCACTGCTATGCCCCGTGGTCGTAGAAACGCCAGAAGGGACCCTAGCACCTTTGTGAAAATTCTGGGAGCCGTGGCCAACCCGAAGGGAAGGGCCACAAACTGGTAATGCCTGTTTAGAAAGGAGAATCTGAGAAATCGATGATGATCTCTGTTAATAGGGATGTGTAGATACGCATCCTTCAAGTCCACGGTGGTCATATATTGACCCTCCTGGATCAGAGGTAGAATAGTCCGCATAGTCTCTTTGAGGAACTTGTTTAGAATTTTGAGATCCAAGATTGGTCTGAAAGTTCCCTCTTTTTTGGGAACCACAAACAGGTTTGAGTAAAACCCTAGCCCCTGTTCCTCTTTTGGGACTGGGCAGATTACCCCCATGGTATGTAGGTCTTCTACACAGCGTAAGAAGGCCTCTCTCTTTGTCTGGTTTACAGACAATCGAGAAATGTGAAATCTCCCCCTTGGAAGGTAGTCTTTGAATTCCAGAAGATATCCCTGGGACACAATTTCTAAAGCCCAGGGATCGTGAACATCTCTTGCCCAAGCCTGAGCGAAGAGAGAGAGTCTGCCCCCTACTAGATCCGGTCCCGGATCAGGGGCTACCCCTTCATGCTGTCTTAGAGGCAGCAGCAGGCTTCTTGGCCTGTTTACCCTTGTTCCAAGCCTGGTTAGGTCTCCAGACTGACTTGGATTGGGCAGAATTCCCCTCTTGCTTTGCAGCAGAGGAAGCTGAAGCAGGACCACTCTTGAAGTTCCGAAAGGAACGAAAATTATTTTGTTTGGTTCTCATCTTATTTGATTTATCCTGAGGGAGGGCATGACCTTTCCCTCCAGTGATGTCTGAAATAATCTCTTTCAGTTCAGGCCCGAATAGGGTCTTTCCTTTGAAAGGGATGTTCAAAAGTTTAGATTTAGATGACACATCAGCAGACCAGGACTGCGTGCTAAAATGGCAAAACCTGAATTCTTTGCCGCTAATTTAGCCAGTTGAAATGCGGCATCTGTAATAAAAGAATTAGCCAACTTAAGGGCCTTAATTCTGTCCATAATCTCCTCTAATGGAGTCTCCATCTGAAGAGCCTCTTCTAGAGCCTCAAACCAGAAAGCAGCTGCAGTAGTTACAGGAACAATGCACGCAATAGGTTGGAGAAGAAAACCTTGATGAACAAAAATTTTCTTCAGGAGACCCTCTAATTTTTTATCCATAGGATCTTTGAAAGCACAACTGTCTTTGAGAGGTATAGAGTCCCGCATGGCGTCAGATATGGGAAACATTTTCTTAAAAACAGGAGGGGGAGTGAACGGAATACCTGGTCTATCCCACTCCTTAGCAATAATATTCACAATCCTCTTAGGGACTGGAAAAACATCAGTGTAAACAGGAACCTCTAAGTATTTATCCATTTTACACAATTTCACTATAGGGTCACAATCATCTAGAGTCGCTAATACCTCCCTGAGTAATAAGCGGAGGTGTTCAAGCTTAAATTTAAAGGCCGTCATATCAGAATCTGTCTGAGGAAGCGTCTTTCCTGAATCAGAAATTTCTCCCTCAGATAACAAATCCCTCACCCCTACTTCAGAGCATTGTGAGGGCATATCAGATACGGCTACTAAAGCGTCAGACGGCTCAGCATTTTTCCTTAACCCAGAGCTGTCCCGCTTTCCTTGTAAACCAGGCAGTTGAGATAAAACCTCTGTGAGGGTTGTATTCATAACTGTGGCCATGTCTTGTAAAGTAAAAGAATTTGACGCACTTGGCGTCACTTGTGCGGGCGTTACTGGTTGTGACACTTGGGGAGAGCTAGATGGCGAACCCTCATTTACTTCTGACTGAGAATCATCTATTGCTCTATTTTTAAGTGCTAATAAATGTTCTTTATAGTTTATAAACATATCAGTACAATTGGGACACATTCTAAGAGGGGGTTCCACAATGGCTTCCAAACATATTGAACAAGGATTTTCCTTGGTGTCAGACATGTTAAACAGGCTAGTAATGTAACAAGCAAGCTTGGAAAACACTGTAATCAAAGTAAATAACACACAGAAATAAAACGGTACTGTGCCTTTAAGAGAAAAAAAGCTGCACAAATTCTGCAAAAACAGTGTAAAAAAAGCAGTAAACTTAAAGGGCCACTGTAAGTAAATATTTTCTATGCCTGTTACTAACTAACTACCCCAAATACGCTTTTTATCAATAGCATTTCATTAACATATCTCTACCGTATATCAGAAATCTTGTCTGCAAATTTAATTGTTTTCCAAACCCACTCCGTGGGTATCCTTTGCTCTGTACCAATCCGTTTACAATACCTAGGTTTCAAAATGGCGCTTTAAACACAAAGTTATTGGTTTAAGTATTTTGAACATGCAGTGCTGAAAATAGTGGGCAGGATAATGTGACATCATCAGCGAATAAAAGATATAACTTTTAGAATGTTATGAAACTTTGTTTTGGAGAAAATATAAGTCAGTAGGTTTTAATTAATGTTTATTAACTTCAATATGTTAGTTGTTTAGCTTAAAAATTATAAAGTAATCCTTTAACAAATTTTTTACAGTAGTATCATACAGCCTTAGTAACTTTGCACAGCTATGCAAATAAACAATTAACCCCTTAATGGCAAAACCGGATTGAAAAAACTTCAAAACCGGTAAAAAAAGACTTTCAGCACCTTGTCACAGCTCTGCTGTGGCGCCTACCTGCCCTTCAGAACGATTTGTGGAGAAAAAACAAAATTTATGCTTACCTGATAAATTTCTTTCTCTTGTGGTGTATCCAGTCCACGGGTTCATCCATTACTTGTGGGATATTCTCCTTCCCAACAGGAAGCTGCAAAAGGACACCCACAGCAGAGCTGTCTATATAGCTCCTCCCCTAACTGCCACCCCCAGTCATTCGACCGAAGACATGCAAGAAAAAGGAGAAACTATAGGGTGCAGTGGTGACTGTAGTTTAAAAATAAAAAACACCTGCCTTAAAGTGACAGGGCGGGCTGTGGACTGGATACACCACAAGAGAAAGAAATTTATCAGGTAAGCATAAATTTTGTTTTCTCTTGTAAGGTGTATCCAGTCCACGGGTTCATCCATTACTTGTGGGATACCAATACCAAAGCTTTAGGACACGGATGAAGGGAGGGACAAGGCAGGCACTTAAATGGAAGGCACCACTGCCTGCAAGACCTTTCTCCCAAAAATAGCCTCCCAGGAAGCAAAAGTATAAAATTTGTAGAATTTAGAAAAAGTATGAAGCGAAGACCAAGTCGCCACCTTACAAATCTGTTCAACAGAGGCCTCATGTTTAAAAGCCCATGTGGAAGCTACCGCTCTAGTAGAATGAGCTGTAATTCTTTGAGGAGGCTGCTGGCCAGCAGTCTCATAAGCTAAACGGATTATGCTTCTCAGCCAAAAAGAAAGAGAAGTTGCCGGAGCCTTTTGGCCTCTCCTCTTTCCAGAGTAGATGACAAACAATGCAGATGTTTGACGAAAATCCTTAGTAGCTTGCAAATAAAACTTTAAAGCACGAACCACGTCAAGATTGTGTAACAGACGTTCCTTCTTTGAAGAATGATTAGGACACAGTGACGGAACAACAATTTCCTGATTGATATTCCTATTAGATACTACCTTAGGAAGAAACCCAGGTTTGGTACGCAAAACTACCTTATCTGCATGGAAGATCAGATAAGGGGAATCACACCGCAAGGCAGATAACTCAAACTCTTCGAGCCGAAGCGATAGCTACTAAAAAACAAAATTTATGTTTACCTGATAAATTCATTTCTCCTGTAGTGTGGTCAGTCCACGGGTCATCATTACTTCTGGGATATTATCTCCTCCCCTACAGGAAGTGCAAGAGGATTCACCCAGCAGAGCTGCTATATAGCTCCTCCCCTCTACGTCACCTCCAGTCATTCGACCAAAGGACCAACGAGAAAGGAGAAGCCCAAGGGTGTAGTGGTGACTGGAGTATAATCCAAAATTTTTTTTTAGCCTGCCATAAAAAACAGGGCGGGCCGTGGACTGACCACACTACAGGAGAAATGAATTTATCAGGTAAACATAAATTTTGTTTTCTCCTGTTAAGTGTGGTCAGTCCACGGGTCATCATTACTTCTGGGATACCAATACCAAAGCAAAAGTACACGGATGATGGGAGGGACAGGCAGGCTCTTTATACGGAGGGAACCACTGCCTAAAGAACCTTTCTCCCAAAAACAGCCTCCGAAGAAGCAAAAGTGTCAAATTTGTAAAATTTGGAAAAAGTATGAAGAGAAGACCAAGTTGCAGCCTTGCAAATCTGTTCAACAGAAGCCTCATTCTTAAAGGCCCAAGTGGAAGCCACAGCTCTAGTAGAATGAGCTGTAATTCTTTCAGGAGGCTGCTGTCCAGCAGTCTCATAGGCTAATCGTATTATGCTACGAAGCCAAAAAGAGAGAGAGGTAGCCGAAGCTTTTTGACCTCTCCTCTGGCCAGAATAAACGACAAACAGGGAAGACGTTTGACGAAAATCCTTAGTTGCCTGTAGATAAAATTTCAGGGCACGGACTACATCTAGATTGTGTAGCAGACGTTCCTTCTTCGAGGAAGGATTAGGACACAAAGATGGAACGACAATCTCCTGATTGATATTCCTGTTAGTGACCACCTTAGGTAGGAACCCAGGTTTAGTACGCAGAACTACCTTGTCTGAATGAAAAATCAGATAAGGAGAATCACAATGTAAGGAAGATAACTCAGAGACTCTTCGAGCCGAGGAAATAGCCATTAAAAACAGAACTTTCCAAGATAACAACTTGATATCAATGGAATGAAGGGGTTCAAACGGAACACCCTGTAAAACATTAAGAACTAAGTTCAAACTCCATGGCGGAGCAACAGTTTTAAACACAGGCTTGATCCTAGCTAAAGCCTGACAAAAAGCTTGAACATCCGGAACTTCTGACAGACGTTTGTGTAAAAGAATGGACAGAGCTGAAATCTGTCCCTTTAAAGAACTAGCGGATAACCCCTTTTCTAAACCTTCTTGTAGAAAAGACAATATCCTTGGAATCCTAACCTTACTCCATGAGTAACTCTTGGATTCGCACCAATATAAGTATTTACGCCATATTTTATGGTAAATCCTTCTGGTAACAGGCTTCCTAGCCTGTATTAAGGTATCAATAACTGGCTCAGAAAACCCACGTTTTGATAAAATCAAGCGTTCAATTTCCAATCAGTCAGCTTCAGAGAAGTTAGATTTTGATGTTTGAATGGACCCTGGATCAGAAGGTCCTGTTTCAGAGGTAGAGACCAAGGCGGACAGGATGACATGTCCACTAGATCTGCATACCAAGTCCTGCGTGGCCATGCAGGTGCTATTAGAATCACTGATGCTCTCTCCTGTTTGATTCTGGCAATCAATCGAGGAAGCATCGGGAAGGGTGGAAACACATAAGCCATCCCGAAGGTCCAAGGTGCTGTCAAAGCATCTATCAGAACCGCTCCCGGATCCCTGGATCTGGACCCGTAGCGAGGAAGCTTGGCGTTCTGACGAGACGCCATGAGATCTATCTCTGGTTTGCCCCAACATCGAAGTATCTGGGCAAAGACCTCCGGATGAAGTTCCCACTCCCCCGGATGAAAAGTCTGACGACTTAAGAAATCCGCCTCCCAGTTCTCCACTCCCGGGATGTGGATTGCAGACAGGTGGCAAGAGTGAGACTCTGCCCAGCGAATTATCTTTGATACTTCCATCATTGCTAAGGAGCTTCTTGTCCCTCCCTGATGGTTGATGTAAGCTACAGTCGTGATGTTGTCCGACTGAAACCTGATGAACCCCCGAGTTGTTAACTGGGGCCAAGCCAGAAGGGCATTGAGAACTGCTCTCAATTCCAGAATGTTTATTGGAAGGAGACTCTCCTCCTGATTCCATAGTCCCTGAGCCTTCAGAGAATTCCAGACAGCGCCCCAACCTAGTAGGCTGGCGTCTGTTGTTACAATTGTCCAGTCTGGCCTGCTGAATGGCATCCCCCTGGACAGGTGTGGCCGATAAAGCCACCATAGAAGAGAATTTCTGGTCTCTTGATTCAGATTCAGAGTGGGGGACAAATCTGAGTAATCCCCATTCCACTGACTTAGCATGCACAATTGCAGCGGTCTGAGATGTAGGCGTGCAAAAGGTACTACGTCCATTGCCGCTACCATTAAGCCGATCACCTCCATGCATTGAGCTACTGACGGGTGTTGAATGGAATGAAGGACACGGCATGCATTTTGAAGCTTTGTTAACCTGTCTTCTGTCAGGTAAATCTTCATTTCTACAGAATCTATCAGAGTCCCCAAGAAGGGAACTCTTGTGAGTGGAAAGAGAGAACTCTTCTTTTCGTTCACCTTCCATCCATGCGACCTTAGAAATGCCAGTACTAACTCTGTATGAGACTTGGCAGTTTGAAAGCTTGAAGCTTGTATCAGAATGTCGTCTAGGTACGGAGCTACCGAAATTCCTCGCGGTCTTAGTACCGCCAGAAGAGTACCCAGAACCTTTGTGAAGATTCTTGGAGCCGTAGCCAGTCCGAATGGAAGAGCTACAAACTGGTAATGCCTGTCTAGAAAGGCAAACCTTAGATACCGGTAATGATTTCTGTGAATCGGTATGTGAAGGTAAGCATCCTTTAAATCCACTGTGGTCATGTACTGACCCTCTTGGATCATGGGCAAAATTGTTCGAATCGTTTCCATCTTGAACGATGGAACTCTTAGGAATTTGTTTAGGATCTTTAAATCCAAGATTGGCCTGAAAGTTCCCTCTTTTTTGGGAACTACAAACAGATTTGAGTAAAACCCTTGTCCTTGTTCCGACCGCGGAACTGGATGGATCACTCCCATTAATAAAAGATCTTGTACGCAGCGTAGGAACGCTTCTTTCTTTATTTGGTTTGTTGATAACCTTGACAGATGAAATCTCCCTCTTGGGGGAGAGGATTTGAAGTCCAGAAGGTATCCCTGAGATATGATCTCTAACGCCCAGGGATCCTGAACATCTGTTGCCCAAGCCTGGGCGAAGAGAGAAAGTCTGCCCCCTACTAGATCCGGTCCCGGATCGGGGGCCCTCGATTCATGCTGTCTTAGGGGCAGCAGCAGGTTTCCTGGCCTGCTTGCCCTTGTTCCAGGACTGGTTAGGTTTCCAGCCTTGTCTGTAGCGAGCAACAGTTCCTTCCTGTTTTGGTGCAGAGGAGGTTGATGCTGTTCCTGCTTTGAAATTACGAAAGGAACGAAAATTAGACTGTCTAGCCCTAGGTTTGGCTTTGTCCTGAGGCAGGGCATGGCCTTTACCTCCTGTAATGTCAGCGATAATCTCCTTCAACCCGGGCCCGAACAAGGTTTGCCCTTTGAAAGGTATATTAAGCAATTTAGATTTAGAAGTAACATCAGCTGACCAGGATTTTAGCCACAGTGCTCTGCGTGCCTGAATGGCAAATCCGGAATTCTTAGCCGTAAGTTTAGTTAAATGTACTACGGCATCTGAAATAAATGAGTTAGCTAACTTAAGGGCTTTAAGTTTGTCTGTAATCTCATCTAGTGTAGATGATTGAAGTGTCTCTTCCAGAGACTCAAACCAAAATGCTGCTGCAGCCGTGACAGGCGCAATACATGCAAGAGGTTGCAATATAAAACCTTGTTGAACAAACATTTTCTTAAGGTAACCCTCTAATCTTTTATCCATTGGATCTGAAAAGGCACAGCTATCCTCCACCGGGATAGTGGTACGCTTAGCTAAAGTAGAAACTGCTCCCTCCACCTTAGGGACCGTTTGCCATAAGTCCCGTGTGGTGGCGTCTATTGGAAACATTTTTCTAAATATCGGAGGGGGTGAGAACGGTACACCGGGCCTATCCCACTCCTTAGTAACAATTTCAGTAAGTCTCTTAGGTATAGGAAAAACATCAGTACTCGCCGGTACCGCAAAATATTTATCCAACCTACACATTTTCTCTGGTATTGCAACTGTGTTACAATCATTCAGAGCCGCTAACACCTCCCCTAGTAATACACGGAGGTTTTCCAGCTTAAATTTAAAATTTTAAATATCTGAATCCAATCTATTTGGATCAGAACCGTCACCCACAGAATGAAGTTCTCCGTCCTCATGTTCTGCCGCCTGTGACGCAGTGTCTGACATGGCCCTAATATTATCAGCGCACTCTGTTCTCACCCCAGAGTGATCACGCTTGCCTCTAAGTTCTGGTAATTTAGCCAAAACTTCGGTCATAACAGTAGCCATATCCTGTAATGTGATTTGAAATGGCCGCCCAGATGTACTCGGCGCTACAATATCACGCACCTCCCGAGCGGGAGATGTAGGTACTGACACGTGAGGCGAGTTAGTCGGCATAACTCTCCCCTCGTTGTCTGGTGAAATATGTTCAATTTGTACAGATTGACTTTTACTTAAAGTAGCATCAATACAGTTAGTACATAAACTTCTATTGGGCTCCACTTTGGCATTAGCACATATAGCACATGTATCTTCCTCTGAATCAGACATGTTTAACACACTAGCAATTAACTAGCAACTTGGAAATGCTTTTTTAAGTAATTTACAATAATATGAAAACGAACTGTGCCTATAAGAAGCACAGAAAAAATTATGACAGTTGAAAATAATTAAGTTATAGCATCAATCTTTGTCAGAAATATACAATTTTAGCAAAGGATTGTTCCCATTAGCAAAGGATAACTAACCCAGGCAGCAGAAAAAAAATACACACAAATAAACGTTTTTTATCACAGTCAACTACAATCTTCACAGCTCTGCTGTGATGATTACCTCCCTCAAAAAAGGCTTTGGAGATCCCTGAGTTCTGTAGAGATGAACCGGATCATGCAGGAAGAAAATGAACCTCTGACTGAGTTTTTTGATGCGTAGTAAAAGCGCCAAAAATGGCCCCTCCCCCTCACACATAACAGTGAGAGAGATCAGTGAACTGCTTTAATTTAAACAAAAACTATTACCAAGTGGAAAAAATAGTGCCCAAAACATTTTTTCACCCAGTACCTCAGAGAAATAAACGTTTTTACATGCCAGCAAAAAAACGTTTAACCTCAATAAATTAATTGTTATTTAAAACCTATTGCAAGTCCCTGCAAATTAGGTTAAGTCTATGCATACAGTATAAATCCAGTGAAGTACCATTCCCCAGAATACTGAAGTGTAAAATATACATACATGACAGCCTGATACCAGCTACATCTACTGCATTTAAGGCTGAGTTTACATTATAACGGTATGGCAGGAATTTCTCATCAATTCCATGTCAGAAAATAACAAACTGCTACATACCTCTTTGCAGATTAATCTGCCCGCTGTCCCCTGATCTGAAGTTTACCTCTCCTCAGATGGCCGAGAAACAGCAATATGATCTTAACTACTCCGGCTAAAATCATAGAAAAAACTCCGATAGATTCTTCTTCAAATTCTACCAGAGAATGAATAACACACTCCGGTGCTATTATAAAATAACAAACTTTTGATTGAAGTTAATAAACTTATTAAATCACCACAGTCCTCTCACACATCCTATCTATTCGTTGGGTGCAAGAGAATGACTGGAGGTGACGTAGAGGGGAGGAGCTATATAGCAGCTCTGCTGGGTGAATCCTCTTGCACTTCCTGTAGGGGAGGAGATAATATCCCAGAAGTAATGATGACCCGTGGACTGACCACACTTAACAGGAGAAACAGAACTTTCCAAGATAAAAGCTTGATATCTATGGAATGCAAGGATTCAAACGGAACCCCTTGAAGAACTTTAAGAACTAAATTTAAACTCCATGGCGGAGCAACAGGTTTAAACACAGGCCTGATTCTAACCAAAGCCTGACAAAACGCCTGAACGTCTGGAACATCAGCCAGGCGCTTGTGCAAAAGAATAGACAGAGCAGAAATCTGTCCCTTTAAGGAACTAGCCGATGATCCCTTTTCCAATCCTTCTTGGAGAAAAGATAGTATCCTAGGAATCCTGACCTTACTCCACGAGTAACCCTTGGATTCACACCAATGAAGATATTTACACCATATCTTATGATAGATTTTCCTGGTGACAGGCTTTCGAGCCTGAATCAAGGTATCAATGACCGACTAGGAGAAACCACGTTTTGATAAAAATCAAGCGTTCAATCTCCAAGCAGTCAGACGCAGAGAAATTAGATTTTGATGTTTGAATGGACCTTGGAGTAGAAGGTCCTGCCTCAGCGGCAGAGTCCATGGTGGAGAGGATGACATGTCCACCAGATCCGCATACCAAGTCCTGCGTGGCCACGCAGGCGCTATCAAAATCACTGAAGCTCTCTCCTGCTTGATCTTGGCAATCAGACGAGGGAGGAGAGGAAACGGTGGAAACACATAAGCCAGGTTGAAGGACTAGGGCACTGCTAGAGCATCTATCAGCACTGCCTGGGGATCCCTTGACCTGGACCCGTAACAAGGAAGCTTGGCGTTCTGACGAGACGCCATCAGATCCATTTCTGGTTTGCCCCAAAGTTGAATCAGCTGGGCAAATACCTCAGGATGGCGCTCCCACTCCCCCGGATGAAAAGTCTGCCGACTTAGAAAATCCGCCTTCCAGTTCTCTACTCCTGGGATATGGATAGCTGAGAGATGGCAAGAGTGAACCTCTGCCCATATAATTATCTTGGAAACCTCCATCATTGCCAGGGGACTCCTTGTTCCCCCCTGATGGTTGATATAGGCTACAGTCGTGATATTGTTCGACTGAAATCTGATGAACTTGGCCGCAGCTAGTTGAGGCCAAGCCTGAAGAGCATTGAATATCGCTCTTAGTTCCAGAATGTTTATCGGAAGGAGGGCTTCCTTCTGAGTCCACGAACCCTGAGCCTTCAGGGAGTTCCAGACTGCGCCCCAGCCCAGAAGGCTGGCATCTGTCGTCACTATAGTCCACTCTGGCCTGCGGAAACTCATTCCCCTGGACAGATGGACCCGAGATAACCACCAGAGAAGAGAATCCCTGGTCTCTTGATCCAGATTTAGCAGAGGAGACAAATCTGTGTAGTCCCCATTCCACTGGTTGAGCATGCAAAGTTGCAGTGGTCTGAGATGTAGGCGGGCAAACGGAACTATGTAATAAGAGTATTACCCTGTTTTGTAAGCATGATCCCAGTCGCTGTTAAATCACTGCATCAGGCTTACCTCAAATACACAAGGCTCTGTTAGCATTTTCTAGAACTCATTCATCTCTCTAGAAATATACTGAACATACCTCAAAGCAGGTAATCTGCAGACCGTAACCCCCAACTGAAGTTGTCCCATACTCTTCAGTTATGTGTGAGAACAGCAATGGACCTTATTTACAAACCGCTAAGATCATAAACCTCCAGGCAGAACTCTTCTTCTAATTTCTGCCTGAGAGTAAAACAGTACAACGCCGGTACCGTTTAAAAATAAACTTTTGATTGAAGGTAAAACTACACTAAGTCACCACATATCTCTTGATACTTCCTATCTTGTCGAGAGCTGCAAGAGAATGACTGGGGGTGGCAGTTAGGGGAGGAGCTATATAGACAGCTCTGCTGTGGGTGTCCTCTTGCAGCTTCCTGTTGGGAAGGAGAATATCCCACAAGTAATGGATGAACCTGTGGACTGGATACACCTTACAAGAGAAAAACTTCTTTTACAGCCCTCAAACACAGCAGGAACCTCTGGAGAAGCAGTTAGATGTCTCTGAGGAAAAGAAACTGCGCAACTGAGGCGTGAAAATAGGCCCCTCCCACCTTACTCGATGTTTTGAGGCCTATCAGAAAAACACCAGAGTGTCTCTTAATTAACCATGTGGGTAAAAAAAACTTAAAACAAGCCACAATGACCCCTTTAGTCCCTTCAAAAAAAACGTTATAATTGCATCATTTACAGAATAAACAAAAACGTTTTTTCCTAACAGTGTCACCAGTAACTAATGAGCCCTTCATGCAAGCTGAAATTCCTAACCAAGTGTCTGAATACAGCTTACCCTTCCCTCATGGGGATATTGCCAGCCTTTTCTAGAATTAACGGTCTCTCTAGAAAAATATAGACTGAACATACCTCATATGCAGTTTAGCCTGCAAACCGTTCCCCCAACTGAAGTTTTCCTGTACTCTTCAGCCCTTGTGAGAACAGCAGTGGATCTTAGTTACAAAGTGCTAAGATCATCATCCTCCTTGCAGAAATCTTCATCCCTTTTCTGCCAGAGAGTAAATAGTACACACCGGTACCATTTAAAATAACAAACCTTTGCTTGAGAAATAAAAAACTAACATTTTTGTCACCATACTCGCTCTGCCCTTCCTAGTACTTAAGAGTAGGCAAAGAGAATGACTGGGAGTGGAGCTAAGGGAGGAGCTATATAGACGGCTCTGCTGTGGGTGCTCTCATTGCCACTTCCTGTGAGGAAGGAGAATATCCCACAAGTATGGATGAATCCGTGGACTCGATACATCTTACAAGAGAAACAACATAACCGCACCCGGTCACGAGGTGCACCATGCAAGTCACAAAAAACAGAATTTATGCTTACCTGATACATTTATTTCTCTTGTGGTGTATCCAGTCCACGGCTTCATCCTTTACTTGTGGGATATTCTACTTCCCAACAGGAAGTGGCAAAGAGAGTACACAGCAGAGCTGTCCATATAGCTCCCCCTCTAGCTCCACCCCCAAGTCATTCGACCGAAGGTTAGGAAGAAAAAGGAGAAACCATAGGGTGCAGTGGTGACTGTAGTTTAAAAATAAAAACCACCTGTTTTAAAATGACAGGGCGGGCCGTGGACTGGATACACCACAAGAGAAATAAATTTATCAGGTAAGCATAAATTCTGTTTTCTCTTGTAAGGTGTATCCAGTCCACGGCTTCATCCTTTACTTGTGGGATACCAATACCAAAGCTTTAGGACACGGATGAAGGGGACCTTAAATGGAAGGCACCACTGCTTGTAAAACCTCTCTCCCAAAAATAGCCTCCGAAGCAGCAAAAGTATCGAATTTGTAAAATTTGGAAAAAGTATGCAGCGAAGACCAAGTCGCTGCCTTACAAATTTGTTCAACAGAAGCCTCATTTTTAAAAGCCCATGTGGAAGCCACTGCTCTGGTAGAATGAACAGTAATTGTTTCAGGAGGCTGCTGGCCAGCAGTCTCATAGGCCAAACGGATGATGCTTTTCAGCCAAAAAGAAAGAGGTAGCGGTCGCCTTCTGACCTCTCCTCTTACCAGAATAGATAACAAACAAAGAAGTTGTTTGTCTGAAATCCTTAGTTGCTTGTAAATAGAACTTTAAAGCACGAACTACATCAAGATTGTGTAACAGACGTTCCTTCTTCGACGAAGGATTAGGACACAGAGAAGGAACAACAATTTCCTGATTAATATTCTCATTAGACACAACCTTAGGAAGAAAACCGGGTTTGGTACGCAAAACTACCTTATCTGCATGGAACACCAGGGTAAGGTGAATCACACTGTAAAGCAGATAACTCAAACTCTTCGAGCAGAAGAGATAGCTACCAAAAACAAAAAACTTTCCAAGATAAAAGCTTAATATCTATGGAATGTAAAGGTTCAAACGGAACCCCTTGCAGAACTGAAAGAACTAAATTCAGATTCCATGGCGAAGCCACAGATCTATAAACAGGCTTGATTCTGACTAAAGCCTGACTAAACGTTTGAACGTCTGGTACCTCTGCCAGACGTTTGTGAAAAAGAATAGACAAAGCAGATATCTGTCCCTTTAAGGAACTAGCTGATAATCCTTCCTCTAATCCGTCTTGGAGAAAGGACAAAATTCTGGGAATCCTAACCTTACCCTTGGATTCGCACCAAAAAAGATATTTTCGCCAAATCTTATGGTAGATTTTTCTGGTGACAGGCTTTCTAGCCTGAATCAGGGTATTAATAACCGACTCAGAGAAACCACGCTTTGATAGAATTAGGCGTTCAATCTCCAAGCAGTCAGACGCAGAGAAATTAGATTTGGATGTTTGAAAGGACCTTGTATGAGAAGGTCCTGCCTCATTGGTAGTGTCCATGGTGGCACAGATGACATGTCCACTAGGTCTGCATACCAGGTCCTGCGTGGCCACGCAGGCGCTATTAGAATCACCGAAGCCCACTCCTGCTTGATTCTGGCAACCAGACGAGGGAGGAGAGGAAACGGTGGAAAAACGTAGCCCAGATTGAAGGACCAAGGCGCTGCTAGAGCATCTATCAGCACCGCCTGGGGATCCCGGGACCTGGACCCGTAAAGAGGAAGTTTGGTGTTCTGATGGGACGCCATCAGATCCAATTCTGGAGTGCCCCATAGCTGAGTCAGCTGGGCAAATACCTCCGGGTGGAGTTCCCACTCCCCCGGGTGAAAAGTCTGACGACTTAGAAAATCCGCCTCCCAGTTGTCTACTCCTGGGATGTGAATTGCTGAGAGATGGCAAGAGTGATCCTCCGCCCATCTGATTATTTTGGTTACTTCCATCATTGCTAGGGAACTCCTTGTCCCGCCTTGATGATTGACGTAAGCTACAGTCGTGATGTTGTCCGACTGAAATCTGATGAATTTGGCCACAGCTAGCTGAGGCCATGCCTGAAGCGCGTTGAATATCGCCCTCAGTTCAAGAATGTTTATCGGGAGAAGAGCTTCTTCCCGAGACCATAAGCCCTGAGATTTCAGGGAGTCCCAGACTGCACCCCAGCCCAACAGACTGGCGTCGGTCGTTACGATGATCCACTCTGGTCTGCGGAAACACATTCAACCACCAGAGAAGAGAATCTCTGGTCCAACTGTATTTTAGGAGACAAATCTGCATAATCCCCATTCCATTGTTTGAGCATGCATAGTTGCAGTGGTCCGAGGAGTATCCGTGCAAAAGGGACTACGTCCATTGCCGCTACCATTAGTCTCCATGCACTGAGCTACAGATGGCCGAGGAATGGAATGAAGAGCTCGGCAAGTAGTTAAAAGTTTTAACTTTCTGACCTCCGTCAGAAATATTTTCATTTCTACAGAGTCTATTAGGGTTCCTAGGAAGGGAACTCTTGTGAGGGGGGAGAGAGAACTCTTTTTGATGTTCACCTTCCACCCGTGAGACCTCAGAAAGGCCACCATTTCCGTGTGAGACTTGGCTCTTTGGAAAGTCGACGCCTGAATTAAGATGTCGTCTAGATAAGGCACCACTGCTATGCCCCGCGGTCTTAGTACCGCCAGGAGGGACCCTAGCACCTTTGTGAAAATTCTGGGAGCAGTGGCCAACCCGAAAGGAAGAGCCACAAACTGATAATGCTTGTCCAGAAAGGCGAACCTGAGAAACTGGTGATGATCTTTGTGGATAGGAATGTGCAGATACGCATCCTTTAGATCCACGGTAGTCATATATTGACCCTCCTGGATCATTGGTAAGATTGTCCGAATGGTCTCCATCTTGAATGATGGGACTCTGAGGAATTTGTTTAGAATTTTGAGATCCAGGATTGGTCTGAAAGTTCCTTCTTTCTTGGGAACCACAAACAGGTTTGAGTAAAAACCCAGCCCTTGTTCCGCAATTGGAACTGGGTGGATCACTCCCATTGTATGTAGGTCTTCTACACAGCATAAGAACGCCTCTTTCGTTGTCTGGTCTGTAGACAAACGAGAAATGTGGAACCTTCCCCTTGGAGGGGAGTCCTTGAATACTAGAAGATATCCCTGGGATACAATCTATAAGGCCCAGGGATCGTGTACGTCTCTTGCCCAGGCCTGAGCGAAGAGAGAGAGTCTGCCCCCTACTAGATCCGGTCCCGGATCTGGGGCTACCCCATCATGCTGTCTTGGAGGCAGCTGCAGGCTTCTTGGCCTGTTTACCCTTGTTCCAGCCCTGGTAAGGTTTCCAGGCTGCCCTGGGTTGTGAAGTGTTACCCTCTTGCTTTGCAGCAGGGGAGGATGAAGCGAGACCGCTTTTGAAATTCCGAAAGGAACGAAAATTATTTTGTTTGTTCTTTGTCTTGAAGGACTTGTCCGGGGGAGAGCATGGCCTTTTCCCCCAGTGATTTCTGAAATAATCTCTTTCAATTCAGGCCAGAAGAGGGTCTTTCCTTTGAAAGGGATGTTCAATAGTTTGGATTTTGACGACACATCGGCCGACCAGGACTTTAGCCACAGCGCCCTGCGCGCCAAAATGGCGAAACCTGAATTCTTTGCCGCTAACTTAGCTAGTTGGAAAGCGGCATCTGTGATAAAATAATTAGCCAGCTTAAGAGCCTTAATTCTGTCCATAATGTCCTCATATGAGGTCTCCGTCTGGAGCGCATCTTCCAGCGCCTTGAACCAGAAAGCAGCTGCAGTGGTTACTGGAACAATGCACGCAATAGGTTGGAGAAGAAAACCTTGTTGAACAAAAATTTTCTTAAGTAAACCCTCTAATTTCTTATCCATAGGGTCTTTAAAAGCACAACTGTCTTCAATTGGTATAGTTGTGCGTTTAGCAAGTGAAGAAACAGCCCCCCTCCACCTTAGGGACCGTCTGCCACGAGTCCCGCATGGGGTTAGATATGGGGAACATCTTCTTAAAAACAGGAGGGGGAACGAAGGGAATACCTGGTCTATTCCACTCCCTAGTAACAATATCCGTAATCCTCTTAGGGACCGGGAACACATCAGTGTAAACAGGAACTTCTAGGTACTTGTCCATTTTACACAATTTCTCAGGAAACCACCATAGGGTCGCAGTCATCCAGAGTAACTAATACCTCCCTGAGCAAAAAGCGGAGGTGTTCTAGTTTAAATTTAAAAGCCAATGTATCTGAATCTGTCTGAGGAGAAACCTTTCCTGAATCGGAAATTTCTCCCTCAGACAGCACATCCCTCGCCCCCACTTCAGAGTGTTGTGAGGGTATATCGGATACGGCTACTAAAGCTTCAGAATGCTCATTATCTGTTCTTAAAACAGAGCTATCACGCTTTGCAGGTAACACAGGCAGTTTAGATAAAAACACTGAGAGGGTATTATTCATAACTGCCGCCAAGTCTTGCAAGGTAAAAGAGTTAAGACGCACTAGAGGTGCTAGGCATCGCTTGAGCGGGCGTAACTGGTTGTGACACTTGGGGAGAGGTTGACGGGCTAACCTTGTTACCTTCTGTCTGAGAATCATCTTGGGCCACATTTTTAAGTGCAACAATATGTTCTTTAAAGTGTATAGACATATCAGTACAAGTGGGACACATTCTGAGAGGGGGTTCCACTATGGCTTCTAAACACATTGAACAAGGATTTTCCTTGGTGTCAGACATGTTTAACAGACTAGTAGTAACATAAACAGGCTTGGAGTAAAAACACACTTTGAAAAAAATGTTAATGTGCCTTTAAGAAATAAAAAAGGCACACAATTTTGCAAAACAGTGAAAAAAATGCAGTAAACTTTTCGAAATTTTTACAGTATGTACCTAAAGCATTAGTAAGATTGCACAACTGGCAATAAAAACGATTAACCCCTTAATGCCCAACCCGGAAGTAAGCCAGTAAGCCAAAAAAACGGTTAAAGAAACTACAGCACCTTGCCACAGCTCTGCTGTGGCCCTACCTGCCCTTAGGGACCAGATTTGTGGGGAAAAAGCTTCTTATAGGCCCTCAAACTGCAGCAGGACCCTCCATGTGAAAACAGCCTGAACTTCTGGTCAAAATAACTGCGCATCTGAGGCGCGAAATTAGGCCCCTCCCACCTCACTCCAGTGCTTGTGAGGCCTAAAGAAACACTCCCAAGTGTTTTAGTAATAGCCATGTGGGTAACAACCCCTGAAAGAAACCCAAAGGATCCTTCAAAGTATCTCAAAAAACGAATTTTTCAATAAAAACCGTTTGCCCTGAAGTAGTGTCAACCAGCAAAAACTAGCCCTGTTATGTAAGCTTGAAATTCCATACTTAGTCTCTGAATATAGTTTACCCTTCCCTCATGGGGATATTAACAGTCTTTTCTAGCATTATCACAGTCTTGACTAGAAATAAATGACTGAACATACCTTATTGCAGCCTAACCTGCAAACCGTTCCCCCCAACTGAAGTTCTCATGTACTCCTCAGTCCTGTGTGGGAACAGCAGTGGATTTTAGTTACAACATGCTAAAATCATCTTCCTCCCTGCAGAAATCTTCATCTCCTATCTGCTAGAGAGTAAATAGTACACACCGGTACCATTTAAAATAACAAACTCTTGCTTGTAGAAAATAAAAACTACAATTTTAACACCACATTCACTTTACCCTTCCGATTGCTTAGAGACGGAAAAGAGAATGACTGGGGGGTGGAGCTAGAGGGGGAGCTAGAGGGGGAGCTCTGCTGTGTGCTCTCTTTGCCACTTCCTGTTGGGAAGGAGAATATCCCACAAGTAAAGGATGAAGCCGTGGACTGGATACACCTTACAAGAGAAACAGCGCGTAAATCTAAAGAGATCGCACCAACTTATAATAAGGCCGTTATGTTCCAAAAAGCCACGAGCCTAAAAATTACTACACATTAGCAGATAGAACCACATAAACATGATTCAAGTCCCCCCTGTTCAATTACCCCCTTCAGGAGATAATAACCCATGATTCCTTTTTTAAGATAAAAGGAATCCCACTGGGACCCTACAATCTTTCATTAACATTGCATTCACATATCAAAATAAAATGAAACAATCTTACCAGAATCTGCGCCGTGGAACTGGAACACGGCCCTTCAAGTGTGACAGATAGAAGCCTCGCTTCTGACATGGACTTGAGTGAATAAAGGCAGGCAGCGAAACTCGTCAACACTGATTGCCAAGGAGCTGTTAATATGAGTCGGGATGGTTTTGCAGAAAGACTCTCCCTGTATTTCCTCTTGTGTTTACCCTGTAGCATGGGAGTGGCAGCTAATGCCGCAGATACGGCAGGGGATACCTGGGCAGCAATTTCTGCTTGCAAATAAACTCCTTTAGGAGATTGAGAGGAACCACAGGGCACTCCATGTGACGCCATTAAGGCTTGGGACGTCTGAGAAAGAAACTGTGGCCTTGCTTGAACAGCATCAACCTGAGAGACGGGTGGTTCAGAAACAAAGTCTATTTTTAGGTTTTATAGTCCTCTCTATGCATGAGGAACAAAATTGTAAGGGTGGTACAACCTGGTAATCTAAACAGAGCAGAATCCTGTTCCATGTTGGCAATAAAAACAGTTTTTGCAACAAAAAAAAAGTTTTTTTATTATTATTATTATTATGTACCGTCTCTTTTAGTACAAAATTTGCGCCAAAAGCCAATCTATGTCCTCACCGAAAATTGAAATTATACTCTGTCAAAATTTAAATTGATAAGTTTGGGGCTTAGAAAAAAAGTGTAAGGTAGTCAAAAGTATACCTCAGTGGTATGCCTGAGGTGCCTACCTGCCCCACTTCGCAACTGATATGGGACGTTCCTCCTGATTGCAATTTCGGCTCCGATGCCAGGAAATCACGGAACCAGAAGTCACGCCACTGTTAGAGAAAGTGCCCGCTTCTATATAGCAAACGACCGCCTCAGTGAAAAAATTTATGCTTACCTGATAAATTTATTTCTCTTGTAGTGTATCCAGTCCACGGATCATCCATTACTTGTGGGATATTCTCCTTCCCAACAGGAAGTTGCAAGAGGATCACCCACAGCAGAGCTGCTATATAGCTCCTCCCCTCACTGCCATATCCAGTCATTCCACCGAAACAAGCCGAGAAAGGAGAAAACCATAGGGTGCAGTGGTGACTGTAGTTTTAATAAAATTTAGACCTGCCTTAAAAGGACAGGGCGGGCCGTGGACTGGATACACTACAAGAGAAATTTTTCGGGTAAGCATAAATTATGTTTTCTCTTGTTAAGTGTATCCAGTCCACGGATCATCCATTACTTGTGGGATACCAATACCAAAGCTAAAGTACACGGATGATGGGAGGGACAAGGCAGGATTAAACGGAAGGAACCACTGCCTGAAGAACCTTTCTCCCAAAAACAGCCTCCGAAGAAGCAAAAGTATCAAATTTGTAAAATTTTGAAAAGGTGTGAAGCGAAGACCAAGTCGCAGCCTTGCAAATCTGTTCAGAGGCCTCATTTTTAAAGGCCCAGGTGGAAGCCACAGCTCTAGTAGAATGAGCTGTAATCCTTTCAGGGGGCTGCTGTCCAGCAGTCTCATAGGCTAGGCGTATTATGCTCCGAAGCCAAAAGGAAAGAGAGGTTGCCGAAGCTTTTTGACCTCTCCTCTGTCCAGAGTAAACGACAAACAGGGAAGATGTTTGACGAAAATCTTTAGTAGCTTGTAAGTAAAACTTCAAGGCACGGACTACGTCCAGATTATGTAAAAGACGTTCCTTCTTTGAAGAAGGATTAGGACACAATGATGGAACAACAATCTCTTGATTGATATTCTTGTTAAAAACCACCTTAGGTAAAAACCCAGGTTTGGTACGCAGAACTACCTTATCTGCATGAAAAATCAGATAAGGAGAATCACATTGTAAGGCAGATAGCTCAGAGACTCTCAGAGCCGAGGAAATAGCCATCAAAAACAGAACTTTCCAAGATAAAAGTTTAATATCAATGGAATGAAGGGGTTCAAACGGAAATCCTTGAAGAACTTTAAGAACCAAGTTTAAGCTCCACGGGGGAGCAACAGGTTTAAACACAGGCTTAATTCTAACCAAAGCCTGACAAAATGCCTGGACGTCTGGAACCTCTGCCAGATGCTTGTGCAAAAGAATAGACAGAACAGAAATCTGTCCTTTTAAAGGAACTAGCTGATAATCCTTTGTCCAAACCCTCTTGGAGAAAGGACAATATCCTAGGAATCCTAACCTTACTCCATGAGTAATTCTTGGATTCACACCAATAAAGATATTTACGCCATATCTTGTGGTAGATTTTCCTGGTGACAGGCTTTCGTGCCTGTATTAAGGTATCAATGACCGACTCGGAGAAGCCACGCTTTGATAGAATCAAGCGTTCAATCTCCATGCAGTCAGTCTCAGAGAAATTAGATTTGGATGATTGAAAGGACCTTGTATTAGAAGGTCCTGTCTCAAAGGCAGAGTCCATGGTGGAATGGATGACATGTCCACTAGGTCTGCATACCAGGTCCTGCGTGGCCACGCAGGCGCTATCAGAATCACTGATGCTCTCTCCTGTTTGATTTTAGCAATCAGTCGAGGGAGCAGAGGAAACGGTGGAAACACATAAGCCAGGTTGAAGAACCAAGGCGCTGCTAGAGCATCTATCAGCGTCGCTTCTGGGTCCCTGGACCTGGATCCGTAACAAGGAAGCTTGGCGTTCTGGGGAGATGCCATGAGATCCAATTCTGGTTTGCCCCAATGATGGACCAGTTGAGCAAACACCTCCGGATGGAGTTCCCACTCCCCCGGATGAAAAGTCTGACGACTTAGAAAATCCGCCTCCCAGTTCTCTACGCCTGGGATGTGGATCGCTGACGGGTGGCAAGAGTGAGACTCTGCCCAGCGAATTATCTTTGAGACTTCTAACATCGCTAGGGAACTTCTGGTTCCCCTTGATGGTTGATGTAAGCCATAGTCGTGATGTTGTCCGACTGAAATCTGATGAACCTCAGGGTTGCTAACTGAGGCCAAGCTAGAAGAGCATTGAATATTGCTCTCAACTCCAGAATATTTATTGGGAGGAGTTTCTCCTCCTGAGTCCACGATCCCTGAGCCTTCAGGGAGTTCCAGACTGCACCCCAACCTAGAAGGCTGGCATCTGTTACAATCGTCCAATCTGGCCTGCGAAAAGACATACCCTTGGACAGATGGATCCGAGATAGCCACCAGAGAAGAGAATCTCTGGTCTCTTGATCCAGATTTAGTAGAGGGGACAAATCTGAGTAATCCCCATTCCACTGACTTAGCATGCATAATTGCAGCGGTCTGAGATGCAGGCGCGCAAATGGCACTATGTCCATTGCCGCTACCATTAAGCCGATTACTTCCATGCACTGAGCCACTGACGGGCATGGAATGGAATGAAGGACACGGCAAGCATTTAGAAGTTTTGATAACCTGGACTCCGTCAGGTAAATTTTCATCTCTACCGAATCTATAAGAGTCCCTAGGAAGGAGACTCTTGTGAGTGGGGATAGAGAACTCTTTTCCACGTTCACTTTCCACCCATGCGACCTCAGAAATGCCAGAACTATCTCTGTATGAGACTTGGCAATTTGAAAGCTTGACGCCTGTATCAGGATGTCGTCTAGATAAGGAGCCACCGCTATGCCCCGCGGTCTTAGAACCGCCAGAAGTGAGCCCAGAACCTTTGTAAAAATTCTCGGGGCTGTAGCCAACCCGAAGGGAAGAGCTACAAATTGGTAATGCCTGTCTAGAAAGGCAAACCTTAGGAACCGATGATGATCTTTGTGAATCGGTATGTGAAGGTAGGCATCCTTTAAGTCCACTGTGGTCATGTACTGACCCTCTTGGATCATGGGTAGGATGCTCCGAATAGTTTCCATTTTGAATGATGGAACTCTGAGGAATTTGTTTAAAATCTTTAGATCCAAAATTGGTCTGAAGGTTCCCTCTTTCTTGGGAACCACAAACAGATTTGAATAAAACCCCTGTCCCTGTTCCGTCCGCGGAACTGGATGGATCACTCCCATTACTAGGAGGTCTTGCACACAGCTTAGGAATGCCTCTTTCTTTATCTGGTTTGCTGATAACCTTGAAAGATGAAATCTCCCTTGTGGAGGAGAAGCTTTGAAGTCCAGAAGATATCCCTGAGATATGATCTCCAACGCCCAGGGATCCTGAACATCTCTTGCCCACGCCTGGGCGAAGAGAGAAAGTCTGCCCCCCACTAGATCCGTTTCCGGATAGGGGGCCGTTCCTTCATGCTGTCTTGGGGGCAGCAGCAGGCTTTCTGGCCTGCTTGCCTTTGTTCCAGGACTGGTTAGGTTTCCAGGCCTGTCTGGAATGAGCAACAGTTCCCTCTTGTCTTGAAGCTGAGGAAGTTGATGCTGCTCCTGCCTTGAAATTTCGAAAGGCACGAAAATTAGACTGTTTGGCCTTTGATTTGGCCCTGTCCTGAGGAAGGGTATGACCCTTACCTCCAGTAATGTCAGCAATAATTTCCTTCAAGCCAGGCCCGAATAAGGTCTGCCCCTTGAAAGGAATGTTGAGTAATTTAGACTTTGAAGTCACGTCAGCTGATCAGGATTTAAGCCATAACGCCCTACGCGCCTGGATGGCGAATCCGTAATTCTTAGCCATTAGTTTAGTCAAATGAACAATGGCATCAGAAACAAATGAGTTAGCTAGCTTAAGCGTTCTAAGCTTGTCAATAATTTCAGTCAATGGAGCTGTATGGATGGCCTCTTCCAGGGCCTCAAACCAGAATGCCACCGCAGCAGTGACAGGCGCAATGCATGCAAGGGGCTGTAAAATAAAACCTTGTTGAATAAACATTTTCTTAAGGTAACCTTCCAATTTTTTATCCATTGGATCTGAAAAAGCACAACTATCCTCAACCGGGATAGTGGTGCGCTTTGCTAAAGTAGAAACTGCTCCCTCCACCTTAGGGACCGTCTGCCATAAGTCCCGTGTAGTGGCGTCTATTGGAAACATTTTTCTAAAAATAGGAGGTGGGGAAAAAGGCACACCCGGTCTATCCCACTCTTTGCTAATAATTTCTGTAAGCCTTTTAGGTATAGGAAAAACATCAGTACACACCGGCACCGCATAGTATTTATCCAGCCTACACAATTTCTCTGGTACTGCAACTGTGTTACAGTCATTCAGAGCAGCTAATACCTCCCCAAGCAATACACGGAGGTTCTCAAGCTTAAATTTAAAATTAGAAATCTCTGAATCAGGTTTCCCCGAGTCAGAGACGTCACCCACAGACTGAAGCTCTCCGTCCTCATGTTCTGCATATTGTGACGCAGTATCAGACATGGCTCTTACAGCATCTACGCGCTCTGTATCTCTTCTAACCCCAGAGCTATCGCGCTTGCCTCTTAATTCAGGAAATCTGGATAATACCTCTAACAGGGTATTATTCATGATTGCAGCCATGTCCTGCAAGGTAATTGCTATGGGCGTCCCTGATGTAATTGGCGCCATACTAGCGTGCGTCCCCTGAGCGGGAGGCAAAGGGTCTGACATGTGGGGAGAGTTAGTCGGCATAACTTCCCCCTCGATAGAACCCTCTGGTGACAATTCTTTTATAGATAAAGACTGATCTTTACTGTTTAAGGTGAAATCAATACATTTAGTACACATTCTCCTATGGGGCTCCACCATGGCTTTCAAACATAATGAACAAGTTTCCTCTGTGTCAGACATGTTTATACAGACTAGCAATGAGACTAGCAAGCTTGGAAAACACTTTAAAACAAGTTTACAAGCAATATAAAAAACGTTACTGTGCCTTTAAGAAACACAAATTTTGTCAAAATTTGAAATAACAGTGAAAAAAGGCAGTTACACTAACGAAATTTTTACAGTGTATGTAATAAGTTAGCAGAGCATTGCACCCCTTGCAAATGGATGATTAACCCCTTAATACCAAAAACTGAATAATAAATGACAAAAATGTTTTTTAAACAGTCACAACAACTGCCACAGCTCTACTGTGGCTTTTTACCTCCCTCAAAAAACGACTTTGAAGCCCTTTGAGCCCTCCAGAGATGTCCTGGAACATGCAGGAAGAAGCTGGATGTCTGTGTCTGTAATTTTTTGCTGCTCAAAAAAGCGCTAAAATAGGCCCCTCCCACTCATATTACAACAGTGGAAAGCCTCAGGAAACTGTTTCTAGGCAAAAATCAAGCCAGCCATGTGGAAAAAACTAGGCCCCAATAAGTTTTATCACCAAACATATATAAAAAACGATTAAACATGCCAGCAAACGTTTTATATTACACTTTTATAAGAGTATGTATCTCTGTTAATAAGCCTGATACCAGTCGCTATCACTGCATTTAAGGCTTTACTTACATTACTTCGGTATCAGCAGCATTTTCTAGCAAATTCCATCCCTAGAAAAATATTAACCGCACATACCTTATTGCAGGAAAACCTGCACGCCATTCCCCCTCTGAAGTTACCTCACTCCTCAGAATATGTGAGAACAGCAATGGATCTTAGTTACTTCTGCTAAGATCATAGAAAACGCAGGCAGATTCTTCTTCTAAATACTGCCTGAGATAAACAGTACGCTCCGGTACCATTTTAAAATAACAAACTTTTGATTGAAGAAATAAACTAAGTATAAAACACCACTCTCCTCTTACGACCTCCTCCTTTGTTGAGAGTTGCAAGAGAATGACTGGATATGGCAGTGAGGGGAGGAGCTATATAGCAGCTCTGCTGTGGGTGATCCTCTTGCAACTTCCTGTTGGGAAGGAGAATATCCCACAAGTAATGGATGATCCGTGGACTGGATACACTTAACAAGAGAAAGAACCGCCTCCTACAAACAGATTCGTACATCAATCTTGACAAATCTGTCTATACGGACAATAGTGCAATTCACCCAGCGTTTCAGCTGCCAAGTAGTACACAGCACCAGAAAAACACAACACATAGCAATTAACCCCTGAGCCACCAATAAAGTATTCCTTTTTCAAAAGAAATTATATTCTGTCTCCAGTGTCACAAATGCAAGTGCCTGCCCACTGCCTGCATAAATCCTGAACTCAGGATCGTAGCCCCAATATGAGTGCAGCAATCTCATTAACCCCTGCAATGCCAGTCTGTCTATCCAAGAAGGCAACAAAAGGAACATCACTAGCCTGCTAATAACGGACAATTAGCAAACTTATTTAGGATTTCGTTTTTAGGATTATAATGATCGTTTAAGATTGATAAAAATTATTTGTGGATTAATACTGTATTTTAATGTGAGAGTATTGATATATTTTTATATTAGTTTGTGTAATAAATACACTTGAAATTTATCAAAGATCGAGGATTATCATTCAAGGTTGAGACTAATTGATTTCAGGCACTAAAAACCAAAAGAAGGAAATATTCCTATACGATATAATTGGAGCTTTTTCTGGATACATATCCATTAATATCTAGACCCTTATGTGAGTTGAATATAACCACCAACAATTGTGAAAGTGATTGTTACATTCACTAGTAGATACAGATAATTAAATGAATACATTCTTTCAAAAGTGGATATATTCTTTTATATATTAAAACATAGTTATAAGTATCTGAATTGATATAATTATTTAATGTCCTGTAGATGATCCTTTTGCTTTCTGTAAGCGCCCTCTTAACTTTCACACACATCTTGTAAAATACTTACTTATCGAGGAAGGAGATAAGTATTTTAGACTGGCTTTTATATAGTATTTTTTTTGGTGATTGCGCTAACGTACAATCCTTTCCAAACAAAAGGGGCACTTACCTGCACATCTAGCTGTCCGGCATGAGAACAGCTCACACGGTATGGAAGGACGCCACCTCCACCCAGAGACCTGTGGAAAAAAGAAAGAACAGAGTAAACCTACTCTGGCTTTCTATACTAGGGCAGCAACATGTTAGGAAAACACAATGAGGCCCACCTCACAAGTTCCTAACTGCTTTAAAGTCACCACTACCCTACTGAAGAGACTGACGTGGACTACGGATATACCCAATCCTTAAAAAAGGGGAAAGAACAGAGTAAACCTACTCTGGCTTTCAATGCTAGATAAAATCTTGCTTGTAGCGAAAGAAATCCAATTTTTCTTCAGACACCAAAACTTCACCTCCTCCATACACCAGAGGCAAAGAGAATGACTGAGGTTTGTGGGAAGGGAAGTGATACTTAACAGTTTGACTGTGGTGCTCTTTGCCTCCTCCTGCTGGCCAGGAGTGATATGCCCAACAGTAAATGATGACTTAGGAAATAAATAAACTTTTCTATGGGTCTCCAGACACACTAGATTTTTATTGCGTACTTAAATTATTCCCAAGCAAATCACCATGTGTTATTTTTTTACTTTATTTTTAAACGATCTGCTGTGTGGTACTGCTCCAAGACCACCACAGTTTGAAAGAGCAGGCAATTTTCTTCTTCTTGGAGGTTTGTAGCTGCTGCGAAGGGAGCTGAGATTGAGGGGTTTAAAGAACATTCCCCCATTCAACTCCCTTGCAGCTACACTAAGCTTCCCGGTTCTGCCCCTTTTGTGACATCACCACCTGCACTCCCATGGCCTGTAGTGTGGGGAATAGATGAAACAGCGTTTGATTGGCGTTCCCACTGCATGACGAAAAGGGCTTGCCATTGGCCACAGGCCGCGAAAAGGGCAGGTCATGTACTCATAGGCCACCCTGAAAACCAGATTTTAAGACTCCAAGGCAGAGAAATTTGACAAATAACTGGTTTAATTCTGATCAGAGTCTGATCAGAGCCTGATCAAAGTCTGAAAATCTGGAATTTTAGCAATTCTCTTATAGAACAAGACAGAAAGAGACAACATCTGACTCAATAGAACTAGCTGATAAACCATTTTCCAACCCTTGTTGAGTAGAGTAAGAACTCTAGAAATAATACAAATAATTTCAGCAGTACACCAAGTAAAAAAGGTTTTCCAAACCTTATGATAAATAAACTTGGTAACAGGTTTCCTAGCCTGAATCAAGTTGTCAATAACCTTGTTAGAAAAACCTCTCAGACAAAACTAAGCGTTCAAACACGGGGCTGCCAAATTCAGAGTTTCGAGATCCTGATAAATGAAAGGATCTTGAGAAAGAAGATCCCTTTTAAGAGGAAGCTTCCAAGGCCATTTGAACTAGGCCCAGAACAAGCCAGGCTGGTGCAATCAGAATTGCAGAAGCTTCTTCCTGGTTGACTGTAGCCATAACCCTGGATAGCAACACGAACAGAGGAAAGATGTAAATCAGGTTGAATTACCAGGGAACAACTAGGGCATGTACCAGGCTTCCTTGAGGTCTCAAGACCTGGCACAAAAACTAAGAGGGGCTAAACCTAAGGGAAGTCCTTAATGCGCTAAAGGCCAAAGAAGGACTACCTCGAAGTCCACATTTCACCTGGGAGGACTGTGACATTTTGAGAACTGAGAAAAGACCTTTTCACTGCCCGTCTTAACTTGTTATCTACCCGTCTGAACGTCCGATTACTGTGATAAGGAACTGTGCCTTTGAAATGATGAGAAGATCTGCACTTTACTTTCACTTTACTACTCATCAAGGAGGCAAAAGGAAATTACTGAGGATCATGGGGAATGGGAGGGCTCTACAGCTCTGGTGAGTTGGAGTGCCTTTTGCCTCCTCCTATTGGTCAGAAGGGGAATATACTGACATGTGATGACTCATGGACTCTCACCATCTGATAAAAGAAAACACTCAACAACAAAACAGAAAAAGTGCATATTACAAACATTGTTTATGTATCTTGAGTATTAAAGGGATACTAAACTCAATTTTTTTCTTTAATGATTCAGATAGTGCATTCAATTTTAACCAACTTTATAATTTGCTCCTATTCTTTTTGTTCTCTTGCTATCTTTATTTAAAAAGCAGGAATGTAAAGCATAAGAGCCGGACCATTTTTGGTTCAGAACCCGGGTTATGTGCTTGCTTATTGGTGGCTAAATGTCAGGAAACCAATAAGAAAGCGCTATCCATGGTGCTGAACCTAAAATAGGCCGGGTCCTAAGTTTTAAATTGTTGCTTTTTAAATAAAGATAGCAAGAGAACAAAGAAAAATTTATAATAGGAGTAAATGAAAGAAAACATTTGGGTTTAGTATCCCTTTAACTACTACTTTTTCAAGGTTTAAAAGGTGCCAGTAAGGTTGAAAGAGCAATCACAGCTTTACACATTACCTTGGCTTCTGGTGTAATAACTGGCTTCGGAGGAAACTGAACCTCAGTAGCTTTCAAGATAGTGTTTTCTTGTAAGATATCTTGCTGAGATTGGTTGTGGCCAAAGGGCTGAGAAAAAAAAGCAGAAAATAAAAAACTTTATTAAAAATGCACATCATAAACAACTAACACAAACTCTGGTTTGTATTTGAGTGTCACAAATATGGATGGTTGGCTCTCATGTTGGTGCATTAATTGTTTGGGTGCAAAATATCTGCAAGTGGATTTAAATTTATCCTCTAAGCTTGTATTAAATGTGTATAATTCTTCTTATTAAATTAAATGATTACCTTTCTTCCATACAGACACTGGTAGAAAATGACACCTACAGACCAGACATCCACCTTGTTTGAGATTTTGGGAGGTTCTTTCCCAACAACAAAACACTCAGGAGGCAGATACCTTAAGAGATCAGAGAAACAAGAGTCAATATTTCCTTATCTCAGTTATCTGCCTAATATTGAATACATGGAGAATAATGTTAACAAACGTAATTACTATAAAAATAAAAAAGGAGGCAGAACTGTATTAAAGGGACATTCTAATGGAAAAATCTAAGGTTAGTAATGCAAACATGACATGCTCTAGCAACTCAGATTTCCAGAGGCAGAACCCTTTTCCACTTTCTGTGATGAGATTTTTTTTTTTTTAAACATTTTCTGCAGGTCACCTTGAAATTAAAATAAATTTTAAACTTGGCAGTTACACTAATCACTATCTTAAATTGCAATGTGCAATAGCTGGAGTATAAAGCACTTTTTAAAGTTTGACACTGTATTGCAGCAGTTTAAAATTGCATTGCAAATCAGCTGCTGAGAAAATGTATTTTTTTTAATTAAATGTCTAGAATAAATTTGCTCCTTTGCTCGTGGTCTAAACATCACATAATTATAGGGTAAAATGTAGTAGTAAAAAAGGTGCATCGCTCATAAGAACATCTTACAATTTTGCAGACTGAGAAAGGCTAGGGGCCAGAGTTGAAAAAAATCCCTGAGAACCAGTTATGAATGTAGTGCTGCTTTGCAGTGCTGTTCCATATTTGACTGCTTTCCTTTAACAGCACTTCACTCTGGCTGCATCGTGTTAAATACAACTTACACAGTGGAGCCAGAGCACAGCTTTGTTTGAAGAGAACAGCCTGAAGTGGAACAGTGCTGCAAGTAGAAAGCTCTAACAGTTCCTGCATGTGTCCAGTTCTTTCTGCAATGACATATCAGATCCCAGCATGTTCTGCCTTGCGGATTATAGCATGTTTCATTTTTGGATTACAATGTTCCCTTGAATACATTATTTTCATTAAAATGTAAATTCTAGCTTACAAGTCAAGTCTTGCAACTCCTCACAGTATGTGTGCTTTTTAAATGTTATATAAATAAGGCCTTAGATTTCCTTGCAGAATGCTGAAATGGTACACAAATGGATAAAACTAGAAGTAAATATTGAAGAACACTGAAGACAAGACAAACTAGAAGTAAAGGTGTTTAAGGTAGCTATAGGTTTCACAAAATATGAGCAGAGTAAACTACATTACACTTAAAGATTCTGTTTTTTAGACCACAATGCTTCAAACCCCTCACCAGTATGTGCCAGCTCCTTGAGATGTGAGCTCCATTCCATCAACTGAGTTATAGCTGTCATCATCCATTATTTTGGAAAGCCCAAAATCAGTAATTTTGATCTCCCCACAAGCAGTACCATTAACCAAAAGTATATTACCTGAAAATATAACATGAGTGTCAGCAATAACAGAAAAAAAAAATGTAATGGCATTCGAGAAAAAAGTGATAAACACTATTAAAAGTTAAAGCTACATAATCAACCAGAATTAACACTTTTTTTTAAATCAGAAAATGAACCCCCCCCTATGTGGCAAATTAATGTTAAAGCTTGCTAAAAGTGTAACAGCAATACCAATTAACAGAATTAAGGAGGTATTCCTGTCTGCTGAGCATTATTAAAACAAGAGCCAGAGATAGTAAACCCCCAGGTGCAATGAAATGCAATTTTGGAAAGAAAAGTAAAATAAAATGATAAAGCATAACAGCTACGAGGGTAGATCAATAAGTCTTATTCCTAACTGGGTAACTCCAAAAGAAATCCGTAACGATATTGCTCTGGTCACCATCATGTTGGCACTGAAAAACCATGTCAATTCATAGCATGACGATAACTAATAATATGCGAAATATCCACAGAGTTTTTTCAGATGTAACAGTCTTGTTTGTTAGAGGAGAAAATTGTCAGGACAATAGCTATCATGAATGCTGACTGAAGACTAGAACACAGCAGATTGTGAGTTTACAAGAACTTTTGCTTCCTGAGAAATTCTACATGATTTGCCACTATGGAGGAGTCATTGATACACAACTGATCCTGAGGGGGAAAAAAAATCAAAGCAGCAGAAATAGTATCATGACTCCTCCTCATCCTGGCAAGGATATGGCATCAGTGTTTATCAGGGTGGATTTGATTTAAATCACAATTTAAAATCATTAGTAAAGCTTGATTTAAATTATGGTTTTCTACATACAGACACATTCCTGCTGGTTGTTTTCATATTTACAACCTGACGAAGGTTTCATTTTTATAGTAACACTTCAGATTAGTTTTACAGTTTTATCAGAAAATCAAAATTTATGCTTATCTGATCAATTATTTTCTTTCCTGGCATGGAGAGTCTACAAATTCATTCTAATTACTAGTGGGAATTCAACTCCTGGCCACCAGAAGGAGGCAAAGAACACCCCAGCAGAGCTGTTAAAGGGACAGTCAAGTTTCATGATTTAAATAGGGAATGCAATTTTAAACAACTTTCCAATTTACATTTATCACCAATTTTGCTTTGTTCTCTTGGTATTCTTAGTTGAAACCCAATTCTAGGAGGTTCATATGCTAATTTCTTAGACCTTGAAGACTGCCTCTAAACTGAATGCATTTTGACCACTAGAGGGCATTAGTTCATGTGTTTCATATAGATAACATTGAGCGCATGCACGTGAAGTTACCCTGGAGTAAACACTGATCGGCTAAAAAGCAAGTCTGCCAAAAGAACTGAAATAAGGGGGCAGGCTGCAGAGGCTTAGATAGAAGATAATCACAGAGGTAAAAAGTATATTAATATAACTGTGTTGGTTATGGAAAACTGGGGAATGGGTAATAAAATGATTATCTTTCTTTTTAAACAACAAAAATTCTGGTGTTGACTGTCCCTTTAAGTATCACTCCTACTTCACACAAGCCCCCAGTCATTCAGCCGAAGGAATATGGAAAGAGAAGATGACAAGGGTATAGAGGTGTCTGAGGTTTATACAAAAAATGGCGGGTAGTGGACTCTCCATGCCAGGAAAGAAAATAATTTATCATTAGGTAAGCATAAATTTTGTTTTCTTTCCAATGGCATAGAGAGTCCACAAATCCATTCTAATTACTAGTGGGAACCAATACCCAAGCTAGAGGACACAGAATGGAAGAGCAGGAGAACAAGACAGGCGGACCTAAACAGAAGGCACCACCACTTAAAGAACTTTCCTCCCAAAAGAAGCCTCAGCCGAGGCAAAATTATCAAATTTGTAGAATTTTGAAAAGGTATGCAATGAGGACCAAGTGGCTTCCTTGCAGATTTGCTCCACAGAAGCTTCATTTTTTTTAAAGGCCCAGGAAGAAGAGACAGCCCTAGTGGAATGAGCCGTAATTCTCTCAGGGGGCTATTGTCCAGCTGTCTCATAACCGGATAACACTTTTCAACCAGAGAGAAAAAGTAGAAGAAGTGGCCTTCTGAGAAAACAACGAACAGGGCAGTAGATTGCCGAAAATCTTTAGTTGCTTGTGGATAAAATTTTAGAGCACGCACAACGTCCAGGTTATGAGACAGGCGTTCCTTCGGAGAAGGATTAGGACAAAAGGAACAACAATTTCCGGATTGATGTTGCGATCTGATAGTACTTTGGGAAGAAATCCCAACTTAGTACGACGGACCACCTTATCCGCATGGCAAAAAAAGGTAAGGGGAATCACACTGCAGAGCCGAAAGATCAGAAATTCTGTGAGCAGAAGAAATAGCAAGGAGAAACAAAACTTTCCAAGAAAACAACTTAATATCAACCGAATGCATAGGCTTAAACTGAGCCTGCTGCAAAACTTTAAACCTGTTGCTCCTTGGAGCCTTAACCTTGTTCTTAAACACAGGCCTGATTCTGACCAAGGCCTGAACAAAGGATTGAACATCTGGCAGATCTGTCAGACGTTTGTGCAAAAGAATAGACAGTGCAGAAATCTGACCCTTCAGAGTACTGACTGACAAACCTTTCTCCAGGCCATCTAGAAGAAAAGACAAAAAGCGGGGAACCCTCACCCGACTCCAAGAGAAACCCTTCGATTAGCACCAATAAAGGTATTTACGTCATACCTTATGGTAAATCTTGCGAGTAACAGGTTTACGAGCCTGAAGCATGGTATCAATGACCTCAGTAAAACCCCACCTAGCCAAGACTAGGCGTTCAATCTCCAAGCAGTCAGCTTCAGAGAATCTAGATTTGGGTGGAGGATGGGACCCTGAAGTAGAAGGTCCTTCCTCAAAGGCAACCTCCAAGGGGGAAGAGATGACATCTTTACCAGATCCACAAACCAAATCCTGCGAGGCCAGGCAAGGGCTATTAGAATCACTGACACCCTCTCCTGTTTGATACAAGCAATTACTCAAGGAAGGAGAGCAAACAGAGAAAACAGGTACGCAAGACTGAAGTCCCAAGGAACCACCAGAGAGTCGATCAAAGCTGCTTGTGGATCTCTTGATCTTGACCTGTACCTTGGAAGCTTGATCCTGTTCCGTCACGGGAACTGGGACAATCACTCCCAGAGAAGATGGGTCCTTTACGCAGTTAAAGACTGCTTTCTACACCTGGTTTGCAGATAACTTTTACAGGATAAATCTGCCCCTGGGGGGGCAAGACTTGAACCCTATCCTGTATCCCTGGGATACTACTTCCACAGCCCAAGGATATTGGGCATCGCGGATCCAAGCCTGCCAAAAGAAGGAAAGCCTGCACCCTACTTGATCCAAGATTGGATCAGGGGCTGACCCTTCATGCGGACTTAGACTCAGAGAAAGGTTTCCTGGATTGTTTCCCCTTATTCCAAAGTTGACTGGACCTCCATGAAGTCCTCTTACAAGCTCCTGCTTGTAAGAGGAGGAGGAGGAGGAGGAAGGCATTTGTCCTTTGAAGTTGCGAAAAGAACAAAAATTAGAATTCAGGCGACCCTTAGGTCAAGTGGTTTGTTAAGTTAACAAACTATGCGCTGTGGGGGTAAAAGCTAAGGAGTCTAAAGAAGTAATCTCAAAAACTTCAAAGTGTAGACAAATTCAGGAGGTGGATGAGACTCTTAAGCGCTTGTCCTTAATTACCCAATAAGGAAAACGTCAAGCCTTCTTGTCTTGAGGCCAGACCAGGACCAAATAAAGTCTTGCTCTTAAAAGAAAAAGACAGAAGTTAGGACTTGGATGTTACATCCGCAGACCAAGATTTTAGCCATAGAGCTCTGCGAGCTAGAACCGCAAAGCTAGAAATTTTGGCTCCCAGCCTAACGACTTGCATGCTGGCATCACAGATAAATGTATTAGCCAGCTTTAGAGCCTTGATCCTATCCTGGATCTCCTCTTTGGTAGTCTACTCCGAAATTAGGTCGGACAAGGAGTCGCACCAATAACAGGCTGCACCCGCAAACAAAGCAATACTTGAAACTGGCTTCCATTGTAAACCCTGATGAATATACATCTTTCTTAAGCTTCCAGTTTCTTATCCATAGGGTCCTTGAAAGAGGAACTATCCTCAAGGAGGATAGTGGTTCTCTTGGCTAGAGTGGATATAGCACCCTCTACCTTAGGCACGGTGTGCCACGAGTCACGCACAGAGTCAGCAACATACGATCTGAAACTGGAAATACTTCTACAGATGTAGTTATAACATCAAACACTCAGGTTTATTAGACTTCTTAGGAGTCTCAGCAACAGTAGAGTCGGAGTCCTCCAATGTCACTAGGACCTCCTTCAAGAGTAAACGGAGGTGCTCCAGCTTAAGTCAGAAATCTCGACCTCAGAAGCCAATGAGGAATGATCCTTATCAGATAACTGAGAAAGGCTGACTAACGCAGACTTAGCGGAGTCAGAACTCTTGGTATGAGATATGCTCTTAGATTTCCTCTTTCTCTTACCAGCAATAGGAAAGGCTGATAAGGCTGCAGAAACCGCAGAAGTTATTTGCGCAGCAAAATCTCCTGGTAAATAAACACCCCCAGGAACTTGAGAGGAACCGCAGGGTACTGCTAAAGCTTGGGACATTTGAGGAGAAAGCTGAGGCATGGAACTGACAACTGTATCCTGAGAGACAGTTGGCTCTGAGAGGGAATCTGTATTCTTAGACATTAACGTTTTGTTTAAGAATGGGGAACAAAACTGCACAGGACTCAGGAGGGATAATTTGAGCCTCCAAACAATACAAGCACTTGTCAAAACACAACAAAATTTTTAGCAGTGTCCCTTGAAACTGAATCCATCACCAGAATATATATATATATATATATATATATATATATATATATATATATATATATATATACATACATACACACAAATAATATATATAGAGGGTCTCTGATGACTAATGCCAGAAAATACCTCTAAATACTTCTAAAGTGTAACTAACCGGCACCTTTAAATCCCAGCATTGCTCGGGAGACTCACCCCTCCTGGTACACCAAACGGATGCAGTACTACCAAGAGCTATTAGACAGTGGGCTAAGACTCAATGATCATGAAGAAGAAGCGCTCCTCTCAACTCCGCTCTCCCTGCCGACTGAGAAAGTGAAAGTCGCACAGCGGAGAGTGGAGATGCGGTCACATGATCGCAAGTAAATTTTAGATGCGACACAGCCTAAAGCGCACGTTAACATGTTGCGCTGAAGAAAAAAAAATGACTACAGACGTTATAAGTTATAAATAATAAAAAACATAATCTGTCTAAAATTGACAGGGAGGGCCGTGGACTCGTCGTATCATAGAAGAAATCAATTTATCAGGTAAGCATACATTTCCTTTTCTTCTACAAGATACGACGAGTCCACGGATTTCATCCTTACTTGTGGGATACAATAGCAAAGCAACAGGACACGGGATGAAAGGGAGGGACAAGACAGAGACCTAAACGGAAGGCACCACTGCATGAAGAACTTTCCTCCCAAAAACAGCCTCAGAAGAAGCAAAGTATCAAATTTGGAAATTTTGGAAAAAGTATGAAGACGACCACCAAGTCGCAGCCTTACAAATCTGTTCAACAGATGCATCATTTTTAAAGGCCCATGTGGAAGCCACAGCCCTAGTAGAATTAGCCGTAATTCTTTCAGGAGGCTGCTGTCCAGCAGTCTCATATGCCAGGCGGATGATACTTCTCAGCCAGAAAGAAAGAGAGGTAGCCGTAGCTTTCTGACCCCTACGCTTTCCAGAATAAACAATGAACAATGAAGATGATTGACGGAAATCCTTAGTTACCGGTAAGTAAAACTTTAAGGCACGGACCACGTCCAAGTTATGTAACAGACGCTCCTTCTTAGAAGAAGGATTAGGACACAATGAAGGAACAATAATTTCCTGATTAATATTCTTATTTGAAATAACCTTAGGAAGAAATCCAGGTTTGGTACGTAAAACCACCTTATCAGAATGAAAAATGAGATAAGGCGAATCACACTAATGCTGAAAGCTCAGAAACTCGTTGAGCAGAAGAAATAGCAACCAAAAATTATTGCACCCCATAAGCAAGGGAAAAAATAAGGCTCTAAAGTACTTAGATCAACAAAATGTCAGCTTATAATCAAAAATACCCTCTGCCTACCTGCCCTCAGGGTACTTTTAAACAGCTATCCAATACTCTGGAGCTAGTACACAGTCAGAAGCCACCGGAGTTACTGCTGCCTAGACTGAAGGAAGTGCGCATCTAAGCGCGCGAAAATAGGCCCCGCCCCTTAAGGTCGATACCGGAGCAGGCCCAAATCCAACCGCATGGAGAAGCGGTTTTAACACACAATGTAATAAACTCAATATGCCCCCTCAACACATCAGTGAACAGCCAGTTTAATGCCAAAAAATAAAAACTTTAAGAATCGTTTTATATTGCCTCTCCCATAGTGTCATGAAAGCCCATAAAATGTCAACTATCTGTAATAAAACTCCAGGGACTCCAGTAACCACTTTCTGGATAACAGGATTACTGCTTACCCCATTCCCATACAGGGAAATACATGTCAGCCAATTCTGATGTACCAAGTCTCCTCAGAAAATAAAAAGGCTGCACATACCTTAATGCTGCACCTCACTTTACCATGTCTTCCTAGTATAACACAGGCAAAGAGAATGACTGGTGGTGGAGGGGAAGGGAGGAGCTATATATACAGCTCTGCTGTGGTGCTCTTTGCCACTTCCTGTTAGCAGGAGGATAATATCCCACAAGTAAGGATGAAATCCGTGGACTCGTCGTATCTTGTAGAAGAAAAAGATTAGCACAAAATTAAACCCACACCACAAAAAAAAATAGTGGTGTCTCGTGGACTCTCACCACCATGAAAGTAATTTTTTCAGGTAAGCATAAATGATGTTTTCTTTCATACAAGTGGTGAAAGTCCACAATCCATTACTACTGGGAAAATATACGCAAAGCTGTGGAGTTCTTGAGCAATGAGAAGTAACGGTTGTCATAGCGACACAAAATCTACAACCCAAATAGAACAATAAAAAAAAATGGATAATATTCAATTAAAATTATCCCGAGACAACTACCTGAAGGACTGCCAAAGGCAGCCTTAAAAGAAGCAAATAAACATCAAAATTATAAGTATACAGAAAAGGACTGGTCAACAGAAGACTTATTCTAAAAAGCCCAGGAAGTGGAAAATGATCTAGAAGAAAGAGTTGTAAATCGTCTAGGAGGAGGCTGTCCCTTATCTAAACCAAACTGCAAAACCCAAGAAATTCTAAAAGAATGACAGGAAGAACATAATTTATGTAAGAACTTACCTGATAAATTAATTTCTTTCATATTAGCAAGAGTCCATAAGCTAGTGACGTATGGGATATACATTCCTACCAGGAGGGGCAAAGTTTCCCAAACCTTAAAATGCCTATAAATACACCCCTCACCACACCCACAATTCAGTTTAACGAATAGCCAAGAAGTGGGGTGATAAGAAAGGAGCGAAAGCATCAAAAATAAGGAATTGGAATAATTGTGCTTTATACAAAAAAATCATAACCACCACAAAAAGGGTGGGCCTCATGGACTCTTGCTAATATGAAAGAAATTAATTTATCAGCTAAGTTCTTACATAAATTATGTTTTCTTTCATGTAATTAGTAAGAGTCCATGAGCTAGTGACGTATGGGATAGCAGATACCCAAGATGTGGAACTTCCACGCAAGAGTCACTAGAGAGGGAGGGATAAAATAAAGACAGCCAATTCCGCTGAAAAATTAATCCACAACCCAAATCAAAAGTTTCAATTTTATAATGAAAAAAACTGAAATTATAAGCAGAAGAATCAAACTGAAACAGCTGCCTGAAGTACTATTCTACCAAAAACTGCTTCTGAAGAAGAGAAAACATCAAAATGGTAGAATTTAGTAAAAGTATGCAAAGAAGACCAAGTCGTTGCTTTGCAAATCTGATCAACAGATGCTTCATTCTTAAAAGCCCAGGAAGTAGAAACTGACCTAGTAGAATGAGCTGTAAACCTCTGAGGCGGGGATTAACCCGACTCCAAATAAGCATGATGAAACAAAAGCTTTAACCAAGATGCCAAAGAAATGACAGAAGCCTTCTGACCTTTCCTAAAACCAGAAAAGATAACAAATAGTCTAGAAGTCTTTCTGAAATCTGAGTAGCTTCAACATAATATTTCAAAACTCTTACCAAATCCAAAGAATGTAAAAATCTTTCCAAAGAATTCTTAGGATTAGGACACAAGGAAGGGACAATAATTCCTCTACTAATGTTGTTAGAATTCACAAATTTAGGAAAAAATTGAAACGTAGACAGCAAAACTACCGTATCCTGATGAAAAATCAGAAAAAGGAGACTCACAAAGAGCAGATCATTCAAAAACTGTTCTAGCTGAAGATATGTCTAAAAGGAACAATACTTTCCATGAAAGTAATTTTAATGTCCAAAGAAAGCATATGCTCAAACGGAAGAGCCTGTAAAGCCCTCAGAACCAAATTAAGACTCCAAGGAGGAGAAATTGGCTTAATGACAGGCTTGATACGAACCAAAGCCTGAACAAAACAATGAATAACAGAAAGATTAGCAAATTTTTCTGTGAAAACAGCACAGAAAAAGCAGAGATTTGTCCTTTCAAGGAACTTGCAGACAAAAACCCTTATCCAAACCATCCTGAAGAAAATATAAAATCCTAGGAATTCTAAAAGAATGCCAAGAGAATTTATGAGAAGAGCATCATGAGATGTAAATCTTCCAAGCTCGATAATAAATCTTACTAGACACAGATTTACGAGCCTGTAACATAGTATTAATCACTGAGTCAGAGAAACTTCTATGACTAAGTACTAAGCGTTAAATTTCCATACCATCAAATTAATAATTTAAGTTCCTGATGGAAAAAACGAATGTTAAGATATAAGGTCTGGCCTTAAATGGAAGTGACCAAGATTGGCAACTGGACATCCGAACAAGAACCATATACCAAAACCTGTGTGGCCATGCTGGAGCCACCAGCAACACAAAAGATTGCTCCCTGATGATTTTGAAAATCACTCTAAAAAGAAGAACCAGAGGCGAAAAAATATAGGCAGATTGATAACGTCAAGGAAGTGTCAATGCATACACTGCTTCCGCCTGAGGATCTCCGGACCTGAATAGGCCCCTGGGAAGTTCCTTGTTTAGATGAGATGCCATCAGATCTATTTCTGGAAGCCCTCACATCTGAACAATTTGAAAACACACATCTGGGTAAAGAGACCATTCTCCCGGATGTAAAGCTTGATTGACAGAGATAATCCGCTTCCCAATTGTCTATACCTGGGAAATGGACCGCAGAAATTAGAAAGGAGCTGGATTTAGCCCAAGCAAGTATCTGAGATACTTCTTTCACAGCCTAAGGACTGATAGTCCCACCCTGAAGATTGACATACGCCACAGTTGTGACATTGTCTGTCTGAAAAAACAATAAACTTCTCTTTCTTCAAAAAGAAGCCAAAACTGAAGAACTCTGAGAAATGCACGGAGTTCCAAAATATCGAATGGTAATCTCGCCTCCTGAGATTTCCAAACCCCTTGTGCTGACAGAGATCCCCAGACAGCCTCCCAACCTAAAAGACTCGCATCTGTAGTGATCATGGTCCAGGTTGAATGAACCGAAGAGACCCGTAGAACTATATGATGGTGATCTAACCACCAAGTCAAAGATAGTTGAACATTGGGATTCAAAGATATAAAAAGTAATATCCTAGAATCCCTGCACCATTAATTCAGCATAAAAAACTGGAAAAGTTTCCTATGAAAATGAGCAAAGGGAATCGAATCCAATGCTGCAGCCATGAGACCTAAAACTTCCATGCATATAGCAACTGAAGGAAATAATAGAGACTGAAGTTTCCGACAAACGGAACCCAATAAAATTGTCACTTGTCTGTTAGAGACAAAGACATTGACACAATCTAGCTGGAAACCTAAAAAAGGTGACCCTTGTCTGAGGAATCAAGGAGCTTTTGATAAAAAGATACTCTAACCATGTCTTGAAGAAACAACAAAAGTTGAATCGTATGAGATTCCGCAGAACGAAAAGACTGAGCCAGTACCACGAGACCGTCCAAATAAGGAAACACTGAGAACCTTGAAAAGATTCTTAGAGCTGTCGCTAGACCAGAAGGAAAAACATAATTTATGCTTACCTGATAAATGTATTTCTCTTGTGGTGTATCCAGTCCACGGATCATCCATTACTTGTGGGATATTCTCCTTCCCAACAGGAATCTGCAAGAGGATCACCCACAGCAGAGCTGTCTATATAGCTCCTCCCCTAACTGCCACCTCAAGTCATTCGACCGAAGACAAGCAAGAGAAAGGAGAAACCATAGGGTGCAGTGGTGACTGTAGTTTAAAAATAAAATATACCTGCCTTAAAATGACAGGGCGGGCCGTGGACTGGATACGCCACAAGAGAAATAAATTTATCAGGTAAGCATAAATTATGTTTTCTCTTGTAAGGTGTATCCAGTCCACGGATCATCCATTACTTGTGGGATACCAATACCAAAGCTAAAGTACACGGATGAAGGGAGGGACAAGGGAGGAACTTAAACGGAAGGTACCACTGCCTGTAAAAACTTTCTCCCAAAAATAGCCTCCAAAGAAGCAAAAGTAACAAATTTATAAAACTTTAAAAAAGTATGCAGCGAAGACCAAGTCGCCGCCTTGCAAATCTGTTCAACAGAAGCTTCATTTTTAAAAGCCCATGTGGAAGCCACAGCTCTAGTAGAATGAGTTGTAATCCTTTCAGGAGGCTGCTGGCCAGCAGTCTCATAAGCTAAGCGTATTATACTTCTTAGCCAAAAGGAAAGAGAAGTTGCCGAAGCCTTTTGGCCTCTCCTCTGTCCAGAGTAAACAAACAAAGCAGATGTTTGACGAAAATCTTTAGTAGCTTGTAAATAAAACTTTAAAGCACGAACCACGTCAAGATTGTGTAATAGATGTTACTTCTTCGAAGAAGGATTAGGACACAATGACGGAACAACAATCTCCTGATTGATATTCTTATTAGATACCACTTTAAGTAAAAACCCAGGTTTGGTACGTAAAACTACCTTATCTGCATGGAAGATCAGATAAGGGGAATCACACTGTAAGGCAGATAACTCGGAAACTCTACGAGCCGAGGAAATAGCTACCAAAAACAGAACTTTCCAAGATAAAAGCTTGATATCTATGGAATGAAGAGGTTCAAACGAAACCCCTTGGAGAACTTTAAGAACCAAATTTAAACTCCATGGCGGAGCAACTGGTTTAAACACAGGCTTGATTCTAACTAAAGCATGACAAAACGCCTGAACGTCTGGAACATCCGCCAGACGCTTGTGCAAAAGAATAGACAGAGCAGAAATCTGTCCCTTTAAGGAACTAGCTGACAATCCCTTTTCCAATCGTTCTTGGAGAAAAGATAATATCCTGGGAATCTTGACTTTACTCCATGAGTAACCTTTGGATTCACACCAATAAAGATATTTACGCCATATCTTATGATAGATTTTCCTGGTGACAGGCTTTCGTGCCTGAATTAAGGTATAAATGACTAACTCGGAGAAGCCACGCTTTGATAAAATCAAGCGTTCAATCTCCAGGCAGTCTCAGAGAAATTAGATTCGGCCCAACGAATTATCTTTGAAACTTCCAACATCGCTAGGGAACTCCTTGTTCCTCCTTGATGGTTGATGTAAGCCACAGTCGTGATGTTGTCCGACTGAAATCTGATGAACCGCATTGTCGCTAGCTGAGGCCAAGCTTGAAGAGCATTGAATATCGCTCTTAGTTCCAGAATGTTTATTGGAAGGAGGGTCTCCTCCTGAGTCCACGATCCCTGAGCCTTCAGGGAGTTCCAGACTGCCCCCCAGCCTAGAAGGCTGGCATCTGTCGTTACTATTGTCCAATCTGGCCTGCGAAAGGTCATACCTTTGGACAGATGGACCCAAGATAGCCACCAGAGAAGAGAATCCCTGGTCTCTTGATCCAGATTTAGTAGAGGGGACAAATCTGTGTAATCCCCATTCCACTGACTGAGCATGCAGAGTTGCAGCGGTCTGAGATGTAGGCGGGTAAACGGCACTATGTCCATTGTCGCTACCATTAAGCTGATTACTTCCATACACTGAGCCACCGAAGGGCGAGAAGTATAATAAAGAACACGGCAAGAATTTAGAAGTTTTGATAACCTAGTCTCTGTCAGGTAAATCCTCATTTCTACAGAATCTATCAGAGTTCCCAGAAAGGAAACTCTTGTGAGAGGGGATAGAGAACTCTTCTCTTCGTTCACTTTCCACACGTGCGACCTCAGAAATGCCAGAACTATGTCCGTATGAGACTTGGCAATTTGGAAATTTGACACCTGTATCAGAATGTCGTCTAAATAAGGGGCCACTGTTATGCCCCGCGGCCTTAGGACGGCCAGAAGTGCACCCAGAACCTTCGTAAAGATTCTTGGAGCTGTAGCTAATCCAAAGGGAAGAGCTACAAACTGGTAATGCCTGTCCAGGAAGGCAAACCTGAGAAACCGATGATGATCTTTGTGTATCGGAATGTGAAGATAAGCATCCTTTAAATCCACTGTAGTCATGTATTGACCCTCCTGGATCATAGGTAGGATGGTACGAATAGTCTCCATCTTGAATGATGGGACCCTAAGAAATTTGTTTAGGATCTTGAGATCTAAGATTGGTCTGAAGGTTCCCTCTTTTTTGGGAGCCACAAACAGATTTGAATAGAAGCCTTGTCCCTGTTCCTCCCTTGGAACTGGGTGGATCACTCCCATAACTTGGAGGTCTTGAACACAATGTAAGAATGCCTCTCTCTTTATCTGGTTTGCAGATAATTGTGAAAGGTGAAATCTCCCTTTTGGAGGGGAAGCTTTGAATTTCCAACGCCCAGGGATCCTGGACATCTCTTGCCCAAGCCTGGGCGAAGAGAGAAAGTCTGCCCCCTACTAGATCCGTTACCGGATCGGGGCCAATCCTTCATGCTTTCTTAGAGGCAGCAGCAGGCTTTTTGGCCTGCTTACCTTTGTTCCAAGTCTGGTTAGGTCTCCAGACCGACTTGGACTGGGCAAAAGTTCCCTCTTGTTTTGTATTAGAGGAAGTTGATGCCGCGCTCGCCTTAAAGTTTTGAAAGGCACGAAAATTAGTTTGTTTGGCCCTTGATTTAATAGACCTGTCCTGAGGGAGGGCATGACCTTTTCCTCCCGTGATATCAGAAATGATCTCCTTCAAACCAGGCCCGAATAGGGTCTGCCCCTTGAAGGGAATATTAAGAAGCTTAGACTTTGAAGTAACGTCAGCTGACCATGATTTAAGTCATAGCGCCCTACGCGCCTGAATAGCAAAACCAGAATTCTTAGCCGTTAGTTTAGTCAAATGAACAATGGCATCAGAAACAAATGAATTGGCTAGCTTAAGTGCTCTAAGCTTGTCAAGTATATCATCCAATGGGGTCTCTACCTGTAAAGCCTCTTCCAGAGTCTCAAACCAGAAGGCCGCCGCAGCAGTGACTGGGGCAATGCATGCAAGGGGCTGTAGAATAAAACTTGTTGAATAAACATTTTCTTAAGGTAACCCTCTAACTTTTTATCCATTGGATCTAAGAAAGCATAACTGTCCTCGACGGGGATAGTAGTACGCTTAGCCAGGGTAGACACTGCTCCCTCCACCTTAGGGACCGTTTGCCATAAGTCCCGTGTGGCGGCATCTATTGGAAAAAAAAATTAAAAATAGGAGGGGGAGAGAACGGTACACCTGGTCTATCCCATTCCTTAGTAATAATTTCTGAAAACCTTTTAAGTATTGGAAAAACATCAGTGTAAACAGGCACTGCATAGTATTTATCCAATCTGCACAATTTCTCTGGCACTGCAATGGTGTCACATTCATCCAGAGTAGCTAAAACCTCCCTGAGCAACACGCGGAGGTGTTCAAGCTTAAATTTAAATGTTGCCATATCAGAATCAGGTTGAATCATCTTCCCTAAGTCAGAAACATCACCCACAGAAAGAAGCTCTCCTTCCTCAGCTTCTGCATATTGTGAGGGGGTATCAGACATAGCTACTAAAACGTCAGAGTGCTCTGTATTTCTTCTAACCCCAGTGCTGTCTCGCTTTCCTCGTAACCCAGGTAGTCTGGATAATACCGCTGACAGTGTATTATCCATGACTGCCGCCAAGTCTTGTAAAGTAAACGCCATGGGCGCGCTATATGTGCCTGGCGCCTCTTGAGCGTGAGTCCCTTGAGCGGGAGTCAAAGGCTCTGACACGTGGGGCGAGTTAGTCGGCATAACATCCCCCTTGTCAGATTCCTCTGGTGATAAATCTTTTAAAGACAGAATATGGTCTTTATAACTTAAAGTGAAATCAGTACATTTGGTACACATTCTAAGAGGGGGTTCCACCATGGCTTCTAAACATAATGAACAAGGAGTTTCCTCTATGTCAGACATGTTTAAACAGACTAGTAATGAGACCAGCAAGCTTGGAAAACACTTTACAGAAAGTTAACAAGCAAAAAATAAAAACGGTACTGTGCCTTTAAGAAAAATAAAAAAGGTCAGAATTTGAAAAACAGTGAAAAAAAGCAGTAAAACAAACGAAATTTTTACAGTGTGTATAATAGGCTAACAGAGCATTGCACCCACTTGCAAATGGATGATTAACCCCTTAGTTTCAAAAACGGATAAAAAAAACGAAATAGACGTTTTTTAACAGTCACAACAAACTGCCACAGCTCTGCTGTGGCCCTACCTTGCCATACAAACGACTTCAGAAAGCACCAAAACCCTTCAGAGAGGTCCTATAGCATTCAGGAAACTCCTTCAAGGAAACTGGATGTCTCAGTCTGCAAAAGCTAATGCGCAATTAGGCGCGCAATTAGGCGCGAAATTAGGCCCCTCCCACTTCCTGTCTACACAGTGAGAGGCCTAACAAACTATCTCCAGGCAAATTTAAGCCAGCCATGTGGAAAAACTGGGCCCCAATAAAGTTTATCACCAAAAGGCATATTAAAAACGTTTAAGCACTCCCAGCAAACGTTTAACATTTCAGTAATTTGAAAAAATAATAAGAGTGTTACCTCTAATAGTAAGCATGATACTAGTCGTTATTAAATCACTGTAATCAGGCTTACCTTAAATAAATCCGGTATCAACAGCATTTTCTAGCATCTACATTTCTCTAGAAAAATTTAAGACTGCACATACCTCATAGCAGGATACCCTGCACGTCATTCCCCAAGCTGAAGTTACCTCTCTCTTCAGTTAAGTGTGAGAACAGCAATGGATCTTAGTTACAACCTGCTAAGATCATTAGAGACCACAGGCAGATTCTTCTTCTATTTTCTGCCTAAGACCAAAATAGTACAACTCCGGTACCATTTGAAAATAAACTCTTGAATTGAAGAAAAACAACTAAATTACACCACATCTCTCTAACTGCTTCCATGCTTGTCGAGAGCTGCAAGAGAATGACTGGATTTGGCAGTTAGGGGAGGAGCTATATAGACAGCTCTGCTGTGGGTGCTCCTCTTGCAGCTTCCTGTTGGGAAGGAGAATATCCCACAAGTAATGGATGATCCGTGGACTAGATACACCTTACAAGAGAAATCAACAAATTGGTAATGCTTATCAAAAAAAGAGAATCTCAGAAAATGAAAATAATCTGAATGAAAACAGAAAATGAAGATATGCATCTATTGTAAACAAATAATGCCATCACTGACCAAAAGGCAGAATAGACCATATAAACACCATTCTAAAAGATGGTACACTTATATGACAATTCAAAAAGATTTTCTATCTTTGGGACAATGAATAGTTTTGAATAAAACCCCCAAACCCTGTTCCTAAAATGGAACTGGTATAAATACCCCAGAAAACTCAAGGTCTGAGCAGCGCCTTGAGCCTCAACGGGTGACCAGCCGCGCTTCACAAGTACCCAATACATACAGGTCTGAAACACACTTCAGGAAAGTGTGAGCCTTACTGGAATAGCTGGAATATATTAGAGAAAAAAAAAACTTCTCACAGACGGTTTTACTCTGAATACTATTCTGTACCCAAATCTAAGAAGTTTGGACCGAATTGAACCAAACTAATTTTAAAAAAGTCTTAACCTGCCCCTTACCAGCTAAGCTGGAATAAGAACCGCACCTACATGCAAATTTGAGGAGCTGACTTTGATCTTTTAAATGGCTTAAATTGAATGAAGAAAACTTCCAATTATAAACATGTTACTTGGGGAAGAATTTAGGATTCTGTTCCTTAGTAAGAACAAAAACGAATATAAGCTTAAAATTTAGTCTTAGAACTCAATCTTGAAGCCCAGAGTAACAGCTGAAGAATTGAATCCAATTGTGAACCAAATAATTGATTACCTTGGAACAAAAGAAATATGGAATTTAGAAATCAAATTAGCATTCCAAGATTGAAATCACAAAGTTCTTCTAGCTAAAATAGCTAAAGACATAGATTAAACCTCATTTGCAAAAATATCAAAAAAATGACGACACAAATGAAATTATTAGCATGTTGATCAATTTAACAATGCTAAACAGATCATAATCCGATACTTGTTGCACTAAAGTATCCAACCAGAAAGTTGAAGCAGTTGCAACATCAGCCAAATAAATTACAGGTCTAAGAAAAGTACCTGAAAATAAATAATTTTCCTTAAATAAGATACAAGTTTCCCATCTGAAGGAAAAATAAAATAAATACTATTTAATATAGGAATAGTAGTATGTTTAGCAAGAGTAGAGATAGCCCCATTAACTTGGGGGATCTTTCCTCAAAACTTAAAACTAACTGCCGGCAAAAGATACAATTTAAAAACATTAAAGAAGGAATAAAAGAAATTCCCGGCCTATTCCATTCCCTAGTATCAGGAACTGGAAAAAAAAAACCTCTGAAGAAACCACAGAAGGTTAATAAGCAGAATTTAAATGTTAGCTAGTCTTAAAATCAAAAGAACTAGTTACTTTAATATCCAAAATAATCAACACCTTTTCAACAAAGAACGAATGTACTCTATTTAAAAATAAAAAAGTAGATTTGTTAGTGTCAATATCTGATGAAGAATATTCTGAATGAGAAAAAACACCATCAGAGAAGGATAATTCAGTATGTTGTTGGTCATTTGAAACTTCATCAACTAAATGTTTAAAAAAGACCTAAAAATTTTATTAGAAGGCGGGATGGCAGACAAAGCCTTTAGAATAGAATCAGAAAAATATTCTTATAAATTCCTAAGTATATCTTGTACATTCGATGTAAAAAGAATAGACATAGATAATGCATAAATACTAATGGACTCTGCATGTAAAAGTTTATCATGATAACTTATTACAAACCATAGCTAAAGATAAATATTCATAACATTAAAATAAATGAACTTAGCTTTGGTAGGACTGATATCAGTCATCAGGAATCCAACAGTATTTTCTGATACAGGAACAGTTTTTGGAATATCTTGCAATATGTAATAGGAAAAACAACATATAAAGCAAAATTATCAAATTCCTTAAATGACAGTTTCAGGAATGGAAAAAAAATGCAAACAGAACAGGCCTCTGGAAACCAGAAGCAACTAAAAAATGAGACTTAAATAATGTTAAAAATCTGGCGCCAAGAATGACGCCCACATTTTTTGGCGCCAAAAACGTCTGCAACAAACACGAGAGCCAAAAATGACGCAACTACGTGAAAACCTCTGGTGTCAACTACGACGCCGGAAATGACGTCATTGACGTCAGACAAACGTCAATCTCGCACCAAAAAAGTCTCGCGCCAAAAATGACGCAATAAATTCTAGCATTTTTTGCACCCGCGAGCCTAACAGCCCGCAATTTAAAGGAAAAAAGTCAATTGAAAATTTAGGTAAGAAAAATATTTTAATTCATATGCATTTTCCCAAAAAAATGAAACTGACAGTCTGAAAGAAGGAAAATAAACTTATTGACCTGAATCATGGCAAATATAAGTATAAAACATATATTTAGAACTTTACATATAAAGTGCCAAACCATAGCTGAGAGTGTCATAAATAAAAGATAAGACTTACTTACCCAAAGACACTGATCTACATAAAGTAGATAGCCAAACCAGTACTGAAACGAGAATCAGTAGAGGTAATGGTATATAAGAGTATATCGTCGATCTGAAAAGGGAGGTAGGAGAAGAAATCTCTACGACCGATAACAGAGAACCTATGAAATAGATCCCCTAGAGGAAGACCATGGTATTCAAATAGGCAATACTCTCTTCACATCCCTCTGACATTCACTGCACTGAGAGGAAAACCGGGCTTCAGCCTGCTGCGAAGCGCATATCAACGTAGAAATCTAGCACAAACTTACTTCACCACCTCCATGGGAGGCAAAGTTTGTAAAACTGAATTGTGGGTGTGGTGAGGGGTGTATTTATAGGTATTTTAAGGTTTGGGAAACTTTGCCCCTCCTGGTAGGAAACATAATTTATGTAAGAACTTACCTGATAAATTCATTTCTTTCATATTAGCAAGAGTCCATGAGCTAGTGACGTATGGGATATACATTCCTACCAGGAGGAGCAAAGTTTCCCAAACCTTAAAATGCCTATAAATACACCCCTCACCACACCCATAAATCAGTTTAACGAATAGCCAAGAAGTGGGGTGATCAGAAAAAAGTGCGAAAGCATAAAAAATAAGCAATTGGAATAATTGTGCTTTATACAAAAAAATCATAACCACCACAAAAAAGGGTGGGTCTCATGGATTCTTGCTAATATGAAATAAATGAATTTATCAGGTAAGTTCTTACATAAATTATGTTTTCTTTCATGTAATTAGCAAGAGTCCATGAGCTAGTGACGTATGGGATAATGAATACCCAAGATGTGGATCTTCCACGCAAGAGTCACTAGAGAGGGAGGGATAAAATAAAGACAGCCAATTCCGCTGAAAAATAATCCACACCCAAAACAAAGTTTAAATCTTATAATGAAAAAAACTGAAATTATAAGCAGAAGAATCAAACTGAAACAGCTGCCTGAAGTACTTTTCTACCAAAAACTGCTTCAGAAGAAGAAAACACATCAAAATGGTAGAATTTAGCAAAAGTATGCAAAGAAGACCAAGTTGCTGCTTTGCAAATCTGATCAACCGAAGCTTCATTCTTAAATGCCCAGGAAGTAGAGACTGACCTAGTCGAATGAGCTGTAATCCTTTGATGCGGAGTTCTACCCGACTCAACATAAGCATGATGAATCAAAGACTTTAGCCAAGATGCCAAGGAAATGGCAGAAGCCTTCTGACCTTTCCTAGAACCAGAAAAGATAACAAATAGACTAGAAGTCTTTCGGAAATCTTTAGTAGCTTCAACATAATATTTCAAAGCTCTAACTACATCCAAAGAATGCAACGATCTTTCCTTAGAGTTCTTAGGATTAGGACACAATGAAGGAACCACAATTTCTCTACTAATGTTGTTAGAATTCACAACCTTAGGTAAAAATTTAAATGAAGTTCGCAACACAGCCTTATCCTGATGAAAAATCAGAAAAGGAGACTCACAAGAAAGAGCAGATAATTCAGAAACTCTTCTAGCAGAAGAGATGGCCAAAAGAAACAAAACTTTCCAAGAAAGTAATTTAATATCCAGCGAATGCATAGGTTCAAACGGAGGAGCTTGAAGAGCCCCCAGAACCAAATTCAAACTCCAAGGAGGAGAAATTGACTTAACAGGTTTTATACGAACCAAAGCCTGTACAAAACAATGAATATCAGGAAGACTAGCAATCTTTCTGTGAAAAAGAACAGAAAGAGCAGAGATTTGTCCTTTCAAGGAACTAGCAGACAAACCTTTATCCAAACCATCCTGAAGAAACTGTAAAATTCTAGGAATTCTAAAAGAATGCCAGACTCGATAATATATCTTCCTAGATACAGATTTACGAGCCTGTATCATAGTATTAATTACGGAGTCAGAGAAACCTCTATGACTGAGAATCAAGCGTTCAATCTCCATACCTTCAAATTTAATGATTTGAGATCCTGATGGAAAAAAGGACCTTGCGATAGAAGGTCTGGTCTTAACAGAAGAGTCCACGGTTGGCAAGTAGCCATCCGGACAAGATCCGCATACCAAAACCTGTGAGGCCATGCTGGAGCCACCAGCAGAACAAACGAACGCTCCTTTAGAATCTTGGAAATCACTCTTGGAAGAAGAACTAGAGGCGGAAAGATATAGGCAGGATGATACTTCCAAGGAAGTGACAATGCATCCACTGCTTCCGCCTGAGGATCCCTGGATCTGGACAGATACCTGGGAAGTTTTTTGTTTAGATGAGAAGCCATCAGATCTATTTCTGGAAGTCCCCACATTTGAACAATCTGAAGAAATACCTCTGGGTGAAGAGACCATTCGCACAGATGTAACGTTTGACGACTGAGATAATCCGCTTCCCAATTGTCTATACCTGGGATATGAACCGCAGAAATTAGACAGGAGCTGGATTCCGCCCATACCAGTATCCGAGATACTTCTTTCATAGCCAGAGGACTGTGAGTCCCTCCTTGATGATTGACATATGCCACGGTTGTGACATTGTCCATCTGAAAACAAATGAACGACTCTCTCTTTAGAAGAGGCCATGACTGAAGAGCTCTGAAAATTGCACGGAGTTCCAAAATGTTGATTGGTAATCTCGCCTCTTGAGATTCCCAAACCCCTTGTGCTGTCAGAGACCCCCAAACAGCTCCCCAACCTGTCAGACTTGCACAGTCCAGGTCGGAAGAACAAAAGAAGCCCCCTGAACTAAACAATGGTGGTCTGTCCACCACGTCAGAGAGTGTCGAACAATCGGTTTTAAAGATATTAATTGAGATATCTTTGTATAATCCCTGCACCACTGATTCAGCATACAGAGCTGAAGAGGTCGCATGTGAAAACGAGCAAAGGGGATCGCGTCCGATGCAGCAGTCATAAGACCTAGAATTTCCATGCATAAGGCTACCGAAGGGAATGATTGAGACTGAAGGTTTCGACAAGCTGAAACCAATTTCAGACGTCTCTTGTCCGTCAAAGACAGAGTCATGGACACAATCTATCTGGAAACCTAAAAAGGTTACCCTTGTCTGAGGAATCAATGAACTCTTTGGTAAATTGATCCTCCAACCATGTTCTCGAAGAAACAATACAAGTCGATTCGTATGAGATTCTGCTAAATGTGAAGACTGAGCAAGTACCAAGATATCGTCCAAATAAGGAAATACCACAATACCCTGTTCTCTGATTTCAGATAGAAGGGCACCGAGAACCTTTGTAAAAATCCTTGGAGCTGTTGCTAGGCTAAACGGCAGAGCCACAAACTGGTAATGCTTGTCTAGGAAAGAGAATCTCAGAAACTGATAGTGATCTGGATGAATCGGAATATGCAGATATGCATCCTGTAAATCTATTGTGGACATATAATGCCCTTGCTGAACAAAAGGCAGAATAGTCCTTATAGTTAGTTGGTATCCTTACATAACGATTCAATATTTTTAAATCCAGAACTGGTCTGAAGGAATTCTCTTTCTTTGGCACAATGAAGAGATTTGAGTAAAACCCCAGCCCCTGTTCCAGAACTGGAACTGGCATAATTACTCCAGCCAACTCTAGATCTGAAACACATTTCAGAAATGCTTGAGCCTTCACTGGATTTACAGGGACATGGGAAAGAAAAAATCTTCTTGCAGGAGGCCTTATCTTGAAGCCTATTCTGTACCCTTGTGAAACAATGTTCTGAATCCAAAGATTGTGAATCGAATTGATCCAAATTTCTTTGAAAAACGTAATCTGCCCCCTACCAGCTGAGCTGGAATGAGGGCCGCACCTTCATGTTGACTTGGGAGCTGGCTTTGGCTTTCTAAAAGGCTTGGATTTATTCCAGACTGGAGATGGTTTCCAAACTGATACCACTCCTGTAGGGGAAGGATCAGGCTTTTGTTCCTTATTGTGACGAAAGGAACGAAAACGATTAGTAGACCTAAATTTACCTTTAGATTTTTTATCCTGTGGTAAAAAAGTTCCTTTCCCCCCAGTAACAGTTGAAATAATAGAATCCAACTGTGAACCAAATAATTTATTACCCTGGAAAGAAAGGGAAAGCAAAGTTGACTTAGAAGACATATCAGCATTCCAAGTTTTAAGCCATAAAGCTCTTCTAGCTAAAATAGCTAAAGACATATACCTGACATCAACCCTAATGATATCAAAGATGGCATCACAAATAAAATTATTAGCATGTTGAAGAAGATTAACAATGCTATGAGAATTATGATCTGTTACTTGTTGTGCTAAAGCTTCCAACCAGAAAGTTGAAGCTGCAGCAACATCCGCTAAAGATATAGCAGGTCTAAGAAGATTACCTGAACACAAATAAGCTTTTCTTAGAAAGGATTCAATTTTCCTATCTAAAGGATCCTTAAAGGAAGTACCATCTGCTGTAGGAATAGTAGTACGTTTAGCAAGGGTAGAGATAGCCCCATCAACTTTAGGGATTTTGTCCCAAAACTCTAATCTGTCAGACGGCACAGGATATAATTGCTTAAAACGTTTAGAAGGAGTAAATGAATTACCCAAATTATTCCATTCTCTGGAAATTACTTCAGAAATAGCATCAGGGACAGGAAAAACCTCTGGAATAACTACAGGAGATTTAAAAACCGTATTAAAACGTTTAGATTTAGTATCAGGAGGACCAGACTCCTCTATTTCTAATGCAATTAAAACTTCTTTAAGCAAAGAACGAATAAATTCCATTTTAAATAAATATGAAGATTTATCATTATCAACCTCTGAAACAGAATCCTCTGAACCAGAGGAATCATTATCAGAATCAGAATGATGATGTTCATTTAAAAATTCATCTGAAAAAAGAGAAGTTTTAAAAGACCATTTACGTTTACTAGAAGGAGGAATAACAGACATAGCCTTCTTAATAGATTTAGAAACAAAATCTCTTATGTTAACAGGAACACCCTGAATATTAGATGTTGATGGAACAGCAACAGGTAATGGAACATTACTAAAGGAAATATTATCTGCATTAACAAGTTTGTCATGACATTCATTACAAACAGCAGCCGGAGGAACAGATACCACAAGTTTACAACAAATACACTTAACTTTGGTAGATCCAGCATCAGGCAGCAATTTTCCAGAAGTATCTTCTGATTCAGGGTCAATCTGAGACATCTTGCAATATGTAATAGAAAAAACAACATATAAAGCAAAATTGATCAAATTCCTTAAAAGACAGTTTCAGGAATGGGAAAAAATGCCAAAGAACAAGCTTCTAGTAACCAGAAGCAAATAAACAATGAGACTTAAATAATGTGAAGAGGATAATGACGCCCATATTTTTTAGCGCCAAAAAAAGACGCCCACATTATTTGGCGCCTAAATGCTTTAAGCGCCAAAAATCACGCCACATCCGGTAACGCCGATATTTTTGGCGCAAAAACGTCAAAAAAATGACGCAACTTCCGGCGACAAGTATGACGCTGGAAATAACATGAAAATTTTTGCGCCAAAAAAGTCCGCGCCAAGAATGACGCAATAAAATGAAGCATTTTCAGCCCCCGCGAGCCTAACAGCCCACAGGAAAAAAACTCAAATTTTTAAGGTAAGAAAAAATTGATTATTCAAATGCATTATCCCAAATAATGAAACTGACTGTCTAAAATAAGGAATGTTGAACATCCTGAATCAAGGCAAATAAATGTTTAAACACATATATTTAGAACTTTATATAAAAGTGCCCAACCATAGCTTAGAGTGTCACAAAAATAAGACTTACTTACCCCAGGAAACTCATCTACATGTAGTAGAAAGCCAAACCAGTACTGAAACGAGAATCAGTAGAGGTAATGGTATATATAAGAGTATATCGTCGATCTGAAAAGGGAGGTAAGAGATGAATCTCTACGACCGATAACAGAGAACCTATGAAATAGACACCGTAGAAGGAGATCATTGAATTCAAATAGGCAATACTCTCTTCACATCCCTCTGACATCCACTGCACTCTGAGAGGAAAACCGGGCTCCAGCCTGCTGCGAAGCGCATATCAACTAAGAATCTAGCACAAACTTACTTCACCGCCTCCAAGGGAGGCAAAGTTTGTAAAACTGATTTGTGGGTGTGGTGAGGGGTGTATTTATAGGCATTTTAAGGTTTGGGAAACTTTGCCCCTCCTGGTAGGAATGTATATCCCATACGTCACTAGCTCATGGACTCTTGCTAATTACATGAAAGAAATGTATATCCCATACGTCACTAGCTCATGGACTCTTGCTAATTACATGAAAGAAACAAAATTTATGCTTACCTGATCAATTAATTTCTTTCTTGACACGGTGAGTCCACGGATCATCAATTACTGTTGGGAACATCACTCCTGGCCAGCAGGAGGAAGCAAAGAGCACCACAGCAAAGCTGTTAAATATCACTCCCCTACCCACAACCCCCAGTCATTCAACCGAAGGAAATAACACAAGGTGCAGAGGTGCCTGAAGTTTATATATAGGCAAAAGTATACAATTTTGTAAAATGCAGAAAAAAAATCAGAGAAAACCAAGTTGCAGTCTTGTGAATCTGCTCCACAAAACGTTTCAAGCTTGAAAACCCAAGAAAAAGCGACAGCCCTAGTGGAAAGAGCTGTAATTCCTTCAGGAGGCCGCTGTTCAGCAGACTCCAGCAAAAACGAATAAACTTCACAAACGGAGAGAGAAGCGAAGAATTCCAAACATTCTGACCTTTACATTTCCCGGAGAAATACACACACAAACAGGACAGAGGACTAGCAAAAATCCTTAGACGCTAGAAATAAAATTTAACGCACGCACAACATCCAAGTCATAAAACAAAACGTTCTTCATGAGAAGGACTAGGACATATAGAGGGAAACAACAATTTCCTGAGGTATATTTATGTTCGAAACTATAGGAAATAAACCTAACTTAATACGAAGAACCGCCTCATCGGCATGAAAGAAGAGATAAGGCGAACCACACTGCAAGCTGAGAGTTCCGACACTCCCCGAACAGAAGAAAAAGCAATAATAAAGCAAAAAACTTCCAAGATAACAACGTAACATCTATGGAATGCAATGGCTCAAACGGAGCCTGCTGCAAAAAACTTATAGAACAAAGCTCATCCTCCACAGAGGAGCAACAGACTTAAATCCAGGCCTGATTCTGACCAGGGCCTGACAAAATCTTGCACATCTGACACGTCCGCCAGATGCTCATGCAGCCAAAGGAAAAATCCTGAAATCTCATCCTTCAGGTTACTGAATGACCAACCCTTCTCCAGAACTTCCTGGAGAAAAGACAAAATCGTAGAAGTCCTGACCCTACTCCAAGAGTAACCCTTGGATCCACACCAATAAGATATCAACGCCATATCTTATGGTAATCAATCTAGTAGCTGGTAAATAAACCTGAATCATGGTCTCAATGACGGAACTCAGAAAGGCTGAGAAAAAAAAACCCCCGGGAGCAGAACAGGAACGGAATAGTAACATCCGTTTACGCCACAAACAAAAGCTGCAGGCTTCCATCGTATAGGCCGTTAGAATAAACGTCAAACCATAGGAACGAGCCAACCGAGTAGCTAACAAACTTCCACCAGGACATTCCTGGCAAGGAACAAGAGAAAAAAAAACTCAGAAAGCAGGGCGGACCAGCTCCCCCCACCCCACCTAGAAAACGGGTTAAGGGAGGACACCCTGACCAAAAAGGAAGAACCAACCACCCTCTAAGGGAAGGTTTCCTCTGCAAGATCTCCCAAGCTAAGAAAGGATCCTTCGGGAGACGAGATGCGTGGTTGATGCTCAAACATAAGTCAGAATATATGACCCCTACTCCGAGCGAACAGTCCTATCACAGAAGCGACTGTCAATGTCCCAAGGACAAGAGAGATTAAAAAAATCCCAGCATCGACTAGGTTAAGTGATCAGATAAATCTCCAACCACAAGTTCTTAAGAAAAGGAAGCAGGAAGGACACACCGACATGCAGAGAACTAACTTGGAATTCAGGATACCTATCCTCATTACCCTTCAGAAACCCGAAGGGAAGGTACACTGCAGCCAAGAGAAGCCCTCAGCCCACTGAACTCGTAGAGTTAGATGAGGAAAACTACCTCAGGAGGAGCCAACTGTGTAGGCGCAGTAGATGAGATCCTTCCAAATAGAAGGAAAACCGAAAAACCCAGGAATATTCCAGTAAAGAAATTCCCAGAAAAAAAACTCCATCTCTCCAGAAGAGAGAAAAGGAACCGCCTCAGTAGGAACATGCTACTGAATGCCGGACAGATCCGAGACTATAAAATCTTGAAAAAGAACTGAAATGCCAAGTCAACAACAAGGATTAGGTTAAGAAACCGGACCCCCAAAACCCGGAGCAAGACCAAAAGCCTTGTGGAACAACCACTAAGTTACATTGAAAATTGCACCAAGGTGGATGCATGCCATACCCCCATGGGGTCTTGAACTCTCAAGATGTATCCAAGTGGCTGTCCACTCAGCCCCAAAAGGCCTAGAATATAACACCCATAAAGTCCGCAGACGAAGGAAGGACCCAAAGAGATCAGAACTCAATGAGTGAAAGAACACGAGTGTTTCTAAAGATCCAGTCTGGATCCGACCTCAGAAAACCTACAGCGCAAGGAGATAACGAATGAACGAGACTCCTATTGGTTGACGGCAAGAGAGACTGCATAAAAATCCTCCAGATCCCCAAGTATGTAGGATCAAAAAAGGATACTGCAAGGACAAAAACGGTCCCAAGAACCTAGTCTCACGACTAGATGATCGAAAGACCTACCCCAAAAGGGTAAGTGAAAGCATAACAATCCCCAAAAACTTAAATTATGCTTACCTGATAATTTTCTTTTCTTCAGATGGAAAAATGTCCACAGCTGCATTCATTACTTTTGGGAAATAAGAACCTGGCCACCAGAAGGAGGCAAAGACACCCCAGTCAAAGGCTTAAATACTCCTCTCCCTTCCCTCATCCCCCAGTCATTCTGCCGAGGAACAAGGAACAGTAGAAGAAATACCAGGGTGAAAAGGTGCCAGAAGAATAAAAACTAAGATGCCCCACAGAAAAAATATGGATGGGGAGCTGTGGACTCTTTCCATCTGAAGAAAAGAAAATGATCAGGTAAGCATAATTTAAGTTTTTATTCATAAATGTAAAGCGCCCACAGCTGCATTCATTACTTTTGGGAAAAAAATACCCAAGCTATAGAGGACACTGAATGCAAAAACAGGAGGGTACAATAGGCGGCCCATTCTGAGGTCACCAGGCCTTAAAGAAACCACAATACAAACAAACCCCGCTTAGTTGGAGCCGGGCAAAAGAACTAGAAGGAAAAGGCCCCAAGGACACTGACCCGCAGATAGTCCGAAGGCCTAACAAGAGATCGCAAGTAGACTCACCGAGCCAACACTCCTCAAGGAGAACCGTTGCCCAGCAGTCGGTCCCCATACAAGTACAGTACCAAAATCCCCCAAAAAGGAGGACAAGGGTAAACCAAGGGATACCCAAAAGGTACAGAAAAATCCATAAAGGAAAAAACCCAACTGAAAGGAAGGACAAGTCCACAGAGACCAGAATGGATCCCGAGAACAAGGAGAGAAGACACCCAACCCACAAGGAGCAAACGGGAATTAGCAGGAGAAGAAACATCTCCCACACATCGTGCAACAGTACCGAAAACAGAATTTATGTTTACCTGATAAATTTCTTTCTCCTACGGTGTATCCGGTCCACGGCTTCATCCTTACTTGTGGGATATTCTCATTCCCTACAGGAAGTGGCAAAGAGAGCACACAGCAGAGCTGTCCATATAGCTCCCCCTCTGGCTCCGCCCCCCAGTCATTCGACCGACGGTTAGGAGAAAAAGGAGAACCATAGGGTGCAGTGGTGACTGTAGTGTACAAAAATAAAAATTTAAACCTGACCAAATGCCAGGGCGGGCCGTGGACCGGATACACCGTAGGAGAAAGAAATTTATCAGGTAAACATAAATTCTGTTTTCTCCTACATTGGTGTATCCGGTCCACGGCTTCATCCTTACTTGTGGGAACCAATACCAAAGCTTTAGGACACGGATGAAGGGAGGGAACAAGTCAGGTAACCTAAACGGAAGGCACCACTGCTTGCAAAACCTCTCCCCCAAAAATAGCCTCCGAAGAAGCAAAAGTATCGAATTTGTAAAATTTGGCAAATGTATGCAGTGAAGACCAAGTCGCTGCCTTACAAATCTGTTCAATAGAAGCTTCACTATTGAAAGCCCATGTGGAAGCCACAGCTCTAGTGGAATGAGCTGTAATTCGTTCAGGAGGCTGCTGTCCAGCAGTCTCATATGCCAATCGGATGATGCTTTTCAGCCAGAAGGAAAGAGAGGTAGCAGTCGCTTTCTGACCTCTCCTCTTACCAGAATAGACAACAAACAAGGACGATGTTTGTCTGAAATCTTAGTTGCTTTTAAATATAATTTTAAAGCACGAACCACATCAAGATTGTGTAACAGCCGTTCCTTCTTAGAAACTGGGTTAGGACACAGAGAAGGAACAACTATTTCCTGGTTAATATTCTTATTGGAAACCACTTTTGGAAGGAAACCAGGTTGGTACGCAAAACAACCTTATCTGTATGGAACACCAGATAGGGTGAATTACACTGCAAAGCAGACAACTCAGAAACTCTTCGTCGAAGAAATAAAAATCTACAACTAACACCACATACTCTTTATCACCCCCGTGGAGATGCTACTTGTTCAGATCGGCAAAGAGAATGACTGAGGGGCGGAGCCAGAGGGGGAGCTATATGGACAGCTCTGCTGTGTGCTCTCTTTGCCACTTCCTGTAGGGAATGAGAATATCCCACAAGTAAGGATGAAGCCGTGGACCGGATACACCAATGTAGGAGAAAATGACAGCTGAAGACAAAGTCATCAAAACATCAGAACTCAGAGACTGAGCAAACAGAAAATTACAAGCAGCAAACTCAGAAAGAAAACATCTGAGACCAGTAACACGCTGCCATCTGTAGGAAGATACAGAGAAAACACTATCCGTAAGGAAGAAGCGTCCCAAGACAGAGATTGCCCAACCTCGAAGAAGAGGACACTCTCCAGGCAATGTAGGCCGCCAAGCCTACTCACAGATCTTAAATGGAGAGAGGCACAGAACCTCTAAACAAAGGTCAACTGTCACCCCCAAGACCTGAAGATGAACAACAGATCTCAGATCCTACACCAAGCCGGACCACCCCAAACAACGGCAGATCTGAAGTAAGGGAACCGAAAGGAACCCCAAGACCAGCCCCCAAAAGGGCAGAAGAATGGACACAGCCACCTCAATCTAAATTTGCCAGGCAGGAAAGCCCACCATCAGGTCCCGTTAGTTGGCTGTCCGTATAGTATAGTCCGGCCCAAGACAAGGCCCAAGGAGCCCCGGCTCTCAATAAATCTGGCCAAGTTGTAAAACAGAAATGGCCAGAACAAGGGCGAAGCCCAAGAACCCCGGAAACTAGAAACCCCAGGCCAGTCCTAGGATTATAAGGTCCGGTAACATCCCACGGCAGGATCCCTATAGAGAAAACGCCAAGTAAAACCCTTGACGACCGGAAGATCAGGACAAGAAGCCCGGGCCCCACAAATGTTTGAATTAAACAATCTTCCAGGCACATAAATTCCCAGTCTGATAACAAAAAACAGACTTCCCAGGGAAAAATCCAGAATAAACCGGATAACAAGAGCAAGAAGCCATTGCAAGTCCCAACACAAAGGGAAGAGACCACCCTTTGCAGGAGCCCAACACTACATGAGGCCATAAAAGGACACTAGAGCTAACAGACGTCCAATCCCCCTAAGGAACACAAGGCACTGCTCATTTTATCATCCTCGAAAAGAGGAAAGGCTGAGTAGACCTCGCCGGGGATCGATCTAGCAACCCCCAGTTTGCTACAGTACAGAGTAGCCACAGAGCATTAGAATGCTGAGCTAGCTGTCCAGATAGCCCCGAGCTCCAGACACAAGGGGAACAAAGAGGACAAGTCACACGAACAGAGCAACATCAACCCTCCCCCACAACCTCAGATTCAAAGTCAGAGGACAGTAAAACATGGATTTGGATGCCACGGGGATGGTAATACCTGAACCATATGAGTGGAAAACCACTAGGACCTCTTCAATCCTAAGAAAGAGATGCAGAGCATTCCCAACACCGGGGAAGGACCCCTAACCCGAGCCCAAAAAGACCTCAATGTCTAACATCCCGAAAGGAATCCAAGTCCCCCGAAGACGACCCATCCACAAGGAGAAACTAACAATCTAAGAGGTCTCAATGAAGCAGAGAACCACTAAAGGAACAAGTCCAAAAAGGACAATTTCCTAAAGCAACACCGCCCCGACCAGCGAAAAAGAGGCGCTAAATCCTCTAATTTTCCCACCATGTGGGAAGTAATACTGTAACTTCCAAGGGTATCAGAAGCAACAGAGAGTGACACAGCAAAATTCACTGACCCAGTCACCAGAGAAACTGCTATTTAGGACTGAAACAATCCCAAGAGCCGCACGGAACCGTAAGTCCTCTTGAGAATGCTTAGTTGAAACTTGTAACACAAATAACAAGAAACATAAATAATGTTAAGAGCACTCGCCACCCCAACCTGACCAGCAAGGTATATTAGGTGCCACATGTCTGAATAAGCCGCGAGACACAAGATCTGAACCCAAGTAGGACCAGACTGCAACCAGGGTCATAACTGCTAAGCTGGCTAAATCTGCCCTCAGAGAGGGAGGAAGAAAAACAGACAAAACATGGGACCAACGTGTCCAGAACAACTTCCGTAGAAGCAAACAGAGAGTATCGATCCCAGAGAAGTTCCCGCAGGAAACATAGGATGAAAAATAAAATTTATCCTAACCGTATAAAATAAAATGACAGGCAACCTGAGGGTTAGCGTCCAAGAAGAACAGAAAGATCCGCAGGACTAGCCTAACGGAAACCCTGTTCTCCCAACAAAACTGGGAAGGATCACGATAACAAGACTTAAAGGAGATTACTTCATCCCCCATGTCTAACGAGGCGGAGAAGGAGAAGACTGATGAGTCCCGTAATCGAGAAGGGTAGGGTCCCCAAACAGCTAAAAAACTAGTAGAACACGAAGGCGAGCCAGCCTGTAATGAAAGGCACAACACTCAGGAACAGCTACACCCGCAGGGAACTGCACATGCCCTCCTGTGGCCGAGGGACCTGAGGCAACCGGGCACGAACACAACCGCAAATAAACATCTGGACCTTGTAGACACGCAAATGCCAAAAGTATGTAAAAGCTATAACGTGCCACAACCTCCGGGGGGAACAATGCAACCTCCGAGGAGGAAAAAACATAACTTGGGTTACCCGCATGTGTAGTAGTAGGGAGTGGTAGGGAACTTGCCTCCCGGAGGACAGGGCCCCCTGAGGCGGATGGCTCAGCAGTCTCTTGAATCCCCGAGCCCGAGGAACAAGGCGCTCTTAAACGGCCTAAAGAACATAACTGACTGACCTGAGACAATGGGGCCAATTGCATTCTCCTGGGATGAAAGACAAAGAATAACTGGGGATGAGGGAAGTGGGAGGAGTATTTAAGCCTTTGGCTGGGGTGTCTTTGCCTCCTCCAGGTGCCCAGGTGATTATTTCCCTAAAGTAATGAATGCAGCTGTGGACTCTTTCTGAAAATAGGACAATCTAATCCACCAGGAGTACCAATAGGGAGGAACATCACCGCTTACACCAGGTACTGAAGATCTCCAAGCATAAATTGGATCCTTCCAACAAATATACTGTCATAGCAGAATTTGTAATCCCAGCAAATGCAAGGACAAAAAACCTAGTAACTTAGGACCAGCCTGATATCCAGGATAGAAAGGCGATAACTTGTAGAAAACAAGAAAAACAACCTTGTAACAAGAGGTAAACAAATTTTGTACCCAAACAGGACCAGCCTGTTATCAAGGATACAAAAATGTCTGATAAAACCACAAAAAAACAGAGTGACTAGTACCCAAACAGGACTAGCCTGCAGAACAGGGTACAACCAAAACTGTTCAAGGGCTAACAAAGTTCTAAACCCTAGCAGGGCAAGACTAAACAGACAAGCAACAGACAAATAAGCTCCGAGGCCTAAACACGGTTTAAAAAAACATTTTTTTTTTTTATCAGTGACTTCCGCTGGAACCAACAACCATCGCGACCATAAAAATTGCTAGTATCAAAATCCCAGAGAAGAAAAGAGTTTCTTAAAAGGAAAAGTCTACAACATTCTTGAGCTCCGGGAAAAAAAGAAACACATTAGTACCAAATCAGGTGGACGCCAAAAAGGATAAAAAACAAACAGAACCAGCCTGTCAGAATCCTGATTCCTTAAGCACTCAGAACTGGGATTAGATACACAAAGACAATCAGGAGTAGGACCAAAATCCCTCCACTCGTCTAGCGCTGTTCGTCATCAGAATCAGAAGACTGAGGATCTGGAGGCCAATAAAGACTAAATTCTTCCAAAACCTCCAATACCTGCCTCAGCAGTACACGCAGACGCGTTATTCTGAATCTGAATGCAAAATCCATCTCCGACGGGGCATTTGAAGGCCCCGACCTCGACGGTAGTACCCCTGAAGCCTCAGAGGGAACCGCTTCCCCAGAGTAAATACCCAGCACACTTGGCACCCCCAGGTTAAGAGGACTGGAATAAGCTCTTAGCTGGCCCTCAAGCTGTAAATGCGCCAACACCAAGAATACGGCCATGCGCAACCGAGCTGCAACCTCTAGTGAAAATAAACCTCCTTCAGGAGAAGTGGTAACGGTATTTGGGACAACTGCCTGTGAAGAAACAGAAATATCTAGGGAACGCGCCTCACGGAACACACAATCCTCAGGGGCGGAAGGCTCAGAGGTCTCTAATCTCTCCCTAGAGGAAGAAAAAAGCACTCTAGTACGGCATACGGAACACAATTGATTGGGCTGGATTACCCGGGCCTCCATACAATCTAAGCAGAAAACAGAATATGAATCCGAGAAATCCTCCTCAGAAAAATCAGAGTTCTCTATAAATTTACCAGACAAATTTTGTACAAAAATAACTGGCACCTCACACCCCCAATGGCTGGGGCACTCACCATCTGCTATGACCCAGACAAGCAGAGAATAGACCCTCTCCACCGACCCTCGGCCAAGAATATGGAAATAGAGAATGAAAAACGTGACCACGCCCAGTCACGGAAAAGCGCGCCAGTCCCACCAAGAAACTGCGTAGCTCTAAAAAAACCTAAATGTTCCGTAAAAGCCCGAGTCCAAAATCCATACACATCAGCAGACAGAATCACATAATTATTATTAAATGTCCCCCACTGTTCATTAACCCCGCTTAGGAGATATTAACCATCGATTCCATAAAATATCATTACATATATTCCACAGTGAAAGGAAAAACAGAATTTATGTTTACCTGATAAATTACTTTCTCCAACGGTGTGTCCGGTCCACGGCGTCATCCTTACTTGTGGGATATTCTCTTCCCCAACAGGAAATGGCAAAGAGCCCAGCAAAGCTGGTCACATGATCCCTCCTAGGCTCCGCCTACCCCAGTCATTCGACCGACGTTAAGGAGGAATATTTGCATAGGAGAAACCATATGATACCGTGGTGACTGTAGTTAAAGAAAATAAATTATCAGACCTGATTAAAAAACCAGGGCGGGCCGTGGACCGGACACACCGTTGGAGAAAGTAATTTATCAGGTAAACATAAATTCTGTTTTCTCCAACATAGGTGTGTCCGGTCCACGGCGTCATCCTTACTTGTGGGAACCAATACCAAAGCTTTAGGACACGGATGAAGGGAGGGAGCAAATCAGGTCACCTAAATGGAAGGCACCACGGCTTGCAAAACCTTTCTCCCAAAAATAGCCTCAGAAGAAGCAAAAGTATCAAACTTGTAAAATTTGGTAAAAGTGTGCAGTGAAGACCAAGTCGCTGCCCTACATATCTGATCAACAGAAGCCTCGTTCTTGAAGGCCCATGTGGAAGCCACAGCCCTAGTGGAATGAGCTGTGATTCTTTCAGGAGGCTGCCGTCCGGCAGTCACATAAGCCAATCTGATGATGCTTTTAATCCAAAAAGAGAGAGAGGTAGAAGTTGCTTTTTTGACCTCTCCTTTTACCAGAATAAACAACAAACAAGGAAGATGTTTGTCTAAAATCCTTTGTAGCATCTAAATAGAATTTTAGAGCGCGAACAACATCCAAATTGTGCAACAAACGTTCCTTCTTCGAAACTGGTTTCGGACACAAAGAAGGTACGACTATCTCCTGGTTAATGTTTTTGTTAGAAACAACTTTTGGAAGAAAACCAGGTTTAGTACGTAAAACCACCTTATCTGCATGGAACACCAGATAAGGAGGAGAACACTGCAGAGCAGATAATTCTGAAACTCTTCTAGCAGAAGAAATTGCAACCAAAAACAAAACTTTCCAAGATAATAACTTAATATCAACGGAATGTAAGGGTTCAAACGGAACCCCCTGAAGAACTGAAAGAACTAAGTTGAGACTCCAAGGAGGAGTCAAAGGTTTGTAAACAGGCTTGATTCTAACCAGAGCCTGAACAAAGGCTTGAACATCTGGCACAGCTGCCAGCTTTTTGTGAAGTAACACAGACAAGGCAGAAATCTGTCCCTTCAAGGAACTTGCAGATAATCCTTTCTCCAATCCTTCTTGAAGAAAGGATAGAATCTTAGGAATCTTTACCTTGTCCCAAGGGAATCCTTTAGATTCACACCAACAGATATATTTTTTCCATATTTTGTGGTAAATTTTTCAAGTTACAGGCTTTCTGGCCTGAACAAGAGTATCAATAACAGAATCTGAGAACCCTCGTTTTGATAAGATCAAGCGTTCAATCTCCAAGCAGTCAGCTGGAGTGAGATCAGATTCGGATGTTCGAACGGACCTTGAACAAGAAGGTCTCGTCTCAAAGGTAGCTTCCATGGTGGAGCCGATGACATATTCACCAGATCTGCATACCAAGTCCTGCGTGGCCACGCAGGAGCTATCAAGATCACCGACGCCCTCTCTTGATTGATCCTGGCTACCAGCCTGGGGATGAGAGGAAACGGCGGGAATACATAAGCTAGTTTGAAGGTCCAAGGTGCTACTAGTGCATCTACTAGAGTCGCCTTGGGATCCCTGGATCTGGACCCGTAGCAAGGAACCTTGAAGTTCTGACGAGAGGCCATCAGATCCATGTCTGGAATGCCCCACAGTTGAGTAATTTGGGCAAAGATTTCCGGATGGAGTTCCCACTCCCCCGGATGTAATGTCTGACGACTCAGAAAATCCGCTTCCCAATTTTCCACTCCTGGGATGTGGATTGCAGATAGGTGGCAGGAGTGAGTCTCCGCCCATTGAATGATTTTGGTCACTTCTTCCATCGCCAGGGAACTCCCTGTTCCCCCCTGATGGTTGATGTACGCAACAGTCGTCATGTTGTCTGATTGAAACCGTATGAACTTGGCCTTTGCTAGCTGAGGCCAAGCCTTGAGAGCGTTGAATATCGCTCTCAGTTCCAGAATATTTATCGGTAGAAGAGATTCTTCCCGAGACCAAAGACCCTGAGCTTTCAGGGGTCCCCAGACCGCGCCCCAGCCCATCAGACTGGCGTCGGTCGTGACAATGACCCACTCTGGTCTGCGGAAGGTCATCCCTTGTGACAGGTTGTCCAGGGACAGCCACCAACGGAGTGAGTCTCTGGTCCTCTGATTTACTTGTATCTTCGGAGACAAGTCTGTATAGTCCCCATTCCACTGACTGAGCATGCACAGTTGTAATGTTCTTAGATGAATGCGCGCAAAAGGAACTATGTCCATTGCCGCTACCATCAAACCTATTACTTCCATGCACTGCGCTATGGAAGGAAGAGGAACGGAATGAAGTGTTTGACAAGAGTTTAGAAGTTTTGTTTTTCTGGCCTCTGTCAGAAAAATCCTCATTTCTAAGGAGTCTATTATTGTTCCCAAGAAGGGAACCCTTGTCGACGGAGATAGAGAACTCTTTTCCACGTTCACTTTCCATCCGTGAGATCTGAGAAAGGCCAGGACTATGTCCGTGTGAGCCTTTGCTTGAGGAAGGGACGACGCTTGAATCAGAATGTCGTCCAAGTAAGGAACTACTGCAATGCCCCTTGGTCTTAGTACCGCTAGAAGGGACCCTAGTACCTTTGTGAAAATCCTTGGAGCAGTGGCTAATCCGAAAGGAAGCGCCACGAACTGGTAATGCTTGTCCAGGAATGCGAACCTTAGGAACCGATGATGTTCCTTGTGGATAGGAATATGTAGATACGCATCCTTTAAATCCACCGTGGTCATGAATTGACCTTCCTGGATGGAAGGAAGAATTGTTCGAATGGTTTCCATTTTGAACGATGGAACCTTGAGAAACTTGTTTAAGATCTTGAGATCTAAGATTGGTCTGAACGTTCCCTCTTTTTTGGGAACTATGAACAGATTGGAGTAGAACCCCATCCCTTGTTCTCCTAATGGAACAGGATGAATCACTCCCATTTTTAACAGGTCTTCTACACAATGTAAGAATGCCTGTCTCTTTATATGGTCTGAAGACAATTGAGACCTGTGGAACCTCCCCCTTGGGGGAAGCCCCTTGAAATCCAGAAGATAACCTTGGGAGACTATTTCTAGTGCCCAAGGATCCAGAACATCTCTTGCCCAAGCCTGAGCAAAGAGAGAGAGTCTGCCCCCCACCAGATCCGGTCCCGGATCGGGGGCCAACATTTCATGCTGTCTTGGTAGCAGTGGCAGGTTTCTTGGCCTGCTTTCCCTTGTTCCAGCCTTGCATTGGTCTCCAGGCTGGCTTGGCTTGAGAAGTATTACCCTCTTGCTTAGAGGACGTAGCACTTGGGGCTGGTCCGTTTCTACGAAAGGGACGAAAATTAGGTTTATTTTTGGCCTTAAAAGACCTATCCTGAGGAAGGGCGTGGCCCTTACCACCAGTGATATCAGAGATAATCTCCTTCAAGTCAGGGCCAAACAGTGTTTTCCCCTTGAAAGGAATGTTAAGTAGTTTGTTCTTGGAAGACGCATCCGCTGACCAAGATTTCAACCAAAGCGCTCTGCCCGCCACAATAGCAAACCCAGAATTTTTCGCCGCTAACCTAGCCAATTGCAAAGTGGCGTCTAGGGTGAAAGAATTGGCCAATTTGAGAGCACGGATTCTGTCCATAATCTCCTCATAAGGAGGAGAATCACTATCGATCGCCTTTACTAGCTCATCGAACCAGAAACACGCGGCTGTAGTGACAGGGACAATGCATGAAATTGGTTGTAGAAGGTAACCTTGCTGAACAAACATCTTTTTAAGCAAACCTTCTAATTTTTTATCCATAGGATCTTTGAAAGCACAACTATCTTCTATGGGTATAGTGGTGCGTTTGTTTAAAGTAGAAACCGCTCCCTCGACCTTGGGGACTGTCTGCCATAAGTCCTTTCTGGGGTCGACCATAGGAAACAATTTTTTAAATATGGGGGGAGGGACGAAAGGTATACCGGGCCTTTCCCATTCTTTATTTACAATGTCCGCCACCCGCTTGGGTATAGGAAAAGCTTCTGGGAGCCCCGGGACCTCTAGGAACTTGTCCATTTTACATAGTTTCTCTGGGATGATCAAATTCTCACAATCATCCAGAGTGGATAATACCTCCTTAAGCAGAGCGCGGAGATGTTCCAACTTAAATTTAAATGTAATCACATCGGGTTCAGCTTGTTGAGAAATTTTCCCTGAATCTGAAATTTCTCCCTCAGACAAAACCTCCCTGGCCCCCTCAGACTGGTGTAGGGGCATTTCAGAACCATTATCATCAGCGTCCCCATGCTCTTCAGTATCTAAAACAGAGCAGTCGCGCTTGCGCTGATAAGTGGGCATTTTGGCTAAAATGTTTTTGATAGAATTATCCATTACAGCCGTTAATTGTTGCATAGTAAGGAGTATTGGCGCGCTAGATGTACTAGGGGCCTCCTGAGTGGGCAAGACTGGTGTAGACGAAGGAGGGAATGATGCAGTACCATGCTTACTCCCCTCACTTGAGGAATCATCTTGGGCATCATTTTCAGTGTCACATAAATCACATCTATTTAAATGAGAAGGAACCTTGGCTTCCCCACATTCAGAACACAGTCTATCTGGTAGTTCAGACATGTTAAACAGGCATAAACTTGATAACAAAGTACAAAAAACGTTTTAAAATAAAACCGTTACTGTCACTTTAAATTTTAAACTGAACACACTTTATTACTGCAATTGCGAAAAAGTATGAAGGAATTGTTCAAAATTCACCAAAATTTCACCACAGTGTCTTAAAGCCTTAAAAGTATTGCACACCAAATTTGGAAGCTTTAACCTTTAAAATAACGGAACCGGAGCCGTTTTTATCTTTAACCCCTTTACAGTCCCTGGTATCTGCTTTGCTGAGACCCAACCAAGCCCAAAGGGGAATACGATACCAAATGACGCCTTCAGAAAGTCTTTTCTGTGTATCAGAGCTCCTCACACATGCGACTGCATGTCATGCTTCTCAAAAACAAGTGCGCAATACCGGCGCGAAAATGAGGCTCTGCCTATGATTAGGGAAAGCCCCTAGAGAATAAGGTGTCTAAAACAGTGCCTGCCGATATTATTTTACAAAAATACCCAGATTAAATGATTCCTCAAGGCTAAATATGTGTATATATGAATCGATTTAGCCCAGAAAATGTCTACAGTCTTAATAAGCCCTTGTGAAGCCCTTATTTACTGTCTGAATAAAAATGGCTTACCGGATCCCATAGGGAAAATGACAGCTTCCAGCATTACATCGTCTTGTTAGAATGTGTCATACCTCAAGCAGCAAAAGACTGCTCACTGTTCCCCCAACTGAAGTTAATTCCTCTCAACAGTCCTGTGTGGAACAGCCATGGATTTTAGTAACGGTTGCTAAAATCATTTTCCTCTTACAAACAGAAATCTTCATCTCTTTTCTGTTTCAGAGTAAATAGTACATACCAGCACTATTTTAAAATAAACTCTTGATTGAATAAAAAAACTACAGTTAAACACTAAAAAACTCTAAGCCATCTCCGTGGAGATGTTGCCTGTACAACGGCAAAGAGAATGACTGGGGTAGGCGGAGCCTAGGAGGGATCATGTGACCAGCTTTGCTGGGCTCTTTGCCATTTCCTGTTGGGGAAGAGAATATCCCACAAGTAAGGATGACGCCGTGGACCGGACACACCTATGTTGGAGAAATGAAACTATCTTACCGGAATCTATGCCGTGGAAAAGTAACACGGTACATCAAGTGTGACAGATACTAGCATCGCTTCTGACATGGACTTGAGTGAAGAAAGCAGGCAGAAAAACTGGTCAACGCTGATTGCTTATGGAGCTGTTGATATGAGTCGGGATGGTTTCTCAGGAAGACTCTACCTGAATCTCCGGACAAACTTTCATCCAAGCTCTCACTGAGAGGCTGACGGGACTATTTATAACTCCCGTCCCATCTCGAAGAGTACTACCCTGCATAAGAGACAATTCTGTTAACTTCTAACACTTCTCTGCCAACCTCCTATTACGAAATGCAAAGAATGACTGGGGGATGAGGGAAGTGAGGAAGGTATTTAAGCCTTTGGCTGGGGTGTGTCTGCCTCCTCCTGGTGGCCAGGTTTTGTATTTCCCAAAAGTAATGAATGCAGCTGTTAACCCTTCCCCCCCCTTTTTTTTTTTTTAGAAGAAAACAGCTTTATCTTGATGGAAAATCAGATAAGTAGACTCACAAGAGAGCAGACAATTCAAAAACTCTTCTAGCAGAAGAGATAGCCAAAATAAATAACACTTTCCAAGAAAGTAATTTAATATTCAGAGAATGTATAGGCTCAAAAGGAGGAGCCTGTAAAATCTTCAATACCAAATTGAGACTCCAAGGAGGAGAAACAAAATTTATGCTTACCTGATCAATTTATTTCTCTTGTGGTGTATCCAGTCCACGGATTCATCCATTACTTGTGGGATTCTCCTTCCCAACAGGAAGCTGCAAGAGGATCACCCACAGCAGAGCTGTCTATATAGCTCCTCCCCTAACTGCCAGCTCCCAGTCATTCGACCGAAGACAAGCAAGAGAAAGGAGAAACTATAGGGTGTAGTGGTGACAGTAGTTTAAAAAAAAAAAAAACACCTGCCTTAAAATGACTGGGCGGGCCGTGGACTGGATACACCACAATAGAAATAAATTTATCAGGTAAGCATAATTTTTTTTTTCTCTTGTAAGGTGTATCCAGTCCACGGATTCATCCATTACTTGTGGAATACCAATACCAAAGCTAAAGGACACGGATGAAGGGAGGGACAAGGCAGGCGCTTAAACGGAAGGCACCACTGCCTGTAAGACCTTTCTCCCAAAAATAGCCTCCGAAGAAGCAAAAGTATCAAATTTGTAGAATTTAGAAAAATTATGAAGCGAAGACCAAGTCGCCGCCTTACAAATCTGTTCCAAAGAAGCCTCATTTTTAAAAGCCCATGTGGAAGCCACCGCTCTAGTGGAATGAGATGTAATTCTTTCAGGAGGATGCTGGCCAGCAGTCTCATAAGCTAAGCGGATTATACTTCTTAACCAAAAAAGAAAGAGAAGTTGCTGAAGCCTTTTGGCCTCTCCTCTGTCCAGAGTAGACAACAAACAATGCAGATGTTTGACGAAAATCTTTAGTAGCTTGTAAATAAAACTTTAAAGCACGAACCACGTCAAGATTATGTAATAGACGTTCCTTCTTTGAAAAAGGATTAGGACACAGTGACGGAACAACAATCTCCTGATTGATATTCTTATTAGATATCGCCTTAGGAAGAAACCCAGGTTTGGTACGCAAAACTACCTTATCTGCATGGAAGATCAGATAAAGGGAATCACACTGCAAGGCAGATAACTCTGAAACTCTTCGAGCCGAAGAGATAGCTACCAAAAACAGAACTTTCCAAGATAAAAGCTTGATATCTATGGAATGCAGAGGTTCAAACGGAACCCCTTGAAGAACTTTAAGAACTAAATTTAAACTCCATGGCGGAGCAACAGGTTTAAACACAGTCTTGATTCTAATTAAAGCCTGACAAAACACCTGATCGTCTTGAACATCCGCCAGACTCATGTGCAAAAGGACAGAGCAGAAATCTGTCCCTTTAAGGAACTAGCTGACAATCCCTTCTCCAATCCTTCTTGGAGAAAAGATAATATCCTGGGAATCCTAACTTTACTCCATGAGTAACCCTTGGATTCACACCAATGAAGATATTTACACCATATCTTATGATACATTTTCCTGGTGACAGGCTTTCAAGCCTGAATTAAGGTATCAATGACCGACTCGGAAAACCCACGCTTTGATAAAATCAAGCGTTCAATCTCCAAGCAGTCAGACGCAGAGAAATTAGATTTGTATGTTTGAAGGGACCTTGAAGTAGAAGGTCCTGCCTCAGCGGCAGAGTCCAAGGTGGAAAGGATGACATGTCCACCAGATCTGCATACCAAGTCCTGCGTGGCCACGCAGGAGCTATCAAAATCACAGAAGCTCTCTCCTGCTTGATCTTGGCAATCAGCCGTGGGAGCAGAAGAAACGGTGGAAACACATAAGCCAGGCTGAAGGACCAGGGCGCTGCTAGAGCATCTATCAGCGCTGCCTGGGGATCCCTTGACCTGGACCCGTAACAAGGAAGTTTGGCGTACTGACGAGACGCCATGAGATCCAGTTCTGGTTTGCCCCATAGTTGAATCAGCTGGGCAAATACCTCCGGATGGAGTTCCCACTCCCCCGGATGAAAAGTCTGCCGACTTAGAAAATCCGCCTCCCAGTTCTCTACTCCTGGGATATGGATAGCTGAGAGATGGCAAGAGTGAACCTCTGCCCATAGAATTATCTTTGGAACCTCCAACATTGCCAGGGGGCTCCTTGTTCCCCCCTGATGGTTGATATAGGCTACAGTCGTGATGTTGTCCGACTGAAATCTGATGAACCTGACCGCAGCTAGCTGAGGCCAAGCCTGAAGAGCATTGAATATCGCTCTTAGTTCCAGAATGTTTATCGGGAGGAGTGCCTCCTCCTGAGTCCACGAGCCCTGAGCCTTCAGGGAGTTCCAGACTACACCCCAGAAGGCTGGCATCTTTCGTTACTGTGCCTTTAAGAGAAAAAAACAATCACAGAAACTGCACCCACTTGCAAATGGATGATTAACCCCTTAGTTTCAAAACCGGATCAAAAAAACGATATAAACGTTTTTAAACAGTCACAACCAACTGCCACAGCTCTGCTGTGGCCCTACCTGCCCATACGACTTTGAAAGGCACAAAAACCCTTTAGAGAGGTCCTATATGTTCAGGGGACTCCTTCAGGGATGCACCACATCTCTCTAGCTACTTCCCTTGTCGAGAGCTGCAAGAGAATGACTGGGAGGTGGCAGTTAGGGGAGGAGCTATATAGACAGCTCTGCTGTGGGTGATCCTCTTGCAGCTTCCTGTTGGGAAGGAGAATATCCCACAAGTAATGGATGAATCCGTGGACTGTATACACCTTACAAGAGAAAATAGATTTAATAACAGGTTTGATACTAATCAAAGTCTGAAAAAAAACAGTGAATATCAGGAAGCTTAGCAATCTTTCTATGAAATAAGACAGAAAGAGCAGAGATTTATCAAAGTATTTGCAGACAACCCTTTATCCAAACCATCCTGAAGAAACTGTAAAATCCTAGGAATTCTGAAAGAATGCAAAGCATAATCATGAGTGGAACACCACGAAATATAGGTTTTTCAAACCCGATGATAAATCTTCCTTGAAACAGACTTACGAGCCTGTATCATAATGCTAATCACTGAGTGAGAGAAACCTCTATGACTAAGCACTAGACGTTCAATTTCTATGCCTTAAAATTTATTTTCTATGCCTTCAAATTTAGAGGTTTGAGATCCTGATGGAAAAACGGCCCTTGAGACAGAAGGTCTGGCCTTAAAGGAAGTGGCCAAGGCTGGAAACTGGACAAGATCCGCATACCAAAACCTGTGAGACCATGCTGGTGCTATCAGAAACACATAAGATTGTTCCATTTATAACCTTGGAGATCACCCTTGGAAGAAGAACCAGAGGCGGAAAAATGTAAGCAGGTTGGTAAAACCAAGGAACTGCTAAAGCATAAACCATCTCGGCCTGAGGATTCTTGGACATGGAAAGGTATCTGGGAAGCTTCTTGTTTAGACGAGAGGCCATCAGATCTATTTCTGGAAGACCCCACATCTGTAGAAGATGAAAAAACACCTGGATGGAGAGACCACTCCCTCGGATGTAAAGTCTGATGGCTGAAATAATCCGCTTCCCAATTGTCAACACCTGGGATATAAATCACAGAAATTTGACAAGAGTTTGATTCCGCCCAAGAAAGTATCCAAGATACTTCTTTTATTGCTGAAGTCCCTCATTGATGATTGACATATGCCACTGTTGTGATATTGTCTGTCTGAAAACTAATTTAAAGTTCTCTCTTCAATAGAGGCCATGCCTGAAGAGCTCTGAAAATAGCACAGAGTTCTAAAATATTGATTGGTAACCTCGCCTCTTGAGGATTCCAAACCCCTTATGCTGTCAGAGACCCCAAGACCGCTCCCCAAACAGTAAGACTTGTATCTGTTGAGATCACAGTCCAGGAAGAAGAAACAAAGGAGGCCCCTTGAACAATGAGGTGATGGTTTAACCACCAAGTCAGAGAGAGTTAAGTGTTGGGATTTAAGTATATCAACTGTGATATCTGCGTATAATCCCTGCACCATTGGTGCAACATGCTGTAGAGGTCTCATATGAAAACAAGCAAAGGGGATCACGTTGGATGCTGCAGTCATGAGACCTAAAACTTCCATTCACATAGCCACTGAAGGAAATGAGAGAGACTGAAGGTTTAGACAAGCTAAAAACAACTTAATTCTTCTAGTCTGATAGAGAGTGTTATGGACACTGAATCTATCTGGAAACCTAAAAAGGTGACCCATGTCTGAGGAATCAAGAAACTTTTTGTAAATTGATCCTACAACCATGTCTTTGAAGAAACCACACTAGTGGTTTCGTGTGAGATTCTGCTAAATGAAAAGATTTAGCTAGTACCAAGATCCAAATAAGGAAACACCACAATACCCTGCTCTCTAATTACAGATAGAAGGGCACAGAGAACCTTCAAGAAAATTATTGGAGCTGTCGCTAGGCCAAACTGAAGAGCAACAAATTGGTAATGCTTGTCTAGAAAAGAGAATCTCGGAAACCTATAATGGTCTGGATGAATTGGAATGTGAAGATAAGCGTCCTGTAAGTCTATTGTGGACAGGAAATGACCTTGCTGAACAAAAGGCAGAATAGCCCTTATAGTCACCATCTTGAAAGGCGGGACTCTTACAAAACGATTTAAAGTTTTCAGATCCAGGATTGGTCTGAAAGAATCATCTTTGGGACAATGAACAGATTTGAATAAAAACCCAAATCCTGTTCCTGCTGAGGAACTGGGACAATCACCCATGAAAGCTCTAGGTCTAAAACACACTTCCAAAAAAATCTGAGCCTTCACAGGGTTTGTTGGAACATGAGAAAGAAAGAATCTTTCCATGGGAGGTCTTATTCTGAAACCTATTCGATACCCTTGAGAAACAATATCCTGAATCCACTGATTTTTAACAGAATCTGTCCAAATGTCTTGAAATAATTTTAATCTGCCCCCACCAGTTGAACAGTTGAACTGGTTTGAGGGACGCACCTTCATGCAGTCTTAGGGGCTGGATTTGGTTTCTTATAAGGCTCGGATTTATTCCATTTTGGAGATGGTCTCCAATTAGAGCCAGAGGCCTTAGGGGAAGAAGAGGTTTTTTGTTCTCTATTCTGACAAAAGGAACGAAAACGATTGGGAGCTTTAAACTTACACTTAGATTTCTTGGGGCAGAAAAACTCCCTTTCCCCCAGTGATAGTGGAGATAAAAGAATCCAATTGAGAACCAAATAAATTATTACCCTGAAATGATAGATAGTAATCTAGATTTAGACACCATGTCAGCATTTCAAGATTTAAGCCACAAAGCTCTTCTAGTTAGAAGATATAGTCATCAATTTTAATGACAACAAATATAGCATCACAAATTAAATGATTAGCATGTTGAATTAAAAGAACAATGCTAGACAGTTCAGGATCTGATAACTGCTGTGCTAAGCTGTCCAACCAAAAAGTTGAAGCAGCAGCAAAATCAGCCATAGAAACAGCAGGTCTAAGAATATAGCCAGTATGTAAATATGCTCTTCTAAGATAAGATTCAATCTTCCTATCTAAAGGATTCTTAAAAGTAGTACTATCTTCCATAGAAATAGTAGTATGTTTAGCAAGAGTGGAAATAGCCCCATCAACCTTAGGGACCTTTTCCCAAAACTCTAAATTGGCCACAGGTAAAGTATACAGCTTCTTAACCCTAGAACAAGGGTTAAGAGACGTACCAGGCTTAGACCATTCTTTAGTAATCATATTAGAGATAGCATCTGGAATAGGAAAAACTTCAGGAGTAACCTCAGAAGTTTTAAAAACAGAATTCAAACAATTACTAGTTTTGGTATCAAGAGGTCTAGACTCCTCAATACCCAAAGTAAACAATACTTCCTTTTATAAAGAATGAATTTATTCAATTTTAAAAAGAAAAGATTTATCAATTTCAGTCTTGGATGCAGGATCCTCTGAGCCAGAGAGATCCTCATCAGCAGAGGATACTTCAGTATGCTGTCGGTGAATACAAATTTCCTCAGATTTATGAAAAGTTTGGAAAGACCTTTTACATTTATTTGAAGGCGGAATAGCAGCCATACAAGAAACAACAAGCAAGAAGAGGCACCCGGTCTCCAGACGTATCACAGGACTAACTCCAGACTCTCAGTAGTAAAAGCAGAAAAGCATTTTATTCAGCATAATAGATCCATATCAGCTTCAAAACAATGGCATCCATAAAGGAGAGTGCACTTAACAGAAGTGGTCAAACATGTTTCGTATGTAGAAAATACTGAACTTTCTCAATGACCAATGGTTGATAGCTGGCTAGTTTGCACTAAAATATACACCTGTACTACTACTCCTCCTCTAATGGTAATCAAATCACAGTTATAAGTCAATAATTGCCAAATTACCACATATTCATAGGATACAATAGATCAGCAAAAAATGCACCAAAATGACATAGAAGAACAAACAAATAGAGAAATTACAATGGATAGTAATACATAGTACAGTGAAATAAAACATTTATGGCAAATGTAAACAGAGGATACAATTTTACACAACATTATTTACTCAGAACTGAAACGCTGTAATAGTAAATTGTAGATTTCAAAGAAAAAAAAAACAGCATATCAAATTTATTTAGTAAACAACTTAAAATCCCACTCAGAGGTTAAACCTCTTGGCACTCGTGTCCAATTTTAAAAAAAAAACAAGACTTTGAGGGAAATATCTGAGTTGTGATCTTTTTTTTAAATGTAGCAATATAGGAGCGTTGGACTCCTGTCTTCAATTGACCTAAGATGCTCAAAAAAGCAAATAGCCTACTCTATGGCTGCAGCAATATAATTTTTCATTTTGGACAAAAAGCAAATATGCAACAGCACTACACTTGGTACAAGGGAGATGCCTATATCTGGTTGTGATTAACCTTGTGTTGGCTGGAGTGCTGATGTATAGGTAAACTTGTGAGGGTTTTGTCAAAAAAAGGAAGAATTTGACCAAAAGATGCATCTAAATAGCACTTCTCGCTCCCTATTGTATTAGAGATTGATTACATCATTATCTCGGGTGTGAGTGGGTGATTTTTAAAAAAAATTTAACTTTTATTTGAAGTCTAAAATAACATTACAAACAAATTACATATTTAGATTGTGGACTGGTTGGAATATAGAGTATCACTCTTCAACGTTGGATCAATATTGGTTCTTGGTCTCTCAATTTAGTCTGATACAAGCAGTCAAGTTATCAGATATCAGTATTTCCCCTAGGCTTTAGAGCTTAAAATAAACTCAATTGTTTATGTTATATAAATCTGCTACAAGAGTGTATTGGGTATTACTCTTGCTTACTGCAAATAACTTGGTTAGCTACAGGTTGAATTTGCTGGGTTAATGCCCTGCTAAGTTAATCATAAATTGAAATTTACCCTATATTGGTCTTTAGCGGTTAAATAATAATAATATTGCTCGTCATAATATGGATAGACACCAATATGAGTATATAGGTATTTACTATTGGGTGAATAGCATGTAGATCATACGTATTATATGTTATATGATTAACTATTCACAAGTACTTAGCAATTATTCAAAGATATTATACTAGTATTCCGTTAATCAATTTGTATCTACAAGCATTTGTGTTCCATTTATTCAGGGCCTTGTGAACCAGAGTATTTAAATTGTATTGTTAATAGAGTCGGCTATAAACTCATAAATAATGTGGCATCCACTTGCATATGTATCTTCATAGGCGTTATGCATTTATTTTGGCACCTTATTTTTATGGACATTAATGTACATATACTGGTACCAATCTTTTCGATAGTTCCTAGCTTACTATGTGGTGTATAAATGACCGGTAGCTCGTTTGTAGCTAATATTCAGAAGCGATATGCAGATATTCAAGTAAACATTTTGTATACAACGACGTATGTTTTTAACTATTCAGAACCTAGGGAAACAACAAATTCCAATAATATTCATACTTAAGTATCCTACAAGAATCTAATTTTGTAATGTGCAGATCGTGCATGCTATATGTTATGTAGTTAACTGTTCACTAGTCCTTAATTATTATTCAGTGATGCTATACAACTCTCCCATTTATCGGTTTGTATCTACAAGCATTAGTATTCCATTGTTCAGGACCTTGTGAATCAGCATGTTTACATAATATTAATAGTGATCAAATGCGAGCGTCTATTCAGTACTGCTCGTACTCGCTTTGAACTGCTCCGTTATCAACCGTTTGGATTAACCCAATATAATTCTGTAATAGTAGCCTAGAACTTTGTGTATCTATATTAAGAACTATATTAAATACGTTTGTAACTTTTAACAGTCGACATCTAATTGCAACATTTAAAAAAGTTTGGGGTTGAAAGAGGATCAACACCCCCCTTGACATGTTTCGCCGTCTAAGTGGCGGCTTTTTCGAAAGGTGACGCGCGCTGGCGTCTAAGTGTTTATAGCCTAAGCCACACCTCTGATTCTAATCCTCTGCCAATCAGTCATCCTCTTATTAGAGGGCAGAACAATGTTGTGGGTTAAATGTAATGGTTGAGAGGATTCGTTCTAGGATATTATTAGGTTTAGCGGATTCTTTGGACAATCTTAATGTACAAGCCTGAGCCTTCACTGGTTTTTCTGGAACACGTGAGAAAAAAATCTTCTCAAAGGAGGTCTTCATTCTGATTCCTATTCGATACCCTTGAGAGACAATGCTCTGAATCCAATGATTTTGGACAGAATCTGCCCAAATGTTCTGGAAAAATGTTAATCTGACCCCCACCAGCTGAACTGGAATGAGGGCTGCACCATCATGCAGACTTGGGGGCTGGCTTTGGTTTCTTAAAAGGCTTGGATTTATTACAACATGCAGAAGGCTTCCAATTGGAACCAGATTCCTTGGGGGAAGGATTTGGTTTCGGTTCCTTATTCTGTCGAAAGGAACGAAAACGATTAGAAGCTTTAGATTTACCTTTAGATATTTTATCCTAAGGTAAAATAACTCCCTTCCCCCCAGTGACAGTTGAAATAATGGAATCCAACTGAGAACCAAATAAATTGTTACCTTGGAAAGAAAGAGATAGTAATCTAGATTTAGATACCACGTCAGCATTCCAATATTTGAGCCACAAAGCTCTTCTAGCTAAAAATAGCTAAAGACATAGATTTAACATCAATTATGATATCAAAAATAGCATCACAGATAAAATAATTAGCATGTTCAAGTAAGCGAACAATGCTAGAAAAATCAGAATCTGCTTCCTGTTGCGCTAAGCTTTCCAACCAGAAAGTTGATGCAGCCGCAACATCACCCAAAGAAATAGCAGGTCTGAGAAGATGACCTGAATATAAATAGGCCTTCGTAAGATAAGATTCAAGCTTTCTATCTAAAGGATCCTTAAAAGAAGTACTATCTTCCATAGGGATAGTAGTACGTTTGGCAAGAGTAAAAATGAATGACGCAATGAAGTCTAGCATTTGAAGCACCCGCGGGCCTAATACTGCCCGCAATTTGCAAGAAGTAGTCAATTGAAAAAACAAAATTTATGCTTACCTGATAAATTTCTTTCTTTTGCGATGTACCGAGTACACGGATTCATCCTAACTTGTGGGATATTGTCCTTCCTGACAGGAAGTAGCAAAGAGAGCACCACAGCAGAGCTGTCTATATAGCTCCCCCCTTAACTCCACCCCCCAGTCATTCGACCGAAGGCCAAGGAAGAAAAGGAGAAACTATAAGGTGCAGAGCTGACTGAAGTTTACATAAAAAATACTATCTGTCTTGAATAGACAGGGCGGGCCGTGGACTTGGTACATCAAAAAAGAAAGAAATTTATCAGGTAAGCATAAATTTTGTTTTCTTTTGCAAGATGTACCGAGTCCACGGATTCATCCTAACTTGTGGGATACCAATACCAAAGCTTTAGGACACGGATGAAGGGAGGGACAAGACAGGAACCTAAAAGGAAGGCACCACTGCCTGCAAAACCTCTCTCCCAAAAATAGCCTCCGAAGAAGCAAAAGTATCAAATTTGTAAAATTTGGAAAAGGTATGAAGCGAAGACCAAGTCGCAGCCTTACAAATCTGTTCAACTGAAGCATCATTTTTAAAAGCCCATGTGGAAGCCACCACTCTAGTGGAGTGAGCTGTAATTCTTTCAGGAGGCTGCTGTTCAGCAGTCTCATAAGCCAAACGGATGATGCTTTTCAGCCAAAAGGAAAGAGAGGTAGCCGTAGCCTTTTGACCTCTACGCTTTCCAGCATAGACAACAAAGAAGAAGATTGGCGAAAATCTTTGGTTGCCTGCAAAAAAAAAGGCACGAACCACGTCAAAGTTGTGCAACAGACGTTCCTTCTTGGAACAAGGATTAGGACACAGAGAAGGAACAACAATTACCTGATTGATATTCCTGTTAGAAACAACCTTAGGGAGGAACCCAGGTTTGGTATGCAAAACACCTTATCAGCATGGAAAACAAGATAAGGCGAGTCGCATTGTAAAGCAGATAGCTTAGAAACTCTTCGAGCTGAAGAGATAGCAACTAGAAACAGAACTTTCCAAGAAAGAAGCTTAATATCTATGGAATGCATGGGTTCAAACGGAACCCCCTGAAGAACATTAAGAACTAAATTTAAACTCCATGGCGGAGCAACAGGTTTAAACACAGGCTTGATTCTAACTAAAGCCTGACAGAACGACTGAAACATCTGCCAGACGCTTGTGCAGTAGAATTGATAAAGCAGATATCTGTCCCTTTAAGGAACTAGCTGATAGCCCCTTCTCCAATCATTCTTGGAGAAAGGACAAAATCCTAGGAATCCTGATCTTACTCCATGAGTAGCACTTTGATTCGCACCAAAAAAGATATTTACGCCATATCTTATGATAGATTTTCCTGGTGACAGGCTTTCGAGCCTGAATCAAGGTATCTATGACCGACTCAGAGATACCCCGCTTTGATAAAATCAAGTGTTCAATCTCCAAGCAGTCAGACGCAGAGAAATTAGATTTGGATGCTTGAACGGACCTTGAATCAGAAGGTCCCGTCGCAGTGGCAGAGTCCATGGTGGTAGAGATGACATGTCAACTAGGTCTGCATACCAAGTCCTGCGTGGCCACGCAGGTGCTATCAAAATCACTGACGCTCTCTCCTGTTTGATTCTTGCAATTAAATGGGGAAGGAGAGGAAACGGTGGAAACACATAAGCCAGGTTGAACGACCAGGGTACTGCTAGAGCATCTATCAGTACTGCCTGAGGATCCCTGGACCTGGATCCGTAAGAAGGTAGTTTGGGGTTCTGACGAGACGCCATCAGATCCAATTCTGGTGTGCCCCATAGCTGAACCAGTTGAGCAAACGCCTCCGGATGGTGCTCCCACTCCCCCGGATGAAAAGCCTGACGACTTAGAAAATCTGCCTAGCAGTTCTCTACCCCGCTAATAGATGGCAAGAATGAGTCTCTGCCCATCGGATTATCCTGGAAACTTCTATCATTGCCAAGGAACTCCTTGTTCCCCCCTGATGATTGATATAAGCTACAGTCGTGATGTTGTCCGACTGAAACCTGGTGAATCTGGCCGAAGCCAGCTGAGGCCACGCCTGAAGAGCATTGAATATCGCTCTTAATTCCAGAAACATTTATCAGTAGGAGGGCCTCCTCCTGAGTCCACAAACCCTGTGCTTTCAGGGAATTCCAGACTGCACGTCCGTCGTCACTATAACCCACACTGGCATGCGGAAACACATTCCCCTGGACAGGTGATCCTGTGACAACCACCAAAGAAGAGAGTCTCTGGTCTCTTGATCCAGATTTATTTTAGGAGATAAACCTGCATAATCCCCATTCCACTGTTTGAGCACGCATAGTTGCAGTGGTCTGAGATGCAAGCGAGCGAACGGAACTATGTCCATTGCCCCTACCATAAGTCCGATTACCTCAATACACTGAGCCACTGACAGCCGAGGAATGGAATGAAGAGCTCGGCAGGTGGTTAAAATCTTTGATTTTCTGACCTCCGTCAGAAATTTTTTCATGTCCACCGAATCTATCAGAGTTCCCAGGAATGGAACTCTTGTTAGAGGAATAAGAGAACTCTTTTTCACGTTCACCTTCCACCCATGAGATCTTAGAAAGGCCAACACTAAGTCCGTGTGAGACTTGGCTAGTTGGAAAGTCGACGCTTGAATTAGGATGTCATCTAGATAAGGCGCCACTGCAATGCCCCGCGGCCTTAGGACCGCCAGCAGGGACCCTAGCACTTTTGTGAAGATTCTTGGCGCCGTGGCCAACCTGAAGGGAAGAGCCACAAACTGGTAATGCCTGTCCAGAAAGGCAAACCTGAGGAACTGGTGATGATCTTTGTGGATAGGAATGTGTAGATACGCATCCTTTAAATCCACGGTGGTCATATATTGACCCTCCTGGATCATTGGTAAAATAGTTCGAATGGTCTCCTTCTTGAAGGATGGAACTCTTAGGAATTGGTTTAGGATCTTGAGATCTAGAATTGGTATGAAGGTTCCCTCTTTTTTGGGAACCACAAACAGATTGGAGTAGAAACCTTGTCCCTCTTCTGCTTTCGGAACTGGGCAGATCACTCCCATGGTAAAAAGGTCTTCTACACAACATAAGAACGCCTCTCTTTTGTCTGGTTTACAGACAATTGAGAAAGATGGAATCTCCCCCTTGGAGGAGAATCTTTGAAATCTAAAAAGGTACCCCGGGGTTACAATTTCTACGGCCCAGGAGTCCTGAACGTCTCTTGCCCAGGCCTGAGCAAAGAGAGAGAGTATGCCCCCTACTAGATCCGGTCCCGGATCGGGGGCTACCCCTTCATGCTGTCTTAGTGGCAGCAGCAGGCTTTTTGGCCTGTGCACCCTTGTTCCAAGCCTGGTTAGGTCTTCAGGTTGGCTTGAGCAAAGTTCCCCTCTTGCTTTGCCACAAGGGAAGAGGAAGCGGGACCACCCTTGAAGTTTCGAAAGGAACGAAAATTATTTTGTTTGGTCCTTGTCTTATTTGACTTATCTTGGGGAAGGGCATGACCCTTCCCTCCAGTGATGTCTGAAATGATCTCTTTCAGTGAAGGCCCGAATAGGGTCTTACCCTTGAAAGGGATGGTCAAAAGCTTGGATTTAGATGACACACCAGCCGACCAGGACTTAAGCCATAACGCTCTACGCGCTAAAATGGCAAAACCTGAATTCTTTGCTGCTAACTTAGCGAGATGAAAAGCGTCTGTAATAAAAGAATGAGCTAGCTTAAGAGCCTTAATTCTGTCCAGAATATCATCTAGTGGGGTCTCCACCTGAAGAGCCTCTCTAGAGCCTCAAACCAAAAGGCAGCTGCAGTTGTTACAGGAACAATGCACGCAATAGGTTGAAGAAGAAAACCTTGATGAACAAAATTTTTCTTTAGGAGACCCTCTAATTTTTTATCCATAGGATCAATGAAAGCACAACTGTCTTCAATAGGTATAGTTGTGCGCTTAGCCAGAGTAGAAATAGCTCCCTCCACCTTAGGGACCATCTGCCATGAGTCCCTCATGGTGTCAGATATGGGAAACATTTTCTTAAAAACAGGAGGGGGAGCGAACGGAATACCTGGTCTATCCCACTCCTTAGTAACAATGTCCGAAATACTCTTAGAGACAGGAAAAACAGTGTAGACAGGAACCTCTAAATATTTGTCCATTTTACACAATTTCTCTGGAACTACAATAGGGTCACAATCATCCAGAGTCGCTAAAACCTCCCTGAGCAATAAACGGAGGTGTTCTAGCTTAAATTTAAATGCCGTCATATCTGAATCTGTCTGAGGGAGTAACCTTCCTGAATCAGAAATCTCTCCCTCAGATAGCAAATTCCTCATCCCTACCTCAGAACATTGTGAGGGAGTATCGGATACGGCAACTAAAGCGTCAAAAGGCTCAGCATGTGTTCTTAACCCAGAGCTACTGCGCTTCCCTTGCAACCCTGGCAGTTTAGATAAAACCTTTGTAAGGGTAGTATTCATAACTAAGGCCATATCTTGCAAGGTGAAAGAATTAGAAGCACTAGAAGTACTTGGCGTCGCTTGTGCGGGCGTTACTGGTTGTGACACTTGGGGATAACTAGATGGCAAAACTGACTTCCTTCGGTCTGAGAATCATCCATTGCCAAACTCAAAATATGCTGTCTGCAAGTTCTAGACACATCAGTACAAGTGGGACACATTCTAAGAGGGGGTTCCACAATGGCTTCTAAATAAATTGAGCAATGAGTTTCCTCAATGTCAGCAAGCTTGGAAAAGACTTTATTTAATGAAAAAAACACAATTTTCAAAAACGGTACTGTGCCTTTAAGAGAAAAAACATAATTTATGCTTACCTGATAAATTCCTTTCTTCTGTTGTGTGATCAGTCCACGGGTCATCATTACTTCTGGGATATAACTCCTCCCCAACAGGAAATGCAAGAGGATTCACCCAGCAGAGCTGCATATAGCTCCTCCCCTCTACGTCAGTCCCAGTCATTCGACCAAGAAACAACGAGAAAGGAGTAACCAAGGGTGAAGTGGTGACTGGAGTATAATTTAAAAGATATTTACCTGCCTTAAAACAGGGCGGGCCGTGGACTGATCACACAACAGAAGAAAGGAATTTATCAGGTAAGCATAAATTATGTTTTCTTCTGTTATGTGTGATCAGTCCACGGGTCATCATTACTTCTGGGATACCAATACCAAAGCAAAAGTACACGGATGACGGGAGGGATAGGCAGGCTCATTATACAGAAGGAACCACTGCCTGAAGAACCTTTCTCCCAAAAATAGCCTCCGAAGAAGCAAAAGTGTCAAATTTGTAAAATTTGGAAAAAGTATGAAGCGAAGACCAAGTTGCAGCCTTGCAAATCTGTTCAACAGAGGCCTCATTCTTAAAGGCCCAAGTGGAAGCCACAGCTCTAGTGGAGTGAGCTGTAATTCTTTCAGGAGGCTGCTGTCCAGCAGTCTCATAGGCTAAACGTATTATGCTACGAAGCCAAAAAGAGAGAGAGGTAGCAGAAGCTTTTTGACCTCTCCTCTGTCCAGAGTAAACGACAAACAAGGAAGAAGTTTGGCGAAAATCTTTAGTTGCCTGCAAGTAGAACTTGAGGGCACGAACTACATCCAGATTGTGTAAAAGACGTTCCTTCTTTGAAGAAGGATTTGGACACAAGGATGGGACAACAATCTCTTGATTGATGTTCCTGTTAGTGACTACCTTAGGTAAGAACCCAGGTTTAGTACGCAGAACTACCTTGTCTGAGTGAAAAATCAGATAAGGGGAATCACAATGTAAGGCTGATAACTCAGAGACTCTTCGAGCCGAGGAAATAGCCATTAAAAACAGAACTTTCCAAGATAACATTTTTATATCAATGGAATGAAGGGGTTCAAACGGAACACCCTGTAAAACGTTAAGAACTAAGTTTAAACTCCATGGTGGAGCAACAGCTTTAAACACAGGCTTGATCCTAGCTAAAGCCTGACAAAAGGACTGGACGTCTGGATTTTCTGACAGACGTCTGTGTAACAAGATGGACAGAGCTGAAATCTGTCCCTTTAATGAACTAGCTGATAAACCCTTTTCTAAACCTTCTTGTAGAAAAGACAATATCCTAGCGATCCTAACCTTACTCCAGGAGTAACCTTTGGATTCGCACCAGTATAGGTATTTCCGCCATATTTTATGGTAAATCCTTCTGGTAACAGGCTTCCTAGCCTGAATCAGGGTATCAATAACCGACTCAGAAAAACCACGTTTTGATAAAATCAAGCGTTCAATTTCCAAGCAGTCAGCTTCAGAGAAGTTAGATTTTGATGTTTGAATGGACCCTGTATCAGAAGGTCCTGTCTTAGAGGTAGAGACCAAGGCGGACAGGATGACATGTCCACTAGATCTGCATACCAAGTCCTGCGTGGCCAAGCAGGTGCTATTAGAATTACTGATGCTCTCTCCTGTTTGATTTTGGCAATCAATCGAGGAAGCAGCGGGAAGGGTGGAAACACATAAGCCATCCTGAAGTTCCAAGGTGCTGTCAAAGCATCTATCAGAACTGCTCCCGGATCCCTGGATCTGGACCCGTAGCGAGGAAGTTTGGCGTTCTGGCGAGACGCCATGAGATCTATCTCTGGTTTGCCCCAACGTCGAAGTATTTGGGCAAAGACCTCCGGATGAAGTTCCCACTCCCCCGGATGAAGAGTCTGGCGACTCAAGAAATCCGCCTCCCAGTTCTCCACTCCCGGGATGTGGATTGCTGACAGGTGGCAAGAGTGAGACTCTGCCCAGCGAATTATCTTTGATACTTCCATCATTGCTAGGGAGCTTCTTGTCCCTCCCTGATGGTTGATGTAAGCTACAGTTGTGATGTTGTCCGACTGAAACCTGATGAACCCCCGAGTTATTAACTGGGGCCAAGCCAGAAGGGCATTGAGAACTGCTCTCAATTCCAGAATGTTTATTGGAAGGAGACTCTCCTCCTGATTCCATAGTCCCTGAGCCTTCAGAGAATTCCAGACAGCGCCCCAACCTAGTAGGCTGGCGTCTGTTGTTACAATTGTCCAGTCTGGCCTGCTGAATGGCATCCCCCTGGACAGGTGTGGCCGATAAAGCCACCATAGAAGAGAATTTCTGGTCTCTTGATTCAGATTCAGAGTAGGGGACAAATCTGAGTAATCCCCATTCCACTGACTTAGCATGCATAATTGCAGCGGTCTGAGGTGTAGGCGTGCAAAAGGTACTATGTCCATTGCCGCTACCATTAAGCCGATCACCTCCATGCATTGAGCTACTGACGGGTGTTGAATGGAATGAAGGACGCGGCATGCATTTTGAAGTTTTGTTAACCTGTCTTCTGTCAGGTAAATCTTCATTTCTACAGAATCTATAAGAGTCCCCAAGAATGGAACTCTTGTGAGAGGAAAGAGAGAACTCTTCTTTTCGTTCACTTTCCATCCATGCGACCTTAGAAATGCCAGAACTAACTCTGTATGAGACTTGGCAGTTTGAAAGCTTGAAGCTTGTATTAGAATGTCGTCTAGGTACGGAGCTACCGAAATCCCTCGCGGTCTTAGTACCGCTAGAAGGGCACCCAGAACCTTTGTGAAGATTCTTGGAGCCGTAGCCAATCCGAATGGAAGAGCTACAAACTGGTAGTGCCTGTCTAAGAAGGCAAACCTTAGATACCTGTGATGATCTTTGTGGATCGGTATGTGAAGGTAAGCATCCTTTAAATCCACTGTGGTCATGTACTGACCCTCTTGGATCATGGGTAAGATTGTCCGAATAGTTTCCATTTTGAACGATGGAACTCTTAGGAATTTGTTTAGAGTCTTTAAATCTAAGATTGGCCTGAAAGTTCCCTCTTTTTTGGGAACCACAAACAGGTTTGAGTAGAACCCTTGTCCTTGTTCCGACCACGGAACCGGATGGATCACTCCCATTGTTAACAGATCTTGTACGCAGCGTAGAAACGCTTCTTTCTTTATCTGGTTTGTTGACAACCTTGACAGATGAAATCTCCCTCTTGGGGGAGATAATTTGAAGTCTAGAAGGTATCCCTGAGATATGATCTCTAGTGCCCAGGGATCCTGAACATCTCTTGCCCAGGCCTGGGCGAAGAGAGAGAGTCTGCCCCCTACTAGATCCGGTCCCGGATCGGGGGCTCTCGGTTCATGCTGTCTTTGGGGCAGCAGCAGGTTTCCTGGCCTGCTTGCTTTTGTTCCAGGACTGGTTAGGCTTCCAGCCTTGCCTGTAACGAGCAACAGCTCCTTCCTGTTTTGGTGCAGTGGAGGTTGATGCTGCTCCTGTTTTGAAATTCCGAAAGGGACGAAAATTAGACTGTCTAGCCTTAGCTTTGGCCTTGTCTTGAGGTAGGGCGTGGCCCTTACCTCCCGTAATGTCAGCGATAATTTCTTTCAAACCGGGCCCGAATAAGGACTGCCCCTTGAAAGGTATATTAAGTAATTTGGACTTAGAAGTAACATCAGCTGACCAGGATTTTAGCCACAGTGCCCTGCGTGCCTGTATGGCGAATCCTGAGTTCTTAGCCGTAAGTTTGGTTAAATGTACTACGGCCTCCGAAATGAAAGAATTAGCTAGTTTAAGGACTCTAAGCCTGTCCGTAATGTCGTCTAGCGTAGAGGAACTAAGGTTCTCTTCAAGCGACTCAATCCAAAATGCTGCCGCAGCCGTAATCGGCGCGATACATGCAAGGGGTTGTAATATAAAACCTTGTTGAACAAACATTTTCTTAAGGTAACCCTCTAATTTTTTATCCATTGGATCTGAGAAAGCACAGCTATCCTCCACCGGGATAGTGGTACGCTTAGCTAAAGTAGAAACTGCTCCCTCCACCTTGGGGACCGTTTGCCATAAGTCCCGAGTGGTGGCGTCTATTGGAAACATCTTTCTAAATATTGGAGGGGGTGAGAACGGCACACCGGGTCTATCCCACTCCTTAGTAACAATTTCAGTTAGTCTCTTAGGTATAGGAAAAACGTCAGTACTCGCCGGTACCGCAAAGTATTTATCCAACCTACACAGTTTCTCTGGTATTGCAACAGTGTTACAATCGTTGAGAGCTGCTAAGACCTCCCCTAGTAGTACACGGAGGTTCTCCAATTTAAATTTAAAATTTGAAATATCTGAGTCCAATCTGTTTGGATCAGAACCGTCACCCACAGAATGAAGCTCTCCGTCCTCATGCTCTGCGAGCTGTGACGCAGTATCAGACATGGCCCTAGCATTGTCAGCGCACTCTGTTCTCACCCCAGAGTGATCACGCTTGCCTCTTAGTTCAGGTAATTTAGACAAAACTTCAGTCATAACAGTAGCCATATCTTGTAATGTTATCTGTAATGGCCGCCCAGATGTACTAGGCGCCAAAATATCACGCACCTCCCGGGCGGGAGATGCAGGTACTGTCGCGTGAGGCGAGTTAGTCGGCATAACTCTCCCCTCGCTGTTTGGTGAAATTTGTTCACATTGTACAGATTGACTTTTATTTAAAGTAGCATCAATACAGTTAGTACATAAATTTCTATTGGGCTCCACCTTGGCATTGGAACAAATGACACAGATATCTTCCTCTGAGTCAGACATGTTTAACACACTAGCAAAAAAAACTTACAACTTGGTTATAATCTTTTTTAGCAAAAAAAGGCACTGTGCCTCAAAGAGGTACTAACGATTAAATGACAGTTGAAATAATGAACTGAAAAACAGTTATTGCATCAAATTTTAAAACAACACAACTTTTAGCAAAGGTTTGTTCCCATTAGTAAAAAACAACACTAATTAAATTTGTACATAAGAAAACAAAACAACGTTTTTTATACACAGTCACTATAAGAATTCTCACAGCTCTGCTGAGAGAATTTACCTCCCTTCAAAGAAGTTTGAAGACCCCTGAGATCTGTCAGAGATGAACCGGATCATGCAGGAAATATAAAAGTAGCTGACTGGAATTTTTTGATGCGTAGCAAAGAGCGCCAAAAACGGCCCCTCCCTCTCCCACACAGCAGTGAAGAGAAACGAAACTGTCACAATTAAAGCAAAAAACTGCCAAGTGGAAAATAATGCCCAAACATTTATTCACACAGTACCTCAGCAATGTAAACGATTCTACATTCCAGCAAAAACGTTTAACATGAGAATAGTTATTAAAAGGATTAGTGACCTTTAACACAGTAGTTCCGGTGAAATACCATCCCCAGAATACTGAAATGTATACATACATGTCATTTTAACGGTATGGCAGGCTTTTCTCATCAATTCCATTCAGAAAATAAAAACTGCCACATACCTCAATGCAGATTCATCTGCCCGCTGTCCCCTGATCTGAAGCCTTTACCTCCCTCAGATGGTCGAGAACAGCAATATGATCTTAACGACTCCGGTTAAAATCATAGTAAAAAATCTCTGTCAGATTCTTCCTCAAACTCTGCCAGAGAAGTAATAACACGCTCCGGTGCTATTTTAAAATAACAAACTTTTGATTGAAGTCATAAAAACTAAGTATAATCACCATAGTCCTCTCACACATCCTATCTAGTCGTTGGGTGCAAGAGAATGACTGGGACTGACGTAGAGGGGAGGAGCTATATGCAGCTCTGCTGGGTGAATCCTCTTGCATTTCCTGTTGGGGAGGAGTTATATCCCAGAAGTAATGATGACCCGTGGACTGATCACACATAACAGAAGAAAAAGGCATACACAAACTGCAAAACAGGTTAAAATAGCTTAACTTTTTCTGAAATTTTAACAGTGTACCTACTAAGCTTTAGGAGGATTGCACCCCAAGTAAATAAGCAATACACCCCCAATTAACAAAACCGGATTAAAAAAATGTCTAAAACCGGTTTAAACCCCTATTAGCACCTTGCCACAGCTCGGCTGTGGCCCTACCTGCCCTTAGGGAACGATAAAATGATGTTAAAGCTTCGATTAGGCCCTCAGGATGAATATCAGGACCTCAGGAGAAGTTGCTTGCCAGTACAACTAAATGCGCAACAGAGGCGCGAAAATAGGCTTCGCCCACCACTCGATGGCTGGGGCCTACCCAAATCCAAAAAACCTTGCCTGAAAGCCATGTGGGTTATAATAACCCCAATATAAGCCAAATAAACCCTCATGCGAATGTCCCTAAATAAAGACCGTTACTCCCAGAACACCTAAAAGTTTGTCTCCAATCTCTCATACAAACTGAGTGCCCAAAAAAATAAACAAAATAAGCCCTTTATGCAAGCTAGTAAAACCTCTTAACCCTAGGATTACTGCTTCCCCTTCGCCTAAAGGGGATACTGTCAGCCTTTCTGAGTTAACACAGTCTCTGCAGAAAAATGACTGAACATACCTCATTGCTGTATAGCAAGAACCGTTCCTCACACTGAAGTTTTCCTGTACTCCTCAGCTTCTATGGGAACAGCCGTGGACCTTAGTTACAAATGCTAAGATCATCATCCTACAGGCAGAAATCTTCATCTATGTCCTGCCTGAGAGTAAATAGTACAACACCGGTACCATTTAAAAATAACAAACTCTTGATTGAAGATAAAATAAAAACTAACAGTTTAACACCTCTTCTCTTTACCCTTCCTGCTTAGAGCCAGCAAAGAGAATGACTGGGGAGTGGAGTTAAGGGGGGAGCTATATAGACAGCTCTGCTGTGGTGCTCTCTTTGCTACTTCCTGTCAGGAAGGACAATATCCCACAAGTTAGGATGAATCCGTGGACTCGGTACATCTTGCAAAAGAAAAACAGAATTTATGTTTACCTGATAAATTACTTTCTCCAACGGTGTGTCCGGTCCACGGCGTCATCCTTACTTGTGGGATATTCTCCTCCCCAACAGGAAATGGCAAAGAGCCCAGCAAAGCTGGTCACATGATCCCTCCTAGGCTCCGCCTTCCCCAGTCATTCGACCGACGTAAAGGAGGAATATTTGTATAGGAGAAATCATATGATACCGTGGTGACTGTAGTTAAAGAAAATAAAATATCAGACCTGATTAAAAAACCAGGGCGGGCCGTGGACCGGACACACCGTTGGAGAAAGTAATTTATCAGGTAAACATAAATTCTGTTTTCTCCAACATAGGTGTGTCCGGTCCACGGCGTCATCCTTACTTGTGGGAACCAATACCAAAGCTTTAGGACACGGATGATGGGAGGGAGCAAATCAGGTCACCTAGATGGAAGGCACCACGGCTTGCAAAACCTTTCTCCCAAAAATAGCCTCAGAAGAAGCAAAAGTATCAAATTTGTAAAATTTGGTAAAAGTGTGCAGTGAAGACCAAGTCGCTGCCTTACATATCTGATCAACAGAAGCCTCGTTCTTGAAGGCCCATGTGGAAGCCACAGCCCTAGTGGAATGAGCTGTGATTCTTTCAGGAGGCTGCCGTCCGGCAGTCTCATAAGCCAATCTGATGATGCTTTTAAGCCAAAAAGAGAGAGAGGTAGAAGTTGCTTTTTGACCTCTCCTTTTACCAGAATAAACAACAAACAAGGAAGATGTTTGTCTGAAATCCTTTGTAGCCTCTAAATAGAACTTTAGAGCACGAACTACATCCAAATTGTGCAACAAACGTTCCTTCTTTGAAACTGGATTCGGACACAAAGAAGGAACAACTATCTCCTGGTTAATATTTTTGTTAGAAACAACTTTCGGAAGAAAACCAGGTTTAGTACGCAAAACCACCTTATCTGCATGGAACACCAGATAAGGAGGAGAACACTGCAGAGCAGATAACTCTGAAACTCTTCTAGCAGAAGAAATTGCAACCAAAAACAAAACTTTCCAAGATAATAACTTAATATCTACGGAATGTAAGGGTTCAAACGGAACCCCCTGAAGAACTGAAAGAACTAAATTGAGACTCCAAGGAGGAGTCAAAGGTTTGTAAACAGGCTTGATTCTAACCAGAGCCTGAACAAAAGCTTGAACATCTGGCACAGCCGCCAGCTTTTTGTGAAGTAAAACAGATAAAGCAGAAATCTGTCCCTTCAAAGAACTTGCAGATAATCCTTTCTCCAAACCTTCTTGAAGAAAGGATAGAATCTTAGGAATTTTTATCTTGTTCCATGGGAATCCTTTAGATTCACACCAACAGATATATTTTTTCCATATTTTATGGTAGATTTTTCTAGTTACAGGCTTTCTGGCCTGAACAAGAGTATCAATGACAGAATCTGAGAACCCTCGCTTTGATAAAATCAAGCGTTCAATCTCCAAGCAGTCAGTTGGAGTGATGCCAGATTCGGATGTTCGAACGGACCTTGAACAAGAAGGTCCTGTCTCAAAGGTAGCTTCCATGGTGGAGCCGATGACATATTCACCAGGTCTGCATACCAAGTCCTGCGTGGCCACGCAGGAGCTATCAAGATCACCGATGCCCTCTCCCGATTGATCCTGGCTACCAGCCTGGGGATGAGAGGAAACGGTGGGAATACATAAGCTAGGTTGAAGGTCCAAGGTGCTACTAGTGCATCTACTAGAGTCGCCTTGGGATCCCTGGATCTGGACCTGTAGCAAGGAACCTTGAAGTTCTGACGAGAGGCCATCAGATCCATGTCTGGAATGCCCCACAATTGAGTAATTTGGGCAAAGATTTCCGGATGGAGTTCCCACTCCCCCGGATGAAATGTCTGACGACTCAGAAAATCCGCTTCCCAGTTTTCCACTCCTGGGATGTGGATTGCAGACAAGTGGCAGGAGTGAGTCTCCGCCCATTGAATGATTTTGGTCACTTCTTCCATCGCCAGGGAACTCCTTGTTCCCCCCTGATGGTTGATATACGCAACAGTCGTCATGTTGTCTGATTGAAACCTTATGAATTTGGCCTTTGCTAGCTGAGGCCAAGCCTTGAGAGCATTGAATATCGCTCTCAGTTCCAGAATATTTATCGGGAGAAGAGATTCTTCCCGAGACCAAAGACCCTGAGCTTTCAGGGGTTCCCAGACCGCGCCACAGCCCACCAGACTGGCGTCGGTCGTGACAATGACCCACTCTGGTCTGCGGAAGCTCATCCCCTGTGACAGGTTGTCCAGGGTCAGCCACCAACGGAGCGAATCTCTGGTCCTCTGATCTACTTGTATCGTCGGAGACAAGTCTGTATAATCCCCATTCCACTGACTGAGCATGCACAGTTGTAATGGTCTCAGATGAATTCGCGCAAAAGGAACTATGTCCATTGCCGCGACCATCAAACCTATTACTTCCATGCACTGCGCTATGGAAGGAAGAGGAACAGAATGAAGTACTTGACAAGAGCTTAGAAGTTTTGATTTTCTGGCCTCTGTCAGAAAAATCATCATTTCTAAGGAGTCTATTATTGTTCCCAAGAAGGGAACTCTTGTTGACGGAGATAGAGAACTTTTTTCTACGTTCACTTTCCACCCGTGAGATCTGAGAAAGGCCAGGACAATGTCCGTATGAGCCTTTGCTTGTGGTAGGGACGACGCTTGAATCAGTATGTCGTCCAAGTAAGGTACTACTGCAATGCCCCTTGGTCGTAGCACCGCTAGAAGGGACCCTAGTACCTTTGTGAAAATTCTTGGAGCAGTGGCTAATCCGAATGGAAGTGCCACAAACTGGTAATGCTTGTCCAGAAAGGCGAACCTTAGGAACCGATGATGTTCCTTGTGGATAGGAATATGTAGATACGCATCCTTTAAATCCACCGTGGTCATGAATTGACCTTCCTGGATGGAAGGAAGAATTGTCCGAATGGTTTCCATTTTGAACGATGGAACCTTGAGAAACTTGTTTAGGATCTTGAGATCTAAGATTGGTCTGAATGTTCCCTCTTTTTTGGGAACTATGAACAGATTGGAGTAGAATCCCATCCCTTGTTCTCCTAATGGAACAGGATGAATCACTCCCATTTTTAACAGGTCTTCTACACAATGTAAGAATGCCTGTCTTTTTATGTGGTCTGAAGACAATTGAGACCTGTGGAACCTCCCCCTTGGGGGTAGCTCCTTGAATTCCAGAAGATAACCTTGGGAGACTATTTCTAGCGCCCAAGGATCCAGAACATCTCTTGCCCAAGCCTGAGCGAAGAGAGAAAGTCTGCCCCCCACCAGATCCGGTCCCGGATCGGGGGCCAACATCTCATGTTGTCTTGGTAGCAGTGGCAGGTTTCTTGGCCTGCTTACCTTTGTTCCAGCCTTGCATTGGCCTCCAGGCTGGCTTGGTTTGAGAAGTATTACCCTCTTGCTTAGAGGATGTAGCACTTGGGGCTGGTCCGTTTCTGCGAAAGGGACGAAAATTTGGTTTATTTTTAGCCTTGAAAGACCTATCCTGAGGAAGGGCGTGGCCCTTACCCCCAGTGATATCAGAAATAATCTCTTTCAAGTCAGGGCCAAACAGCGTTTTCCCCTTGAAAGGTATGTTAAGCAATTTGTTCTTGGAAGACGCATCCGCTGACCAAGATTTTAGCCAAAGCGCTCTGCGCGCCACAATAGCAAACCCTGAATTTTTCGCCGCTAATCTAGCCAATTGCAAAGTGGCGTCTAAAGTAAAAGAGTTAGCCAATTTGAGAGCATGAATTCTGTCCATAATCTCCTCATAAGAAGAATCTTTATTGAGTGACTTTTCTAGTTCATCGAACCAGAAACACGCTGCTGTAGTGACAGGAACCATGCATGAAATTGGTTGTAGAAGGTAACCTTGCTGAACAAACATCTTTTTAAGCAAACCCTCTAATTTTTTATCCATAGGATCTTTGAAAGCACAACTATCTTCTATAGGGATAGTAGTGCGTTTGTTTAGAGTAGAAACCGCCCCCTCGACCTTGGGGACTGTCTGCCATAAGTCCTTTCTGGGGTCGACCATAGGAAACAATTTCTTAAATATAGGGGGAGGGACAAAAGGTATGCCGGGCCTTTCCCATTCTTTGTTTACAATGTCCGCCACCCGCTTGGGTATAGGAAAAGCTTCGGGGGGCCCCGGGACCTCTAGGAACTTGTCCATCTTACATAATTTCTCTGGAATGACCAAATTCTCACAATCATCCAGAGTAGATAACACCTCCTTAAGCAGAGCGCGGAGATGTTCCAATTTAAATTTGAATGTAATCACATCAGGTTCAGCTTGTTGAGAAATTTTCCCTGAATCTGAAATTTCTCCCTCAGACAAAACCTCCCTGGCCCCCTCAGACTGGTGTAGGGGCACTTCAGAACCAATATCATCAGCGTCCTCATGCTCTTCAGTATTTTCTAAAACAGAGCAGTCGCGCTTTCGCTGATAAGTGGGCATTTTGGCTAAAATGTTTTTGATAGAATTATCCATTACAGCCGTTAATTGTTGCATAGTAAGGAGTATTGGCGCACTAGATGTACTAGGGGCCTCCTGTGTGGGCAAGACTGGCGTAGACGAAGGAGGGGATGATGCAGTACCATGCTTACTCCCCTCACTTGAGGAATCATCTTGGGCATCATTTTCTCTAAATTTTGTGTCACATAAATCACATATATTTAAATGAGAAGGAACCTTGGCTTCCCCACATACAGAACATAGTCTATCTGATAGTTCAGACATGTTAAACAGGCATAAACTTGATAACAAAGTACAAAAAACGTTTTAAAATAAAACCGTTACTGTCACTTTAAATTTTAAACTGAACACACTTTATTACTGAAAATGTGAAAAAGTATGAAGGAATTGTTCAAAATTCACCAAAATTTCACCACAGTGTCTTAAAGCCTTAAAAGTATTGCACACCAAATTTGAAAGCTTTAACTCTTAAAATAACGGAACCGGAGCCGTTTTTATATTTAACCCCTATACAGTCCCTGGTATCTGCTTTGCTGAGACCCAACCAAGCCCAAAGGGGAATACGATACCAAATGACGCCTTCAGTAAGCTTTTTCTATGTATCTGAGCTCCTCACACATGCATCTGCATGTCTTGCTTCCCAAAAACAACTGCGCAATAGAGGCGCGAAAATGAGGCTCTGCCTATGATTAGAGAAGGCCCCCAGTGAAAAAGGTGTCCAATACAGTGCCTGCCGGTTATTTTACATAATTCCCAAGAATAAAATAACTCCTCAAAACTATGAAGTATTAAAAATGCTTATATATCAATCGTTTTAGCCCAGAAAAATGTCTACCAGTCTTTAAAGCCCTTGTGAAGCCCTTTATTCTTATTTAATAAAAATGGCTTACCGGATCCCATAGGGAAAATGACAGCTTCCAGCATTACCAAGTCTTGTTAGAAATGTGTCATACCTCAAGCAGCAAAAGTCTGCTCACTGTTTCCCCCAACTGAAGTTAATTCCTCTCAACAGTCCTGTGTGGAAACAGCCATCGATTTTAGTAACGGTTGCTAAAATCATTTTCCTCTTACAAACAGAAATCTTCATCTCTTTTCTGTTTCAGAGTAAATAGTACATACCAGCACTATTTTAAAATAACAAACTCTTGATTGAAGAATAAAAACTACATTTAAACACCAAAAAACTCTAAGCCATCTCCGTGGAGATGTTGCCTGTACAACGGCAAAGAGAATGACTGGGGAAGGCGGAGCCTAGGAGGGATCATGTGACCAGCTTTGCTGGGCTCTTTGCCATTTCCTGTTGGGGAGGAGAATATCCCACAAGTAAGGATGACGCCGTGGACCGGACACACCTATGTTGGAGAAAAGACTAAACCCCAGGTAAGAAAAAAAAAATCTTAAAAAATGTTTATTTTCCCCAAATATGAAACTGACAGTCTGCAGAAGGAAATACATGAACCTGACTCATGGCAAATATAAGTACAATACATATATTTAGAACTTTATATAAATGCATAAAGTGCCAAACCATAGCTGAGGTGTCTTAAATAATAAAAAACATACTTACCAAAAGACACCCATCCACATATAGCAGATAGCCAAACCAGTACTGAAACAGTTATCAGTAGAGGTAATGGTAAATTGAGAGTATATCGTCGATTTGAAAAGGGAGGTAGGAGATGAATCTCTACGACCGATAACAGAGAACCTATGAAATAGATCCCCGTTAGGGAAATCATCGTATTCATAAGTGATACTCCCTTCACGTCCCTCTGACATTCGCTGTACTCTGAGAGGAATCGGGATTCAACAATGCTGAGAAGCGCATATCAACGTAGAAATCTTAGCACAAACTTACTTCACCACCTCCATAGGAGGCAAAGTTTGTAAAACTGAATTGTGGGTATGGTGAGGGGTGTATTTATAGGCATTTTGAGGTTTGGGAAACTTTGCCCCTCCTGGTATGATTGTATATCCCATACGTCACTAGCTCATGGACTCTTGCCAATTACATGAAAGAAATGGCCAACTCAACTTTCGGGATTTTTTCCCAAAACTCTAATCTGGCTGCTGGCAAAGTATACAACTTTTAAAACCAAGAAGAAGGAATAAAAAGTAGCAGGCCTATTCCATTCCTTTGAAATGATATCAGAAATGGCATCAGAACTGGAAAAACCTCTGGAGTAACCACAGGAGGTTTATAAACAGAATTTAAACGTTTACTAGTTTTAATATCAAGAGGACTAGTTTCCTCAATATCCAAAGTAATCAATACCTCTTAAGAAGGAACGAATATACTCCATCTTAAAGAGATAAGTAGATTTGTCAGTGTCAATATCTGAGGTAGGATCTTCTAAATCAGAAAGATCCTCATCAGGAGGAGGATAATTCAGTATGTTTTCGGTCATTTGAAAATTCATCATGTTTATGAGAAGTTTTAAAAGACCTTTTAAGTTTATTAGAAGGCGGAATGACAGACAAAGCCTTCTGAATCGCATCAGCAATAAAAACAGAATTTATGTTTACCTGATAAATTTCTTT